>NC_091814.1:54012500-54368750 GCF_041296235.1 Equus asinus | reverse complement strand
CATTCCTGGGAAAAGGCTGGAACTGCTATTTAGGCATGAAGTCTCAGATTGGTGATGTGGGCTTAGCACAGGTGACCCCATTTTGGGCCTGTTGTCTCTTTTTAAATAATTCTTCCCTTTCGATCAGCCTCTCAGCCTAACTGAGAGATGTGATCAAAATTTAAGGCACTAGTGCCACTCCTGGCTACTGCTCTGAAGTTCTTGCAGTTTTTGCTGATCCCTGTGTGGTATTCACACGTCATGATTTCAGGTTCGCATCTTTTAACTCTCCCATTTTTTTTGTTCCTTTTCTGATGTTCCAGTCTTAGGGAGATCATTCTCTTGGTGGTTAGTGGCTGTGAACATGCGTTTAAAGCTTTTGACAGAATACAGCACGCCAGGGAGACTACTAGGATTATTATAAGCAGGATAATGCCCAATGTCTGGAGTGCACTTTGGAACTGTGGTCTCCAAGATCCAAACCAATCAAAATCGAATAAGTCAAAGAAAGGCCCCATTGAAGGAGTCACTTTCTTAAGCCAAGTGGCTTGCTCAGTAATTTTGTGTAGCTGAGTTTTAACTTCCCCATAAGTGTTAATCCAGGGGCATCAAGGGGTGTTGGCCACAGCACAGACAGCTCCTTGTTCAGCAAAAAGATGATCAAGGGCTATCCTATTGCCAAGAGCAACTTTGGCCAGAGAGTGGAAGGATTTTTGTTGGGCAGCTATTGCTTTAGCAGCAGATTCTGCAATACTGTCAAGAGTTAAGGAGAGATTCCCAACCACAGCCTTGTTTGTGTTTACTCCTGACGTAGGAAGTAGGAACATGCCAGAGGAAGTGAATCCCGAATCATGAATGCCCCCTGGTAGATCTTGTCTAACTCAAAGATATAAATTTAGAGAGGTTGACCAATGAGGTATCTCAGTTTGTTTGTGAGAAGTTAAGGGAACAGTTAGATTCCTTAAGAGGCATTGCCTAGGTATGTGCCAGCCGTTTAGGCATCATAGCCCCAAGGAGAATGATAACCACCACAGACAAAGATAAATCCTGTTGGCACAAACCACTCCCACTAAGATGGCTCGGGTAATGGATTCATTCACAGGGATTGTTGCATTTGCCCATTTGAGCCAGGGGTCATTTAGCCTTTTAGCACATTTGGGAAGTAAATCTCTTAGCCTGAAATAAAAAGTTGTTCTAAATTCCTTGCAAAGATGGATGTTGCTGGTGAGATCTTTTCATGATTGGGGGCAGGTCTGATTAGATAATCATGAGAACATGGGGTGCAAATGTACTATGATTTGCATAGGTATTTGTGTCTAATTGGGTAAGTGCAGTTATAATGAAAGAAAGGTAAAAACAAGGCACTGCATGTTCCGGCCATAAAAGGTGGACTCTGCAAGTGACTTCTAAGAGTGGTTGATTGTTGTTTCTAGTGACATTGGGAATAGAAGAGAAACTGATCACAGGGAAGACCAGGGGATCTCTAGCATCATGGACAGGTCAGTTTTTGATGACAAACCCAGCAGTCTGAAATGTTACGCCGCCCCCCCAACTTAGCAATGGCCTGGGAGATATGGATGATGGTATTATCTTTCCAGGCCAATGCCAGAGTAAAGGAAGGAAAGAAAAGAAGAATGGGTTTCATGTTTAGTTAAAGTATGAAGTTTTGATCTGGCATCTTGGGTGGAAGCAGTCTACTCTGATGTCAGCTACTTCTTTTCCTTGTCAGTTTGATCTGGAGGTCTCCAGAGTTTGCACAGACCCAGATGTCAGGTGGAGCCTTCTTCAGCTGTGAGATGTTCACACAAGGTTCAATGCCTTCTAGTTTTGCAGCATTGTCAGTGGTCAGGAGCACTTGATAAGGTCCTTTCCATGAGTCTCACTTTTGCAAAAACATCAGAGTAAAACAATAACTATCTGGAAATAACAAAAGACTTAAAAATGCCCATTGCTAAAGATTGATGAGAGTCCATTTGACAAGGAAATGTAGTTATTTCTGTGATATACAACATTTTAAGATAATAACTGAAATTAAGACATAGCATAATACCAGGAAATATTGATTTCCAGGAATTTCATACAATTTCTGCAATACTTATATACCTATACAAATATGACAAAGTATTACTTCTTATTTGACCACTCTTCCTTTGTAATTTAACGTATCAAACAAGTCTAATTCTTAATTTAACATTTCTCTCTTTTTTTTTTAAAGATTGATGCCTGAGCTAACAACTGTTGGCAATCTTTTTTTTTTTTTTTTTTTTTTGCTTTTTCTCTCCAAATCCCCTCAGTGCATAGTTGTATATTTTAGTTGTGAGTCCTTCTAGTTGTGGCATGTAGGATGCCCCCTCAACATGGCCTGATGAGTGGTGCCATGTCTGCGCCCAGGATCCAAACTGGTGGAACCTTGGGCCACTGAAGCAGAGCACGCGAACTCAACCACACGGCCACAGGGCCGGCCCCTAACATTTCTCTTTTTGTAAAGAGAGAGAACAACTCTTTTTGAGATGTTCCAGGGGCCTCTGGAAAATCCCAAAGTTATTTCAAGATCAAAAAGACTTCATTTAGAATTTGATTTTGGAGAAGTTTGTCAAAAACTTCAAAAGGTTTGATTTTTTTTTTATTATTATTATTTTTTTTGAGGAAGATTAGCCCTGAGCTAACATCTGCCGCCAATCCTCCTCTTTTTGCTGAGGAAGACTGGCCCTGAGCTAACATCCCTGCCCATATTCCTCTACTTTATAGGTGGGATGCCTATCACAGCATGGCTTGCCAAGCTATGCCATGTCCACACCTGGGATCCAAACCAGTGAACCCCCGGCCACCGAAGCGGAACATGTGCACTTAACTGCTGCACCACCAGGCTGGCCCCAAAAAGGTTATAAAACACTTGGTCAGATAGGATCATAGGTCACTGTGAAACAATGTGTAGCCATCCATGTCACCATAGTGACAATTAAAGACCTCACAAATAGTTGTTTAAAAAACCCAAAACTTAGCTCTTTTAGTAGAGAGACTGAATTTTCTTAAGTAAGCAAAGACCTGAAAAGACAACATGAAACACAGGAAATTATTTTATTAAAACACAGAGTCTTTGTTTTCTAGGCAGAATACTTAAAAGTTAAAGAAAAATCTTTTTCTTTTTTACAATTGCTTAGTGATAACAGACTAATAATCTAAGAAAACTTGCCCTTTCAGCAGATGAAAAAAATTAAGCTTGAGTTTTACATGAGCACACTATTGATATTAAAGCTTATTTTTTAAAACGCTTATACAAATGAATTCAATCCTTTCCAACTTGACCACATACAGAATTCCTTTCCCAAAATTCTTTTCCTACAAACCTTATACAATTTTGTCCTGTTTTTTCTTGTTTTCCCTCTTTCTCATTCTGAAATAACCAGCCTCACTTTAGGGCAAAATTATTTTCTCTTCCTTCAACAAAAATGCATGTCCATCCCTCACGCTTTCTCTTATCGAAAGCACACATTCTACTTTACTTGCATACAGAAACATTTTTCTTATTATTTCTAGCAGCTTTAATTACATACATGAGAATTTTTGACCCTTAAAATCTTAATTTCTAGTGAAAATTAGAAAGTAAACCATTGTGGACTGTCTCTTACACTACCATTCAGTGGATTGATAGACTTATAAATACATTTCATAACTTCTGGAAGTATGTTCTTTCTCATAGTAAAATTTTTTTAAAGTGGCACAAAACATGTTTACTCAAAGACCTAATGATCTTAAGTTTCTCAGTAATATGAAGCCAAAAGTAAAGATAAATATATGTTCAGTAATTAATGTTTCAGAACTTTTTTTATTTGGAAATAATCTAGATATTCAACGACTATTCATCATTTAATTTAACTTAGCAAAACTCTAAAGTTTCAATTGCCAAAAAGATTTGGGAAAACTGTTTAAGTAGACCTACCATAAAACATGATTATTTGCTGTGACGTTCTCCCAGAAAGCTTTACCTCACTTACATCTATTTAATTCACTTCTAATCAACCCACAAAAACTTCATGAGACATTAGACAAAGTTAGCAATCAGCCCAGGCTAATTTTCTCGCTGACAAATTTTGTGAGAGAAAACATGAACTTATTTGACCTTTAGTAAACCTAGGTAAAATAAAAGTATTACATTTAATGCATGTCTAAAGACCTGCCTATTTTAATTAAACCAATAAACTTAAACTAGCTTTTATTTACTAAAGTGTAATCCTAGATCACTTGAACTTGAAAAACATTTGGGTTTTTTCTATATTTCTGAGAGTTTTAGGAATCCTTAATTTATATAAGCACTTGTTTGTTTTTAAGCCAATCAAATAGACCTCTTTTACAAGTTAATTTTAGTAATACCATCCAGAGATAGAGAATACCATATATCTACAACATATATATATATAGACACACATAAACATACAGACAGATGTCAACTGAGAACTTAGAGGCTTTGCTTTTAAATTTTAGCCATGAGATGGGTATGATAATGTAAAACTCACTAGCTTATAAAAGAACAGCTGGAATAAGTTAAGTTTACCTGCTCAGATGGCTAAAGCTTTTTTTTCCTACTAATATTTGTGGAGAAGACACTTAAGGTTTGCATTGTTTTTGACAAGTAATCTTATGGAAGCTGTGGACTAGATTTTGGGCAGGGGAACTTCTACAGCAGTTTGTATTTTTAAAAAGCCTCTTTTTCCTTGTTTTGAAATTCAATCTTATAAACTGGGGATGGTCGAGATAAGAGTTCCTGGGAGAAGACTGGGTAAAATATTTACATCTCAAAGATCCAGGGAAAGAATGCAAGTTCCTCCAATGAGGAATTTTATGCCTAAGGCCAGAATTTTACAATACTTACAAGCCTTTGAGATAAATAGGGGAGGTTTTAGGATGGGTGAGAAGGATAGGTGAACACTGAATTGTGTTTGGAGACCATTTCTGGTTGTGCAAAGATTTGTTAGATAAGGACATTGCTCTTAATTCCAGTTTAGGGGAGAAGGCCTGAAAAGTTCCTATCAGGCTTTGAATATTAGCTTCCAGTTTGGCCAGCTTCTGTCTACAAAGCTACTTTGAAAAAAATCCTTTCAAATATCTTGTCAGTTTTCAGCTGGGACAAACAGTAAAGGGACGGACAACGTGAAATTTTCTTTTCCTCTCTCAACCAGGCACTACAGACAGATTCGGGATAGCTGACTGGTAAGAATTCTCACCCTTTGCTGGCTTCTGCCAGTTTTCCCAGGATCCCATCTGCAGGCTCTGGTATCCACCAGAATTTAGCAAGATTTCCCATTAATTTTAATTTCCCGTTGGTTGTTCAAGGGAATAACATAGCAGTCTACCAGAAAATCCTTCAGAGTCTCGCTGTTACTGGCCACAATCACGGTTCTTTACCTGCCGCACAAGAGGGGCCAGATGAAAACTGGAATGCCAACCTTATGCAAGGAAAGAACTTTTATTTTGGAATTCAGCTGGGAGATGAGAATGAACCCTCAAATTTGTCTTGTCTCATCTCCCCGAAAGATGGGAGATGAGGCGTTTTTAAAGGGTGCCAGGAGTGTTTCGTTTGTAGGGATTAGGGTGTAGCCTGCGGCTTTGGGTGCTTTCCCACCAGCCTGTGCTCGGCCTTGTAAGGCTGCTTACAGTGAGGGGGAAGTCTGTGACCTTGCAGGTGGCTGTCCTTGGCTGTCTGTCTTCGTGGCAGATAGTGGATTCTGGAGCCAGGAAGCCAGGGAGTGAGCAGGGAAACAGTGCTTTGGTTTTAACCACATATATGCTGGATTTAACGTAGGGGAACTGATATCAGGGCCGGCATCACCACCAACTGCATGGAGCCCATATGGGGGCCCTCCTTGAGGGTAGATATGGGGGTGTCTGTAAGGCTACTAACTTGGCAGACTTTGTTTATGGTCTTGTAGTCTCTTCAGAGTGGAAAGGCAATTCAGAGAGAGGATTGCTGCGATGAATACTCGAGTAAGGATGAGAGAGGGAGCAATAGGAGTTACGTCAGTCTTACAGTCTTTTGTTCCAGGTAACTTTTATATCTTGAATTTTTTATTAGCCTTTTTTAATGACTTTCAAAGAAGCAATTTTGGAATTTTGAAGCCTTTTAGAGGCTTCTGTATGCCAGTTAAAATCGATATCCCATTCTGTTTGTTTGATTTGGGAACTCTTTCATTTGAGTGCGCTTCTTAAATGAATTCCCCCAAGGGCTAGCAGTAGTTTGGTAGGATCCTAGCTGCAAATGGAATTCAACCCACATTTCTGTCCAGCAATATCTACTCCACAAATGAGGTGCAACCCACATTTCTGTCAGGCTGTGTTTTGGGGCCCACAACCTGAAAGTTACCAAGCCAAGTTCTCAGGACACTAAACAATGATCTTGTCTAATTGGAACATTCTCCGCAATGGCCATTGTAATTCTAGTTGTTTTTAGTAAGATTTTGCCATTTTTGTAGATAGTTATAGCTTCCAGGACCAGAGTTCTTAGACATAAAGCAAGCAAGAGTCCCAGAAGGTGGCATGCTCAACTCTTTGGAATTTAAGGATACCACTTTTTTGGCTAAGCCTTGGGTCTCTTGCGGCCAAACTAATACCTAAGAGGGATGTGCCACTGGGTTGGGGATCAGGTGGTGTTTTACAGTGTACTTCATTGCATGGAAGTTTTCTTGAGGTTGGCAGCTGACCTAGTGTCAATCTAGCCCATTCCATGACCAACTTATCCTAACACGGGAATCTTTGAGTTAGATGGTGAGCACTCTAACAGCTTGTAAGTGCTAGGCCCGTGCCCACCAATTTTATGGCTTTCAGCTTTTGAGATTCCCATTAGCAACAGCCTTTACCTCATATTCACATTAACACAGAGGAAACAGAACTATGGACACCAGCAGTAACCAAAGAGACGGTACTGCAGATGGACCAGAAAAAAAGAAGAGGCCTTTGGTACACACCACCAGCAGTCCCCAGTGTGGGACTACAGACTGAACCAGCAGACTCCAACAAATGAGGACTGTGAACTAACTGAGGTCAAAGGACTCAGGTTACAGGTGGAACCATCTGCTAGCTCTAAGCTGACCCACTAAGCCCTGGACTGGAAAGCCAACCAGATCAGAAGCTATATGAGAAGAACTTACCCATGGCTCTTGGAACTGGCAAGAAAGACAGAGACTTCAAAGAGTTTGTGGGTACTGTGCCTATGTTTCTCTTTTTTTTTTTTTTTTGAGGAAGATTAGCCCTGAGCTAACTATTGCCAATCTTCCTCTTTTTGCTGAGGAAGACTGGCCCTGAGATAACATCCATGCCCATCTTCCTCTATTTTATATGTGAGATGCCTACCACAGCATGGCTTTTGCCAAGCAGTGCCTTGTCCGCACCCAGGATCTGAACCAGCGAACCCCGGGCCACCGAGAAGCAGAACGTGTGAACTTAACCACTGCACCACTGGGCCGACCCCATGCCTATGTTTCTCATTGGCCCCAAAGCCATCAGAAGTTTCCTTCAGATCCCACCACTGCCACTTAAGTTAATTACTCAACTGAGTACATTTTAAAGATCTTATTGGCTTTATTTAACAATTCATGAATCGAGCAGCATCCTATCTAGCAGAGGGAAAGAAGCTCCAAAGGACTGTACAAATGAAAACTTCTATAGGCAGAAGGAGGCAGGACCAGGAAGTTATTCTAGCAAAGTGCTAATTGTTTCAGGCAAAGTCACCTTCCTTTGGGGGATGGCAGGGGTCTCTTGGGTGGATTACCTCACTAGTGCTGATCGGATAATTCTAGATGGACTGGTCAAGATCACATTCCTGAGAGAGGCTGAAACTGCAATTAGGTTAGGTAGCAAGTCTTGGTTTGGTGATGTGGGCTTAGCACAAGTGACTGCAGGGGAGGAAGACATTTTCTCTACCCGCTCTGGGTCCTTCTGGCCAGACAATGAATTAAATTCACATGAGACAGAATAACAGGAGAAAATTAAACAAAGCTTTATAATATGTCTACATGGGAGAGGCTCAGGCAAACTGAGCAACTCTGCCAACTGACTGAGGCTACCTGTTTAAGTATCTCCAGCTACAGACAAGGAAGACATTTGGGGTAGTGGTTTGGGTCTTCAAAGTGGAGGAAGGCAACTCACATGGAAATGGAAAAGCAAATGTTTGGTAAATAGAATTTTGATAAGAGTGAGCTTAGCAAGGATCCTCCCAGTCTACCAGAAACCAAAGTTATCTATGGTGATGGCCTGCCCTGGGGACAGGCCTTTATTTTAAATTTCTTTTAGGCAGTTAGTGGGGAACGGTTGAACGTTCTTGCTGAGTCTGAGCCTCTATTATCCTCAGCTAGAAATAGTCTGCATACCAGAGTGGCGCATCTTGGGGCGGCCTGCCCTGAACCCCATCAACTCCATTTTGGGCCTGTCGTCTCTTCTTTCCTGTGGGAAGCAGCAGATCTAGTGGAGCCTAGCCTCAAAAAGGGTAACGCCCTTCACCATGCATCCAGCCTGCTTTCAGAGAACAGCTTGTTTATCCCCTGGGTTTTCCTTATTAGTGACCTGCTTGCCTTATTGTTTACATCCAGTTTTCACTTCCTAGGCTTTCTCCTCTTTCATCAGTTTCCCTTTTAAAATTTATGGATGGGATGGGAAACAGTATCAGAGTACAATTTAGTAAAGTCTATTCAATGTTTTTTCTGAATTTAAATTCCTAGGTCATTTTACTCAATTGCTAGTTGACCCTTATTTTCTTGCATTCATCAAGAGTTTCAGATTAGAGTTGGTTTCAGTTGAAGTTGTCAGCATACCCGAAACAACTGCACCTTATATATGACAGAAAGTTACTCTCACCTACAATGAAGTGTGGAGATGAGCAGTTTAGGACTGGAATGGAGCTTCCTCAATCATCAAGGACTCAGATCCTTCTGTCATATTAACTCATCATCCTCCAAATATGTTATATTCTACCTCATAATACAATATAGCTGCTCAAGTACAAGAATCATGTCTACATTCCAGTCAGAATGATGGAGCAGAAAGGGGATATCAACTTCTTTTAAGGATATTTTCTAGATCTTGCGCTTATGCTCAGATGCCACTTGCCAAAACTTAGTCCTATGGGCTATATATAGCTGCAAGGCAGTCTGGAAATGTACGGGTTTTTTTTTTTAAGGAAGATTGGCCCTGAGCTAGTATCTGTACCAATCTTCCTCCATTTTGTATGTGGGATGCCGCCACAGCACAGCTGGATGAATAGTGCATAAGTCTGTGCCTGGAATCCGAACCCGCGAACCCCAGGCCACCAAAACGGAACACATGAACTTAACCACTATGCCACTGGGCTGGCCCCTGGAAATACATATTTTTAAATTCGAGGTGACCTTGTGCCAGCTATAATTGGGATTTAATTACTAAAGAAGAAGGATAGAATGGCTATTGTGAATGAACAGCAGTCTGCGTCAGTAGGTAATACGGACTTCATGGCAAGGCCGAAGGGCTCTAACAAGGCAAGCAGTAGTCTTCGTAAAGTTATATGGCCATCGCTTAGAGAGAGTGTTCTTCATCACGTCGGATCTTGCCATGGTGCGTGTCTGTGTTGACTCACAATCAAAGCTCATTCTACAAGGTTTCACGACAATTTCACCTTTTAAAAATGTATATTACTTTTATTCTCATGTAATCTGCATGAAGCCTCCTTTTCTGGCCCTGTTTTTTCTTGGTGAGGTAGTCGAGAAACATCAACTCAATATGTAAAAAATAATTGAAGAAACAATTTAAATCTTTTCTGAATTATCTTGACAAAGATCAAAGAAAATCCGCTCCTAACATCTGTAGAACTCTTTGAAATCATCTTTCCCAATTCTCCTAAAATCTTGCAACCACACAACACTGTGTGCGCCCTTTTCAACTCCCCACAGCTCTTCCCCCAGCCTAGGCTGCTGACTTTGGTATTTCCACCCTCCTCCCTCATCTCGTGGTCTCTTCCATTAGTAACTGTCTGCCCATTCTTTCATGAAGCAATCAAACCAGTCTGAGTACAACTTGTGTGCCTGACCTACTACCCCAGTTCTCCAAAACGCAATCGGCATTAGAGCAAATCGTCCTTCATGTTCAAAGGTCCAGAAGAACGTGTGATTTTATTATTTTATTATTATTTATTAATTTATCCAAACTTGGACACTCATAATAAAATATATAGTCCTATAATCCTTTATATGTAATTCCAAAATACAAAAAGCTTTGAAAACAAAGTTTTCTTCTAATTTATTTGACGGCAAAATCTGACCTGAGCTTTGTGAGGATTTTTATAGTCTCTATATAACACACTTAGTGTGAATGTTTTTGCATTTAATGGAGAAATATTAGTAAAACAATATTATAATCGATATAGTAACTTTCCAAAGTCCTAACAATTCTGAATCTGAAATAAGCCACTGAGACGAAGAATTATTTACAATTATTTCCTGTAATAATGTTGTATTTTATGCCCATGTTTGTGTAGGAGTAAACAAAATTGTCTTCCACTTCTTAAATTATTTATTGTACAACCATTATACACACTGATCCTGAGGAACATGTGTTATTACTCAAAACGTGGAACTGGGAGAGATCACTGGGGAAATTTTTCGGTGAATTATTGAGTATTGTCTAGCAAACCCTCTCTGGGGAGTATTGATTCCCTCGGGGTGTGAAATTTCGAATGACTCTCTGTTAATTCTGCTTGTTTACAACTCTGTAAAAGTAGAAGTTAATTTGTAGAAAAGGGTGGGAATGCAAATGATTCTTTTCTGAGAACAATGCAGATGATTCCTGATCATAGCAAAACAAATGAGTTTTGTCCAGCAAAGACTCAATTAATTTCCATCAGTTAGAAAAGCTGATTCCAAATATTAGAGTTTGTTGCCCTGTATGATATTAAGCAGTTTCGCATCATTAGGAACGTCGTTTCAGAATGCCTTTAGCAGACTGACTATATAAATCTCTGTTGCTCAAATCCTTTGAATTAGTTGTGGCATCTTAATGGTTCCCTCATTAATTAGTGAGTTGAGTAAAATCTTTGACACATTCATCTTATATTTACATGAGTGTCACGTTATTAACTTTTTGAAAATTACACTTTAAAAGGTGCTTGCACTATAGGGGCTCAATTATTAGTTGAGCAAAGACAAGATATGGAAAAACCATAAACAGAGTGTACCATAAGTGATAAATTGTCAGTATGGCTTTGAGAGGCTGTGGTAGTTTCTGGGTGACTGTGTTCTTCTCATTTACCCTACGTTGCTTTTATTCATTTGGCATACAATTCTGCTTTGCATTATGGAGTGCAGAGGAAGGGAGTACAAACCCGAGTGAGATACAATCGCCAAAATAGAGCTGTTAACAGGCTAGTGTGGGAGAAAGACATGAACAATCCTTACGAAGTAATGATAATGGGTGGGGAAGAGAATAACATTTGAGATCTTACTGTGTCCTTATCCTTTATATATATATATAAATATATATATATATATTTTAAGGATTGGCACCTGGGCTAACAACTGTTGCCAATCTTTTCTTTTTTTCTGCTTTATCTCCCCAAACCCCCCCTGTATACAGTTGTATATCTTAGTTACAGGTCCTTCTAGTTGTGGGATGTGGGACGCTGCCTCAACGTGGCCTGATGAGCGGTGCCATGTCCGTGCCCAGGATCCGAACCCTGGGCTGCCACAGTGGAGCGCGCAAACTTAACCACTCAGCCACAGAGCCGGCCCCTGCTTTATATTTTTTATGATGCTGTATATTTGTTATTTTATTAACACCTACAATTTTGTAGGAATTTTGCCCCCATTTTATAACTGGAGCACGGACAACCAGCTAACCGCTGTAATAGTCATGAACAAGAAGCTATGGGAGCCCAGAAGCAATTTCTTATGCTTTAATTTCTGAGATCAAAGCATTTCTCTCATCTCCCTCTTAGCTCATTTGGTTGACTCTGGACTCGGGCCAAATCCTGCCGCGGAAGGCCCACGGAACGGCAAGCCTGTTGCAGGCCTGGCTGGTGAGGACGGTGTCGCCGCAGAACGGTGGAGTTCTTCTGAGGTTTGGAGTCAGTCAGGACCAGCTCCTTGCTGAGAAGCCAGAAATCTGGAAGGTCAGAGACAGGTAAGGTTAGCTTACCTCTTAAGCTTTCAGTCTTGAGAGCCGCTTGCAGCCCTCAGATATCCGATATCTGAGAAGGGGGAGGAGGTGGCACCCAGAGTGGCGTGTTACTTGGGAGAGTGCCAGGGCTTGGCACCGCCTCCTCCACCCACAGTGCTAGAGAGAGTTGCGGAAGGTGGACGGTAAACGCTGGCAAATATTGACAGAAGTGAAGGCCACGCAAGACCATTTGGCGTAAGTCTGTTGCGGAAGGATAAGCCTGCAGTTCAAACGGACTGGTCAGCTGGATTTGCATGAACAGAACCTGGGCAATTTCTAAAACTGAGTTTTAAAACTGGCAGCTCTTTTACCAGCCCTGTGGGCTTTTGTGAAGTCCCTCCCTGTCCCAACTTCTTACAGCTGTTCTTGTTTCCTGTGGTAGGATTTTTTTCATTCCTTTCAGAGAAGGGAAATCAATATAACCCCTTCTCTAGGAGGAAAGTCGTTAGTCTGATCTTAAGCAGTGTTAGAAGATATATTTTGATCCAAACCAGGTATCTGGGCTGGGTTAATTCCAGCCTGGGACAAGGGATCGCTCACAAGATGTTTTTCCGGTTTGTATGCTATCTCGTGGTTGTGTGGCTGATTCCTGCCTCAGATGGTACGTATGCTTTTTTTCAAGCTCAGCTGACAAGACTCTTGATAGCAGTTTGTGGGTTATGAGGAATTCTATCTAGGATTGTAATGAAATTTAAATTAATGAAATTATTTCCTTTTTTGAAAAATCTCAAACTACTTAGCCTAATGCTCTGTACTCAATAGGGGCTTAGTAAATATTTAATGATGATTCTGCCCTGTGAAGTGAGTGGTCACCTGTTTACTTTCCCCTTCTGTTCTGGGAGCAAAAAAAGTACCCATTTTGGAATCTTGAGAGGTGTTGTCTGTTACAAACGCCAGGACTGCTATTTTGAAATCTTGAGAGGTGTTATCTGTTACAAACGCCAGGACTGCTATTTGGAAAGGGGAATGTTTCTTCAGGAATGGAAACTGATGGCTGAATTTGAGTGAAATTCCTCTTATCGTTTTGAAAACAAAACTTTGGGAATCCTTGGGGAGGGAGGGATACGGAAGCACACAGGCCTGGAAGAGTACAAGGAATCAGAATCAGTAATCCAACAAAATGCACTGGATGGGGAATCCTATAAGGGCTTCCTCACAGCGCATGGTGTGCCGAGTGACTCTGCGTTCTTTTTCCTTCCAGCAGAGAGCTGTCTGTACAGATGGAGAATAACTAGTCCTTGTCTTTTTTGTTGTTGTTGAGGAAGATTATCCCTGAGCTAACATCTACTGCCAGCCCTCCTCTTTTTGCTGAGGAAGATTGGCCCTGAGCTAACATCTGTGCCCATCTTCCTCTATTTTATATGTGGGACGCCGCCACAGCATGGCTTGATAAGTGATGTGTATGTCTGCGCCCAGGATCCGAACTGGGGAACCCTGGGCCGCCAAAGCAGAGCATGCAAACTTAACCACTGCGCCACCAGGCTGGCCTCAGTCCATATCTTTATTATTAGTATTTTTAGGAATAGCTGGATTAGTTCTCTTTTATACCCAGAGTACAGAACACTAATATGTTTATTTTTTATTCATATGACCAAATTCACATCTTTTTGCATTCTCTCCTCTTTTTCCACCTGGGAAAAACAAAACAAAACAAAGTAAAAAATGACGAGTAATATGTATATTTGGCAGGATGAAAGGGAAGAAAATATCTGCCTCAAACACAGGCTCAAGAATTTTGAGCAATGCTTAACATAACAGGATGATGAGCATGCTCTTGGTAATTTCCAGTCATGCTTAATTATCTTTAGTAAGTTCAAGTGCCAATTGTCACTCTTGTGCATGACCAAGACCTTTTCTGCCACACTTAGGCCAAACCAGTGTTTTCTCATCCTGCCCTGATGTGGTTTGGTACCAGGTACCAGTCCCCATTAAAAACTGCATTTGTAGCTCTAATTTCCTGTTTTCTCAATGAAGCCTGACAAAGTGTAACCATTGCTGTGGTGGGCTTCAGCCTAGCCCTTTCAGATCACTGCCTGTTTTCTTCTTCAGCGGGCCACTGTCCTGACCCTGTGCTGGTGAATGGTGAATTCAGTTCCTTGGGGCCTGTGAATGTGAATGACAAAATCACGTTTAAGTGCAATGAGGACTACATCCTCAAGGGCAGCAATTGGAGCCAGTGCCTAGAGGACCACACCTGGATGCCTCCGTTTCCCATCTGCAAAAGCAGTAAGTGTAAGAGAAACAAGCACAAATCCCAAAGATACTGATCAGCAGTGACAGCCTAGGCATTCGCCACATCCTTGTGATGCTTTCCTCTTTTCCACATCCGGGAAGGGTTTAGGATCTAGCACACAACCAGGAAACAAATGGAGCTCACAGAGCCAAGCCTCAACTCAAATGATGTATTCCAGTGAAATGAATAGCACCTTTTTCTTTTCTCAAGTAGGAGTCCTGTCCTACTTATGTCCTAGGTCCGACATAGGGTAGTTTGGGGCATGTGACTATTTTTTTTTTAATTTCAAGATAGTGACCTAAAGTTTTTATTTGAGAAATACACAAAAAAGGGGGTAACCCAACAACTCATCCATTACAAGATTATATGAAATAAGAGTTGAAATACCTCTTTCTATCACTACAATTCACAGCTCTCACAGGTAGTTATATGTGTTTATTTCATGACTTTTTTTATGTTTATGCAGACGTTTTAAATAAACAAATGCACACACACACACACCTGCACACATATATACCTACTAAAATGAGACTTTGTTATATATATTTTGTGCGTGTGTGGATGTGAGGAAGATTGGCCTTGAGCTAACATCTGTGCCGATCTTCCTCTGTTTTATGTGGAATGCCGCCACAGCATGGCTTGACAAGTGGTGCTATGTCCGCACCCAGGATCCAAACCTGTGAACCCTGGGCCACCGAAGCAGAGCACATGAACTTAACCACTATGCCACTGGGCCAGCCATCCATACCACATTATCTTGATTACTGTAGCTTTCTAGTAAGTCTTGAAGTTGGGCAGTGTTAGTCCTCCAACTTTGTTCTTCTCCTTCAATGCTCTGTTGGCTCTTCTGGGTCTCTTGCCTCTCCATATAAACTTCTTTGTAGACATCCATAAAATAACTTGCTGGGATTTTGATTGGGATTACATTGGAGATTCAATAGCGATAAAAATGAAAAGAGCTGAATCTTGACAATATTGTCTTCTTATCCATGAACATGGAATACCTCTCTGTTTATTTAGTTTTTGTTTGATTTTGTTCATCAGAGTTTTAGAGTTTTCCTCATGTGGATCTTGTATGTATTTTGTTATATTTATACTTAAGTATTTAATTTTTCTTGGGTGCTAATGTAGATGGTATTATATTTTTAATTTCAAACTCCATTTGTTCATTGTTGGCAAAAGCAATTGACTTCTGTATATTAATCTTGTATGCTGCAACCTTGCTATGATCACTTATTACTTTCAGGAGCTATTTTTGTTGATTCTTTCGGATTTTATACATAGACAATCATGTCATCTGTGAAGAAAGACAGTTTTATGTCTTCCTTTCCAATATATATACATTTTATTACCCCTTCTTGCCTTATTTCATTAGCAAGAACATTCAGAACTATGTTGAAAGGAGTAGTGAAAGGGGACACCCTGCAAATATATTTTTTGGAAACTGATGAGTAATGTCTCTATTTGGCTGGATCAAAGGGGAAGAAACATTTTGTCAGAAAGTAAAATGTACAGCAAAGTTACTTTAAGTGAGACAGCATTAAAATGGTAAATTATAGTTATTGCAATTAGTATACCATTAAAATAGCTAAGTACTGACACAGAAAAGTAAAACCGTTTATTTTAAACTAGTGGGAAAAGTCTGTATTCAATGGTAAAGGGATTATTATCTAATTAGAAAAAAACAAAGTTAGGACTCTACTCACACCTTACCAAAAATAAATTCTGAATGGATTTAAATATATAAATGTAAAAAGCAAAATTACTACATTATTAAAGAAAATATAAAAGAATATGTTTATTATCTTGGAATGGGGAAAGTCTTCCTAAGCAATAACATAAAGCCCAAAGGAAACCAAGAAAATGGGCAGATTTAACTAGATTTTAAAAATCAAGCTTCTATATATTAAAAGACATCATAAAAACTAAAAGACGTAATAGACTTGAAGAAAATATTTGCAATATATTTGATGGTGAAAGAGTTAATATTTCTAATGTACAAAGACCACCTAAAATCAGTAAGGAATAGACAACCCAATAGAAAAATGGTAAATCTTAAGCGTAGACAACTCCAAAATTAACCCCAAACAGCATTTACAAAAGGATATTGAATGTTACTAATAGTTATGGAAATGTATATTAAAATTAGATACAAATTCTTTGCTGATCAAATTAGCAAAGATTAAAAAATCTATTTCATCTCTTATCTTTCAGGATATGAGGGGCTATGAGAGCCACTTCTGTCAGTGACAGAAAGTGACATAACTCTTTGGAAGTATTTTGGCAGTAGCGTTAAAATAATAAATGGACGTGCAGTTTAAAAGCACCAACCATATATGCTTATTTAGGGACTTTGGGGTTACTTAAAACATATGTATATACTCAGTGCACATATACCAAATGCGCATCTGTATAAACTACAAGCATCTATCATTTGCATCATTAGCTCAACACAGGTTTAAAGTGCTTATTTCTTCCAGGCCTTTTCTGTTTTACTCTCCTTTAATTCAGTAGTTCCTACTCTAGCTCCCGAATGAAGGATCTCTGTCTTTTTGTGTTAGTTCATTGCTCAATTCTAGGGGAAGCTCCCTAGGTTCCTAAATAAAGCAGATTCTTTTCTGTTTAGACCCAAGATCCATGTCATCTCCTTCAGTTCAAAACTACACTCCTAAAAGCCACGAGAAGAACCCGGTCTAACTGGAATTCTTTAATCAACTCGTTAAAGTTCGTTTTTCGTTTCCTCTATACAACTTTTGAACTCAGTTTTTGATCTTTTAAAAATTACTTATTAAATGCTTAAGTAATCATCTCTGTTGTAGAAAAATACAGAAAATAAAAGAAAAAAACATTTAATTACCTACAAACCTACCACCCGGGGATAACAGAGTGCTGTGAAATATAATTTTCAGGCTTTTTTTTTCTGTTCATATATAGTTTGTATGCCTATGTTTTACAAAAATAGTGTTATATTATACATACTCTTTTATGCTTTGCTGTTTTTACTAGACTATTTGTTTTCAAGAGCTTTATGTTTCAATAAATCTACATTTACATAATTATTCTTAATTTAGCCTTTAATCTTGATCAACATCTTTGGGCTCAAACAGTCTCAGAGCTGAAAGGGAACTTAGGGATAATATTATCTAAGCTGCTTGTCTTATAGGTTGGGAAGGAAGCCAAGGAGGAGGAAATGGCTACTTTAGCGCCACGTGGTCAGTGGAAGAGGCAGAACCGACACAACATCCAGAACCTCGTCCAAGCCTTTCCCACAGTTTTACAGACTCCCAGTTCTGTTCTCCTTTTTTCTGCAGCTGTCATATTGCACAACTGTGTCCCACAGGGGATGTCAACATGCATCTGAGCTCACGCTATTTATCTCCTGTCTCAGGGAGTTAGTCCTTCCACCACTACCTATGGTCTAATTTTTCTTTATTTGTACACTGACAATTAGCATCTCTACAACTTAAATTTCCTTTCCTCAAGCTCCAGCCTATCAGAAAGTACTCTTTAATTGCTAGCGACTCAGAGGGTAAGCCGGGGGAGGGGGCCTGTCCTGACCGGACAGAAGGAAATGAGTGGAGAGCACGTCCTCAGGTCCCGCCTGTGCTGCTGTGACGAGGCCGGTGCTGGCATGGACGGCTGCACTTGGACTGCACAACTCTCACACCTACATTCATTCCTGTCTCTCAGGACACTGTGGCCATCCCGGGTATCCAGCTCATGGCTGTTTTAAAGGAGAAGACTTCACCTCAGGATCTACCATAACTTACTACTGTCAAGAGAAGTAGGTATACGCAGCCTTTCAAATGCGGGATCTCGCCCACTGACGGGGAGCGTTGTTTTTGGGAATGACCCAGTTTGTCTCAAATTAGTCCCCTGATTGCCTCCTGCTTCAGGATTCTGAGCTCATTCTGATTTCGAAAACTGCTTTAGCCCACTGCCAGCTCTCCCCAGTCCCTAGAAGACAGACTGGTCCTCCTATTTATCCTAATTACAGTACCGTTTTTTTTTCCTCTTAGTTAAGACAAGATAAAATATTAAAAATGTGTGTTTTTCAAAAAAATCTCAGAACAAAAAATTCAAAGAAATACAGAACATGCGGAAGTGCAGAAATAGAAGAATTTAAAGTAGAGATCATTTTTTAAAAAAAATTTTGTTTTTCCTTTTTCTCCCCAAAGCCCCCTGGTAACAGCTGTATATTTTTTTAGTTGTGGGTCCTTCTAGTTGTGGCATGTGGGACGCCTCCTCAGCATGGCCCAATGAAGAGTGCCATGTCCGCGCCCAGGATCCGAACCTTCGAAACCTCGGGCCGCCAGAGTGGAGCGCGGGAACCCAACCACTCGGCCATGGACAGGGCAGGCACCCTAAAGTAGAGATCTTTAAAGCATCCTGTTTAAAGTCCAACCTTCGTTTAGAGTGCCTGGTCACCCACCTTACAGATCTCCTAGTATTTTTTTTCTCTTGCCTCAATCTTATTAACTCAAAGTCATGTGGCCTCACTGGCATTTCAATCTTATTATCTACTTCCAAGGACTTTGCCGTCAACTCTCAGGTTTTTCTGATTAAAATCTGCAGCTCCTTTTTAGCCAGTTCTCTAAGATTTATTTGAGGGCTGTCTCTAGCTTTCTACTCCTTTTTAGAGCATAGATGACAGATGCTGTTTTTAAGTTATTGAATGATGAAGTTCTTCTTCCCTCACCCTCCCCACCCAAAAACTGTTCGCATAAACACACATATTTAGAATTTCTCACTTCTCCATGTTTTACGGGCTGACTCATCATTTGGGTCCTCTCCACCCTGAAGGAGAGCAGTTTTGCTTTATTACTGTATTGCAATCCTGAGACAACTTAGGCATGCTTTCAGGTTCCGGGGCAGGGAGGATCCTGTCACAGTATGAGATACTGAAACACACTACACAAAACCAGCCTTGGTTGCCCAGTTTAGGAGTGGGAAAGGCAAAGTGTTCCTGCGATTCTAATTTCTGTTCAGGTACCACTTAGTGGGCACACGGGACCAACAGTGCGTTGACGGGGAGTGGAGCAGCCGGCTTCCAGTCTGTGAGTTGATCCAAGAAGCTTCCAAACCAGCTCCACAGACCGAGTGCGAGAAGGCACTTGTAAGTAGAAGGCTCTTGGTGGTGTTCACAGCCATATCTCCAGGGCCCGGGTCGCTCCTGGCACACTCTCAGTAGACATCTGTTCAGTTTGGGATGTCTTTGAGCGCCTTGGCCTGATTGCAGAATGTGGCTCATAAACTGTTAACTCCTACTTTTATATTTGGAAGCTCCCGTTCTCCACCATCAGCACAATTACCTCATGAGGCCCTGTTGGCGGGCGTTGTTGTCTCGTGTACTTTATACCACAAGGTGCATAAACTCATGTCTTAGACTTAAAAATATTCCTGTGAAACGTCTCTAAAATTCTTCTGGACTTCAAAAGGCACTGAACAGATCAATTTTTGTTGAGACTGCTCCTTTAGTTTATATTAATTACTGGGATAATAATAACTACATTTAAGCCAGAAAATTTAAGTGACTTATCATGTTGAAGACCCAGGTCTCTGCTTAAGCCAGCCCGGCTCTGAGCCCCGGTCAGGGACCAAAGCACTATCTCCCGCCCTCAGAGTGGATAGCTAGGTCTCAGTTCTTAAGTTGTAACTTAAAAAATTTCTTCTTTCTGCCGCTTGACTTTCAGGAGAGTGAGGAACTTTGTAAAGCCATAAAGAGCTATATGCAAAGATTACAGGAAAACGGCTTAACAATGGAGGATCTAAAATATTCTCTGGAAATGAAGAAAGCTGAGTTGAAGGCAAAAATGTTGCCCTGACATTGTAGCTAAACCGACTGGGTAATTGAAATACACCTTTGAATAAATTTTTCTCTTGGTTCTGAAATTGGTTTCAGATTTGTCTCTCATTGGACTGAAATGCAACTTCTTAGTAACCAACTGCAGTTGTATAATGCACTGTGTGTGTGTCTTTGCACTGTTTGTGTGTCTCTGCACGTGTGTTGTGCTCAGAATGTGGAAATGCCCAGTGTGGTGGTTGTTTGTGTTTAAGACCAGAATTAGCAGCACATTAATGGGGAGTGAAGGGTTTAATTTCTTGTCTATAAGGAGAATAGGAAGCTCGAGTTACAGCTAAGGGTGTGCCTGGTATTTTAATATGAGACATGCATGATGAGGCAAAAATTAACCTCAAATTAACCAAAACTTATGAGGCAAAAATTAACCTCTGGTTTTGTGAAAATAGACTCGTAGCAGTTACATTCTTAAAATGACCTATTGAGACAAAAGTAGAATTAGCACCCAAACTCTTTCCTGGATGTCCCCTACATCCTGTTTATGAAGCCAGGTTTCCAAATATCCTGCAGTAATGTTGCTTACTGTCTTTTGAGTGAAACCCAGCCCTGCGTGGTAAATGTGAGATGGTGCAACTTAAGCGAATCTATTTTCTTCTCCTTTTTAGAGGGCAGAAGAAACAAGAATCCTAAGGTTTTCCTGTCAAGATGTCATAGTGAGCCAATATGACAAGCTGCTCCCATCTCTCACTGTGACCTCTACTGAAAGCACATAGGAAATCTGGGTAAAAAACAAACAAAATACATAGAAGAGCTTGAAATGATGGAAAAATCTCTAGGTGGAGTTATGAAGGAGAATAAGAAATGGACTCTCAAATAGCCCAGTCTCTCAGTCGATGCAGATATGCATGTAGACATCATTAATTCAAGGTGGTTAGAATGAAATAAACACCTTTCACTGAACGTCATGCTATTTGGGAGCTCAGATGTGAAGAGGATGACTTCCATCTGGGAGGAGGAGGAGGCAGGGAAACTGTCAAGGAAGGAGTCCCAGCTATTTGCGCCTTTAAAAGTGAGCAGGATTTAGAGACAAAGATTAGGGAGGAGGACATTCCAAGTGGAAAGATTTGAGAAATGTAGTAAGAGAGTCACAAGCTTTTAAACCATGTAAATCCACTCCTACGATTAATCTAATAGGAGCAAAATGATTTTTGATTTGAAGCTGTTCATTACATACTAGCAAGACCTTGTGAAATATTCAATCTTAGGAAAATTTTTAATAAATTATGGTACAGCATATGCAAAGCAGCCTTTTACAGTGGTAATTATGAACAGAAACGTCTTAAAATATAAGCTTAAGTAAAAATAGAATAGGGAATAACAAGTACTTACGATTTCTTTATAACCTTTATTCTTGTAGAAAAGGACTGGGTAATATTAGGCAGAGAAGAAAACGGTTATCTTAGAGTGATGAAGTTACAGGTCTTTATTCTCTTAAAATTCTTTAATGTTTTAAATTGCTTTTAATCATTTTTTTTAGACGCATTGCACAGAAGCAGGGAAGATTGGGCATATCTAGGGCATAGCACATGGCCTGGATTGGCCTGGATAAAGCACGGGAATGATGAGAAGGAAGGCTGCAAAGATACATTAAAGCCAGCTTGTAGTGGGTTTTAAAGGGCGTGTTAGAGAGCTTAAACTTTATTTGGTAGGCAGTGAGTAGAGATGGGAGAATTTCAAGCAAGGAAGTGATAAGAACAGAACACGGAAAATTTCTCTCACCCCAATATGCAGTACAGGTGGAAGCAGGAAGAGACAGGACCCAGGATGGCCTGAACTGGTTTGGTGGCAGCAGAAATAGAAAAGAAACAGCAGACAGGAGAGACATTGCAAGATCAAATAAAAACAACTTGTCAACTGGTTGAACACTGGAGGATGAGGGAGGGGAAGTGTTTAAAGAAGAGTCCAAAATTCCATTCCTGGGAGCCTAGATTAACATCGGGGTCAGAAGGTGGCCTGGGCAGGAAAGGAGTAGTTCTCCTTGGGATGTGCTGTATGTAAGGCGCTTGTAACCCAAAACGTAAGTCTGAGATGAGGAAGGCAATCAGAGATAAAGATGTCGTTATGAGGCAGTTCTCTCATAGGGGATAATTAAAGCCATGAGGGCAGGCAAGAGAATTAAAGATGCGAAGAGAAAAATTTTAAAAAAGAAGAACCTGAGTTGCATCTATACTTAAGGATGAACAGGAGGAAGAGGTGGTGACAAGAACTAAGAAAGAGCATTAGTAAGAGAGGGGAATCGGGGAGGTTTAGGGTAGTGGAAGTCAGAGGAGGGGAGAGTTTCAGAAAGGAAATGATCAGCAGTTTTAGCAGCTGCGGAGAAATCGTAAGAGATGAGTTAAAGAAATTTTGAATTTGGAAATAAGGGCGTGCCTCAAAGGGGAGGTCAATAGGGCAGGAAGGAGCCAGACTGGGGACAACAACAGGAGGGCAAGGAGCGACTGATGAGAAGGAGTCTTTTGAGAAATTCAGCATCTTGTTACAGAAGAAAAATGGATGTTGAGATTTTAGCAAGATTGAAGGAACATTTCAGAATGAAAGACACATGGAAAATAAGGAAGGAAAAGAGCAAATCTCTTCTGAAACAGAAGTGAATAAGGAGAGAAAATTTGAGGTGGATAGAAGATAATGTAGAATGATTTTTTAGCAAAATAGGAGGCAAGATCGTCTGCTGAGAGTGAGTAAGACAATGTGGCGACCTGGAGAGAAAAATTTGGAACAGTCACTGTGGAAAGTAAAGAACAGGGCTCCAGTAGATTGGGAAATGGTATTCTGAAGACCCAATTTTGGTCGTGGTTTTGCTATTTCCTCCAGTTTAGGTCTTGTATGGTATTTCCTCCAACCTAGCTCTCAAGACTCTGCACAGTCTGGAATCCTCCTCTACGCCCATTCTTGTCACATTAACCAATCAATCTCATCTTTGTGACTTGGCCCATCTCTCTTTATCTCTACTATCTTTCTCATTTTCATCTAATAATTTCCACTCTTCAACTCTCATCTGTCAAAACTTCAGCTGTGGTTCAGCTGCTTCTTTTCTGAAAACTTTATGGGACTTTTGGTCTTTATTACAGAAAAAGTGCAGTTGTCAGGAAGAATTGCTCTTTAATAGCAATCTCCTGAGCACATAAACCTTAATCCTGAGGATTAATAGCTTAATTGGGTAATGTCAGGGTTTCAGATCCTTCCTAGATCTATGTGATAACAAACATGGCCAGTCCATCATTGCGTTCTCCTGAGTAGCACTCAATGATAGACCAACTTCTGGAGGTCATTCCGTGCCCAGCCGTCAGTAGTAGGGGTGGTGGTGGTAGTTAACATTATATATTCCAGGCAACTCAGCAAATGTGTTAAACTCCTCGCCTTTTATACTTGCTTAGGGTGGGATGGAGACCAGCACAGGGTGAGGTCATCAGTCCCTCAGCCCCAGGAAAGCCTGCTTTACCTAACATCACGGAAAGTGGATCATTTTTGTGGACCTAGTTTGAACCCTGCAGTATCCAAGGTTTCCGGGCTAGCTGGATTGCATCTTGTATAACCCTCTTGTGTTTACAAAAAGAAAAAAGAATTCTGGCATCAAATTCATATTACCTTTTCACTTAGGGGAAATGGTTGGCAGAGGAGAAAATCAACTATTGCGACATGTTATAAAGAATGAGGGCTAGTGAAGAGAAAGGAGATTAAGTAAACACTGGTGCTTTATTTCTTCTGTTAATTATTCATTGCACCAGTAGAGTCTCTGCCCATCCATTTCCGTCCAGCCAACCACAGGGGCGGAAGGTAGGACTTTTTGGTGGAGCAATTACTAGTAATCTTCGGGGTATTCCGGTAAGCTCTGATCTGGGGAGGAACTAGGACCATCAGAAATCAAGGCTGTTTTCTTCCTTGGGAAACTACCCAAGGCAGCTTGATAGAGTCTGCTACTTCTTCCTCAGCTGCCTGCAGGTCAGTGGACTACTTGGGGTACACTGGGGAAAAGGCTGGCAGTTTGGCCCTTTGAGGAGTGCAAGATTAGAAGGATAAGACAGAGACAAAAACTTGGGGACGTTTTCAGCAGACATCTTTGCAGAAGTTCTGCAGTGAGAGGTAGTGTGACTTGAAAAGTACTTTTAACCCCTTCTGGGCCTCAATTTTTTGTTATAAATGGGGAAATAATAACGCATACTAATAAAATAAACTGAAGCAGGAAAGAAGTAAGACATTGCTCTCATTATTCTATCTAAAAGGTGAGTGTATTGGTCCATTGGTCCTTTACCACCTCTCCACATAGGGGAGCTGTGGCAGGAGGGAAGCCAGCCTTCCCAAGGGGCTCACAGGGACCTACTGTTCATAGTCTACCTTCTGAAAATTGGTGCAGTTTCCTTTGGAGATTTGATTAACCCCTCCACATCTCCTCCGCCATGGGCAGCAAAGACCTTTAGATTTGATGACAAGAAGGGTGTTGATCAGCCTCTAGTTAGTTTCTGAAGCTGGCAGCCTTTGCTGTCTTCACCTCCTTGCTCTCCCTCACTCTCTGAATCTGGCTACGCTGATTACTCTTCCTTGTTGAAACTCCCTTCTCCCTTGGTTGAGCAGGACATAGTATGATTCTGGTCCTCGTTTCAATTCTTCAACTTCTCTTCTCTTTGCTAACCCCTGGTCTGTCCCTAAATATAGCAGCACAAGGAGAATGAAAAGGAGAGTGTCCAGAAGAGGAGGAAGCATCAACGAAGGTTTGCGTTAAGTGTAGAGATGCATTTCAATATAATATGAGCACAGAAGGAAGGAGCTGATAGAGAGAGAAAGACATTCTAGGAAGGGAGGGGAAAGTGTGGAAGCGAGTTCCTCCCGAAGTCTGAAAGCAATGTGGTTGAGAGTGCAGGTGTAAGCAAGGAGACAAGCCACCTGAGGCTGAAGAGAAATATCCTTTCCAGAGGTATCTGAATTTTCGAAGGAGGAGTTTAGACAAATAAATACACTAACTTAAAAGTAATCTCTAATCGAAGGAGAAATTTGGGGGCTGAGGATTTTCCCAGCGCCTCTCAAAGTGTACTGCATAGCCAATGCCAAGGACTTTTCACAAGAGACCCTCCATGTTGACTATAGTTCTTGACCTGATTTTATTTCTATAGGAATTTAGAAGGTGGTGAGGTTATTGAAATAGGAGGGCATTTGCTAGGGAAGTCTTAGCTTTTCAGTGGCAGTTACTGAATTCCGGACTTTGTAGGAAATAGAAAGATGATCTAAGTTTAATGTCATTGTTTTAGAGATGACAAACTGAGATCCAAGGAGCTGATGTAGCTTCTTCAGGATCACAGAATTGGATTGCAGTATTGCTGGGACTCAAACTCAGGTCTCCTCAAATGACAAGTCCTAGCCTCCATCTCTAGGCTGTGTGGTCTGCCGAGTCCTGTGAAGGTTCTGCTGCAGGACCACAGGAGTAGCGGTGGTGAACTGCAAATGCTACACCTGGCCCACTGAACCACCACACATCCTGAGAACCAGTAAGGGGAGTCGAATCACTGTATCACCTCTTCGAAGTTGACAAGGCACTTCACACACTTTACTTCATTTGGTCCTTAGTAAGACAGGTAGTCATTCTTACTCTGAAGATAAACTGAATTGAATTTCATTTATTCCACATTATTGGATAACTAGTATATGCCAGTTACAATACAAAGTTAGAATTAGAAATTTGAATAAATAACTTCTTTGTCTTCAGGGGACCTATGATGTATTTCAGGAGGCAAAAGTGAACAGATAGTTACAGATGCTGTTACAATTAAGGTATCATCAAAGTCTAGGAGAGCATAGAAGAGACTGATGTTTCGTGGTGGGGTTGAGCAATCCTTCACCAAAGAGGTGACATTTGATCTGGATAGTGCGTCAAGGGGAGGTTGGAAGTAAGAGCACTCATACACAAGAGACATTACATGCAAATGCTTGCAGGTGTTTAAAAAAGTTCCAGGATGCATTTTGGGAAAGGTAAGCACCTTCCTAAGGTTGAAGCACAGTGTTTTAAGTAAGCAGAAGCAGTGGGAGAGTTGAGAGAGGTTTGGGCACCACGGTTGTTTTTAAGTAAATTCCTTTTTAGGAATATAACAGCATCAGTGTGGAAGAGGCCTTGCAAAATGTTTGGAGGCTTTTGCAGTGGTCTAGGGTGGGGTGAAGGGAATTATGAGAACCTAAAGCTGGACTACGGAAGTGGGGTGTAGGAGAGTGACAGATTCTAGCACTGCAATGGGCAATGTGACGGGACCTGTTGACTGAATATGGAAAGGGGGCAAGAGAATAGGTTAGGATGACTCGGGTTTCTATTCTAGGAGGCTGGATGGGGATTATTAGCTTAGCTGAGACGAAACAGAGGCCAAGCAGTGTTGGAAGGTGGATAGTACGTTCAGTTTGGGGTGTGTTGGATTCAAAGTGCCTGAGAGATAGAAATGAAGCAGTAGGAAAGACTGATCTGGGATTAAGTTATAACAGGAATTATGACTTCAATTTTTTTAAAAAGGGTTTTTTGCTTACATAAGAAGTCTAACAAGTGGTTTCCAGGGGCAGGGGTGGGAGCTGGGGCGGTGGTGAGAGAAGTCAGGAAAGGTTGGCAAAAGGGTACGAACTTTCAGCTATAAGGTGAACAAGGTTTGCGGGTCTAACATAAGACGTGGTGACTATAGTTAACACCATATTGAATAATCGAAATTTGCTAAGAGAGTAGAACTTAAATAATCCTGCCAGAAAAAAGGATAAATATGTGACATGATGGCTATGTTAATTAACTAGATAGTGAGGGGAAGTCTTTCCACACTGTGTTCTTGGGTCAAATCACCATGATGGACACTTTAAATATCTTACAATTTAGTCATACCCCAATAAGGCTGAAATTTTTTAAAAAAAGAAATCTAACAGAGCCAAAGTTTCAGTTTACTTTCAGGATTGCAAGCGAAGGAGAAAGTGTAGTAATTTATTTCCGGATTTGCAAAGAAAACTCGCAAGTGTCTAGAACTTTCAAAAACAGAAATGTTAGTTTAAATGTTATCCCAAACGAAAAACAATTTGCTAAGATAACCAGTCAGAAATATAGACTTTTCCAGGGTTAAAGGTTACATTCAAGCGACAAAGCAACAATCTCTAAAGTGCGGGAACGACTCCTTCGTTAGAAATAACATCTGTATGATCAGTCTCATGATGAAGACGTCTGCTCTGCTGCAGCTGCAGGAGAGGAGAGAGGAGTTCCTCCTGATTTTGCTGAGATTTCTTTCAGCAACTTTTAGACAGGCCCACAGTTTTAAGGTGAGCACTGGAATTCCGCCAGTTAGCAACAAGAGTAAAGGAGACAGGCCTGACTGACTCAAAATTTACATGTGGGAGGGAATAGGGCAGAATAAGATTTTTATTAACGGTTGAGTTTACGGAACACAGAAGTTTCGCTCCTGCAGGGGACAACTGGGCCCAGATGTCTGTGAGTGAGTCATGGATGATGGCCAAAGTCATGGGCGGAGATGAGCTCCTCTCAGGAAGACACTGAAGGTTGAGGGAGGACAAAGCCCCAGGACAGCACCCCTTGGGCACCAGAGTCTGCTCTGAGTGTGAGCTGGGTCTCACTATTACCAGGGGCCACAGTGAACACCCGACCAAGGGCTCCTGGCCCAAGTCCAGGGGGCTTTCCTCTGCACCCGGGCTTCACTAAAGTCCCTTGGCGATGCAGTCATTGTCATTTTACATAATTACTATGATGATGTTTTGACTCTAGGAGTTCTAGTCCTGTCAGAGTCACATTCCAACACCAATTCTGTCACTCTCTTCCCTAACATTTCTTTTGAAGACTTCAGATATCAGTCGTAAGCCAAACCAGAATCAGAGTTGTAACACTACACTGTAACGGGGATATGGAGATTGACCTGGAGGATGGGAGAGGGCGTTGGAGAAGGGACTGGCAGAATGAGCAGGATTGAAGAGGGAAGGGCAAGAGGGCAGATGATATGGGCAGGGGTGGGAGCTGGAAAGGGTTTGGAGCTGTCAGGGATGCAGGTCCAGCTGGAGCACAGGGCTCAGACCTAATGCTGAAAACCTCGTCACCAGCAGCCGATTCCTGAAGGATCAGTTCACTGCAATCAATTTGCTGAATTTATCAAATTGTCAATTGACCGAACATTGCTTTAAGAAATATTCATTTTGAATATATTCAAAGGTTATGAATATATTCTTTTTGAACATAGCTCATGAATATGTTCTCTGTTTCAGCATTTAAAGTATTTTTGTTTAATTTCTTAAAAGTAAGGACTTAATCTTATGGCTGTATTTTTATAAATATATTCATGAATATTTTCCTGCGTATATTCAATGTATGTATTCTTTTTGTGACTATCGTAACAACTGAGACAATTCACATGGGAAATGTGCACTTTACACTACTATCCTCTTGATTTTTTATAGTCAAATTCTATTTTGCCAAAATATTGGTATTTTAAACTCTCTTTCTTCAATTTCACTGAAATTCAATAAATATACCAATCTAGAGTCTTAACAAAAATTAAACTCATTCCTATAGTTTTTATATTCATAACAGTTTTTATTAGGTGGGAGAAATTGATCATATTTGGTACATTTCAGTGATGATTTCTTGGACTGGTTTTCTTCATGTGGAACTTGCCTTACCCCCAGCTGTCTCCAGTCTCATCAGATTGTTAGAGTAGAAGGAGAGACTAGAGACTGAAAGGGAGGTCCTAGGGAAAGAGAGAGGGGGAAACAAAAATGAAAGGGGATGTGTAAAGGCCCAAAACACTGGTCCTGGCTCCTCCTAACCTCTTTAGACCACTTCAATTCATTTAGTACAAATTCTCTAAACACATTCTTAGGAAATGAACACATTTGATAAGTTGTTCATTAGCTTGAATTTCTTTTTGGTAGAATTGTCCTAGCAGACATGATAGGATGTGCATGGGATGGAGTTGCTCACAACTGACAGCAGGTGGAGGAATGGCTTCATCAGAGCTGAATTTTGGAGAGATAAGATTACATCAGTTATTTCTCAATGAAGAAGTTACGTCCCTTCACATAGCATGAAAGGCAACTATAAATTTTTTCCCCCTATAACGTGGGACAGAAACATCTTTGACGAAAATATTGAGGAGACTCCCTTTATCTAAATGGATATGTGCTTCGTATGAATTATGGACATGGGGGGAGTGTAGAATCATCTGGAGCTAACAGAGATATCAGAATGAAAGATCAATTCAATGTTTCATTGGGGGTTAACTTCATGTGCTCCTTTGAGGACAAGGTCTATTTCTAATGTGAATTTAAGATATATTGCTTTTTCCAAAGGGAACGGGAATGGTGGTGAAGAGAAAAATGTCCCTCATGATTTTGCTTTAAGTAAATCTTTAAATAGTCTGATTAAATAATGAAGGCACATTTGTCATGTGTATTTCTCTCTTTCTTTATATATTTGTATGTATCGACATATATAGATGCTTATATATCTCTATATACAAAACCATTTTTTCAAAACTGCAAATTATGCAATTAGATGGTTGATTGCTTTGGTTGACAGTTGCCATGAGGGACTCCCAAAACTATTTATAGGGATCCAACTCCTTTCCTCTAACTCATCACCTTCCTGCCTTTTGGTTTGTTTTGTTTTACGTTTCTTCCCTCTTCTCTAACTCCTCTGCCATTTCCTTGGCCCGTCATCTCTGCGGCTCACCTGGCCAACTGCAATAGTCTTCTTAATCAGCCTCCCTGTTTCTTCTCTCTGTTCGCTTCATTCTTTCATGTACACATCTGCCAAGGCGTTCTTCCTAAAGCACAATAATGTGTCACTCCTTAGCTTAAAAACAAAAACTGACAAATAAAATCCAAAACAAAAAAATAATGGCTCTTTACTCCCCAAAGAGTAGCATCTGTAAATTCCTAAACTTTACCCTGACATCCCATTTAGACACATAAACTGCCCCCTCCGTAACAACTATCTCACCGTCTCAGATACCTTACTTTCCAGCCAAGTTGAAGTACTATCTACTGTTCCTCCAATTTGCCCTGCATCCATTCTCTAACTTTTACAGCTTGCATAACTCAGCTACAGCCACCTCCCTTCTCTCCACTTGGAATTAAACTCTCCCTGAACAGAGTGCTTTCACAGAGGCTAAAACTCACTGTCTTGTGTTGTAACATCTGTGCTCACATCTTTTCTTCCCCTCTAGGCTGTAATGTCCCTGAAGACATGGATCCCATAGCATTTATCCTAGTGCTTTGTGACAAGTAGGAATTCAATGACTTTATTAAATTGAGTTCTTTCAGCAGAAGAATGTGGGAGAAGCATCAGGCCATGCATCCCCCAAGAGCTCCAAACGGGACCCTTCATAGAAAGTGGAAAACGGCAGCCTGGCCCTTCTCTAGGCTGTGGAGACTCTCTGATCCAACTCTGTTCCAAGTGACCTTGGTCATTGCTCTGTTGGCTACTGTTCTTGGTGAGTAATGGGGAGATAAAGTCAGATGGGCAAGAAACATCAAAGATCATTCACTCATTCACTTTTAAGACTAACAGGGAGATGATTAAGCTTTCAACAGAGATCCAGCTTCCGTGACAAAGAGTTTATTTGAACTTGGGATTTATTAATTTGGAATTTAAGGGGATTTGGAATTATTTGGAATTTAGGGGGATTTGCTTTACCCATAAAAGAGGCAGTTTCTTAGACACTTCCCTCTAGAGTTCCTTCTCCAGGAATTTCCAAAACAATCTGTCTCCCAACCACGACTTGAACAAATCCATGTTATCTGTCAGTCTGACTGAACAATTTTTACTGCCTGTGGGCTTACCCAGAATGGAGAGGGGAAGCGCATACTTCTACTGGGGCTCCTAAAAGGTAAATTGGTCCTGTATTTTGTTCTTACAAGGAAAGTAGAATTAAGATTTTTACATTTCAAGAGCTCCACGCTTCTCCCCTCATATCATTCAAAATCCAAAAGGTGCAAAAAAGTACAAATTAAAAATGTTATTCTTGTCTATCTCCCAGCCACTCAGTTTCCCTTTCATGAGGCAACAAATACATAATATTATTATCAATGAAATAATATGTTTCTGTTGAAGAAAACTGTAGGGACTTCTGGCTTTGCCTGGATGCATCTGACTCAGCAGATATGGAGAATCTAATAGGCCAATGAAATCATGTCTTCTATCCTTTTAAGATAGGTAATCTCATATAACAGAAGAGGAGAACAACTTCCGCCTTTGATCATTATCGTTGTCATTACCACTTATCAACAAACATGGATTACTGATCACTCACTGGATTCTTTGAACAATGAGGTTAATAGGAGTTATTATTTTTCTTGATTAGAGGAGAAAAGAACAGTTCCTGCTCTAAAAATCACGCTACTGAAACATTAAGATGCTGAGTGCCAACCTATAACTTTTGGTGCTCTTTGTCATTTCGGTGTCCAGGTGATTGTGGTCCCCCACCGAATCTATTGTTTGCTTCTCCAATAAATGAGTTGAATGAGACAGACTACAAAGCTGGAACTATTCTAAAATACAACTGCCGCCCTGGCTACAGTAAGACCAGTTCAAAAAATTCGCTTACCTGTCAACACGGAGGTGTTTGGAAATATATTGCCTTCTGTACCAGTAAGTAGGAACATTTATTTTTCTTATTTGAGATTTTTCTTTCTTTGCCACATTGTCTCAGAAACTGAGCTTTCTGAATGCAAATGAGAGTTTTTGGTCATTAAGAAATCATCTAGTTTGTCCGTTAGTGATTTCAATGTACGCCTGTGTGCCACTTTTTGAAAAACAGAAACAAACACACAAATAAAGAGAAAAATTAGGAACTACCTAATTGTATTGAAAAATACGTCTATCCTTTGCATAATTCAGCAAACATTTCCTTCAGAAATGAACTACAAATTCAGTTTTAATACATTGAAAACCAGATTCACTCTCTACAAAATTATAAAGTTATGTGGCTAGGAAGTGGTAATACAGTTTCCGAAGAAACGTCACCCCAAATAACCGCCGTGTTGGAAGAAGATGCTGTGTTTCACTCTCAGTCGAGAATACATTCTATGATGTTTTTCCAGTTGTAAGGTATCAATATATAATCTTTTTTTGTTCCTCTTGTGACCAAGAACATGCATTTTTGAGTGGTCTAAGTTCAAAGTACATGCCACAGACATAGAACGGAGTGTGGCTTCCTGGTCAACGTGTTAAGTCCTGGACTAAAGATTCCATTACCACAGTGATTTAACTGAGCATTTTTCTCTAATGGTAAAAGGTACTAGAAAAAAATGAGGTCAAATTTTGTATTCATTTTTCCTCCAAAATAAAAGTTCAGCGAGTCAATATCAGAGATAAGTTTGGATCTGAGCCTCTGGGTCTTTCTGGGAGCAGAGGGCGAAGCCAATCCATCAGTCTTCTTTTCTGATGCCGTAGCTCTGAGTCCTCGGAATCACTAATCATCATTTTAATTTTTCTCTCAGAGAAACGATGCAGAAACCCAGGAGAATTACATAATGGGCAAATAAGTAAGACAGATCTCTCTTTTGGATCACGAATAGAATTCAGCTGTTCAGACGGGTGAGTGTGAGACAATCTAGAAACAACACTTCCTGAAAATTAATTTTAAAAAATAGCTAATGTGTTCATATATTTCTAAAGCAAAAATGAGGTGAAAAGTATACACTGACAATTCTCACCTCCCCTCTATCGCCATCCACCCCATTCCTTCCTGTCCTTAAACAGGGATCCGCTTTTATTGGTTTCTTATGTATCCTTCTAGTGTTTACTTTTACAAATACAAGCTAAGAAATTAGTATATATTTTTATTTTGCACCTTTCCAATAGCAAATGTAGTTTTGAATCTTGCTTTAATTTTTACTTATCAATATATACCGAGTATGTTTACATATTTGTGCATAGAGTTTCCTCATTAATTTCCTTGTATAACTGGGTAGCCTATTATTGTGTGATGTACCATGGATTAATAATCTCTTTGCTGGATCCATGGATATTTCCTATCTTTTGCTATTCTGAACAGTGCTCTGATGTATTACCTTGAACATTAGCATTTTGTCCACGTGTACTTATATCTGTAAGTTCCCAGAGTGAGATTTCTGGATCAAAGAGTACATATATTTGAAAATTTGAAAGATATTGCCAAATTGCTTTCCCTAGGGGTTACATGGATTTGCAGAGTACGCAAATGTCTCTTTCTGTAAACTTTCCAACTAAGTATGTTGTCAAACTTTTGAAAACTTGTCAAATTTTTGAAATTTTTCCAATCTAAGAGGTAAAAATGAAATCTCACTATAGTTTCAACATATTTTTCTCTTATTGTGAATGAAGTTGAGCATATTTTGACATATTCAAGAGATATTCATTTGTGAACTGTTTGGCATGTCCTTTGATGATTTTTTTCTATTAACTTATTGAACTTCTTATTCTTAATTTCTAGGATATATGGACATAAAGACACATACACGAGCCTAGGCATATTAGGGTTTAGCCTTTGCTTCTAATATGAGCTGCAAATTTTTCCCCAAGTATATTACTTTTCTTTTGACTTGGCTATTGGTATGTTTTTTCCTCTCAAGGAGAAATTGTTTTTTATGCTGTCAAATTTATCAATCTCCTTTTTAAAAATGGCTTTTACATTTTAGGTCTTAATTTGAAAGGTCTTCCCCAGTATAAGATTTTAAACCATGTATTTGCCTAGATTTCTTCTAATTTTATGTTTTCATATTGTTTAATGGTCAAAGCTTTGATCCATTTGGAGTCAATATGTACAGTGTGCAGTATGAGGTGCATGGTGGTGTAGTGGTTAAGATGCTGCGCTCTCACTGCCGGGGCAGGGGGCTCCTTTCCACTCGTCTGTCAGTTGTCATAGTGTGGCAGCTGCATATCGCTGTGATGCTGAAAGTTATGCAACTGGTATTTCAAACACCAGCAGGGTCACCCATACTGGACAGGTTTCAACAGAGCGTCCAGACTAAGACAGACTAGGAAGAAGGACCCGGCCAGTCACCCCCAAAAAGTGGAATAGCAGTGGAGTATTGTCTGATACAGCACCCGGAGGGTGAGAGGATGGCACAGAAAGACCAGGCAGGGTTCCGCTCTGCGGTCCGCAGGGCCTCTAGGAGTCAGGATGGACTCAAGGCACTGAAAACAACAAATGAAGGACATATCCTAGTCTATATTTTTCCATATGGCTTTCCTGTTATCCAATATCACTTATTTAAAAATCCATCTTCAATCTACTAAATATACATCGGGGTCTATTTCTGGGTTTTCTATGTAATGCCGTTGTTTTACCTATATATTCACACGCACATTCATGGTCATCCACTTATTGAGGCTTTATAATATGTTTTAATAGCCAATGTGGGCAGATCTACATTATTGTTCTTCTTTTTTGGAATTTTCCTGACAATATTTATCTGTTTATTTTTCTATATGAACTTTAAAGTTAGGCATATTTTTGAGACAGTTTTGGATTAGTTTTTAACTTAATTTTAGAAGAATCGTTTTGGTTTTTTGTTGTTTTTTAGTCTCCCTAGGCAAGAATCTATTACTGTAGGGGAGGCAAAACTTTTCCTCTACCCTCTTAGGGTCTCCGGTTGGGCCCGAGAATTAAGTTGACATAAGGCAAATTGACAGGAGAAAAGCATAGAAATTTTATTTTTATGTGTACCTGGGAGCCTTAACAGGAAAATGAAGGCCCAAAAAGCAGTTAGGCCTAAGTGCTTATATATTAGATTGAACAAAGAGTAGTAACTGTGAAAAAGTAGTAAGTAAAATATATGGAGAGGCCAAAGGAAGATAAGGACTGTTTTTAACGAGGCCTGTTGGTCCAGATTTCCCATGGTCTCAACTCCCCCTCTCTGGTGATGAGTGTCTCTCCTTCAGATCTAAGGAAGGGCATCTTTCACATGGGAGTTCGAACTACTGCTTTCAGTAAGGAAAGGAGGGGTCAGAGCGCCCTTCCTGCATCTGCTGTTTTTCAAGTGCATTTACCTTGAAATAATCCTTATACCCAAGTGGCACATTTTGCCATGGCATATTCTGTGCCATTTGTTTTAGTCTTTTTCTCTTGTTTCTTCAGGAGTGTTTCAAAGTTTTCTTCACATAGATTTTGCATTTCTTGAAGTGTTTAAACCTAGGCATTTCATTTTTGCTATTTAAAATGTATCTTTCCTTCCATTATATGTTCTGATATATATATATAATTGATTTCTGCTTGTTAATTTGATATCTCAGCTAACTTCTTGAATTCTTTTATTATTTATAATAGTCTTTCAGTTGAATTCTCTTGGGATTACCCAGTTTGCAATCATATCATCTGTAAATAGTGGTTGTTTTACCTCCTACTTTCTAATTTTTATATTCCTAATTTCTTTTTCTTTTCTATGTCAGTTGTATTGGTCAGGATTCACTCTGAGCAACTATATTTATATATATAGTATATGTGTGTATCTATATGTATATAGTATATATATATATATGTGTGTGTGTGTGTATATATATATATATACTATATATATGATAAGGGATTTATTATAGGGATCTGACTTGATACAGTTGTGGGAGCTGGTTGAACAGTGTACAGGAGGCCGTTTCTTCTTTGTCTGGTGCTGTGGCCTGAAATCAGCAGGATAGGCAGCCAAAAAGGGAAGATGGGGGCCAGCCCAGTGGTGTAGTGGTTAAGTTCCTGTGCTCTGCTTCAGCAGACTAGGGTTTGCAGGTTTGGATCTCAGGCACAGACCTAGCACTGCTAGTCGAGCCATGCTGTGGTGGCATCCCACATAAAATAGAGGAAGTTAGGCACAGACATTAGCCCAGTGACAATCTTCCTTAAGCAGAAAAAAAAAAAAGGAAGGATGGCAACAAGTGCTAGCTCAGGGCCAATCTTCCTCAGGAAAAAAAAAGGTTTGTTGTTTACCTGAAATTCATGTTTAACTAGGCACCCTGGTCATTTATCCTAGGTATTTTAATTTGCTAAATTTGGCAACTTTAGTTTAATGGAACTCTTTTTGTACCCCATGTGCCGCATAATGACTTTTCAGCCAGTGGTGGACGGCATTTATGACAGGGATCCCATGAGATTAGTACCATGCAGCCTAGGTGTGTAGTAGACTACACCATCAAGGTGTGTGTAAGTGCATTCTATGATGCTTGCACTATGATGAAATCGCCTCATGTATGTATCCCCATTGTTAAGCAATGCATACATAAGCACATACGTGTGTGTGCATATATGTGCTATTTATATATATATTTTATATTTAGAAATATTCAAACTTTGGTTCTAGTGGTTACCTTTATACATTTACATTTATATAATATCATTATTCCCCATTATCGCTAGTCAGTTTAAATTTGTTCCTTGTTATGAGCAACAGGAAACTTATCTTGTACCCTCTCTTCTCCTTCCCACCTCCTCTGTCTTTTCTATGAGTAAATTTATGTCATTTGTGTAATCTCAGTGTTTACTTTGTATTTAACATTAAACACTCACATGTGTCTATAGCTTGAGTCCACTCCCAACCCTTGCAATGTGGGAGTGGGAGAGTTTGTTTTCCTGTCCACTCTCGATCTCATCTCCTATGTTTTGCTAGTTATTTCATTTCAGCACTGTCAGAGCAGTGCCAAACATCTATATTTTTATTTCATTAACATTTGTATTTCCTTCAGCCACTCTTAGCCCCACCTTTCTTTTTGTCTTGGATCGCCACATTCAATGCCCACCACCACTTTTTTGTTTTTTAGGTTTTTGTTTTTGCTAAAGTTTTCCTGTCATTGCTTGGTTGGCTGTAATTTGTCCTCTGGTAATTTCTTAAAAAAAAAAACCTCCAAGTGAAAATTATTCCTTGAGTTCTTGCAGGTTCAAATAATATCCAAGACCTTGATACTTAAAAAATAATGTGGCTGGATAGAAAGTCCTTGGCTCATCTTTTCTCTTCCAGATCATCTCGTTGACAGTGCTGCACACCTTTGGTTGGTAGGTGTTGCTGTGCAGAACTCTGGCACCAGCCAGGAGTTTTTGTCCCTAGGTGGGACTTGGTCTTTGTTTGGCTGTCCAAAGATATTATTCTTTATCTTTGAAATCTAGTAATCCTACTCTTAGCTGTTTTGATGTGGACCATTTTGGTTCAATTTTTTGCTGCTATGTGATGTGCAATTTTAAAGTGTAGATTAAAGTAGTATTTTATTTCTGTAACAGTTACTTAAAATACATTTAAAATAGCTATTTTATTCTGTTTTGTGTTCCTTCTTCAGGTTCTCCAATTATGTGTTGATTCTCCTTTGCTTAGCATTTATATCTGGCATTTTTCTCTAATCTTTCTTCTTCTTGTTTCATTTTGTTTGATTTTTTCATGTTTATCTTGTTTTCCGTATTGTGTGTGGTTTCTGAGAGGGAAAGTGAGAAGATTCAGAACTAAGGTGCTGTTGGAACACCAAGGTGTTCCTATCGGAATAACCAAAAACAATACTTTTCATTTATTTTCTTGGCTAGGTTAAAAAATTAAATTTTTAAGAAATTTCAAAATTAAAAAAACGCTTAATTCTCTCTGTATTTTATCTTATTAAATGATTCATTTTCTTTAAGTTATTAAATAAATTTCTGGGACTCTTAAATCGCTGAAGGGCGTGTTTGCCTTAGTGCTCAATCACACGGTAGGGTCATTCCTCGGGGACAGTACAATTTGACATCATATTAACAATGCCATTTGTTTTCTCTGTTACCATAATACATAGAGTGCAGTAAGACAAACTAAAGAAAGCTTAGGATTTGTCAAGAGCAATAAAAGTGAGGGTCGTGAACAGGCAGTTAATGGTGTACAGAAGACAAGCCTCTGGAAGTCAGAAAGAGGCTGAAAACCAGAGGGCATGAGGTTTGGGGGCCAATAATCTAGCTGGTGCTTATCCAAAAAACCTGCAGCACACACTCAAACGAGTCTTTTCCCCTACATTGTCCTGCTTGAGCTCTGAATGAACGCCACGCCTGATCTAGCAGATGCTCCATAATAGATAATAGAGTAAAAGCATAGATGTGCAAACACATCTCATTGCAGTGATGACATTTTACTGAATGGAGTCCTCAATGGAAAGCGGTATCCGAGAAAACATTATTGCTTCATTTTTAATATTGACTTGCAATTACATTTGTTCAGATCCTTTTATCCAATTTAATTTAGGATAGGAAGAATTCCATTAAAGTCTTTGATCCTAAAAAGCTTAATATTGTGGTTTAAATGAATGAATGAATAAAGGAAAAAATAAACAAATTAGACTTTCTCCTTGATGTGATGAGGTTTAACTCCAAATTGGCCCAAATGGTAATTAACAATCAAGAGAGCACTTTTTCATTTTTAAATGTTGAACAAAAATTCCATTTGTCCAAACCTCTTTGGCAATTTATGTTTAGAGTAAGATGAATTCCACTAAAATCTCTGACTTATCTTATCCAGATATATCTTAATTGGCTCAACCACTAGTTATTGTGACATCCAAGATAAGGGAGTTGACTGGAGTGATCCTCTCCCAGTATGTGTAAGTAAGTAAAGATTTTTTCTGACTTGACTATAAACCTAAACCATGTTAGGTAATAAAACTCCTGTGAATTTTTGCTGCTTCTTGAGCCCTCCATTAGAATTTGCCTCATGAATGTTAGATTTGCAAGGATGCCTTCTCTGACCATTTCTTTCTCTTCACTCACTCATCCCAGTTGCCAAGTGTGAGGCCCCTCCAACCATCAGCAATGGGAAGCACAGTGGTGGAGATGAAGACATCTACACATATGGCTCTTCTGTCACCTACAGCTGTGACCCTCACTTCTCAATGATAGGCAAAGCCTCCATTTCCTGCACAGTGGAGAATAAAACGATAGGTGTCTGGAGCCCAAGCCCTCCGACTTGTAAACGTAAGTCACAGTGATGAATTCTGGTTTGAGTTGTTTGTTTAAAAGAAAAAGGAAGGTGAGTTTACTGGGGGAAATGGAATGATTCAAAGACAAACTAATTATTGCAATGGTATGGTCATTTATTTTGTTAACTGATACTTATAACGCTATACCAGTATATAGTAACAAGCAGCACTAATAGCTCACTGGCTTTCCCAAGTAAAAGTTGACTCTAATACATACTGAGTCTGCTGCATGTCCAGGAGACTCTCTGGGGAAGCTGTAGTCTGGCGTTAGTTTAGCAACCGGCTCAGCAGTTCAGGTTGCTTTGATCCTGTGGCACATCTGTATCAAAATGTGCTTTCACAGTCTCTTCAGTAGAGGAATAGAGGAAAGCAAACCATGCCCTGGCTTTTAAAAGCTTTGGCCTGGAAGTGACCACATATCACTTTATATTGCAGCCTTTTGTCCAAGACCAGTAGTGTGGAGACCCCACCTACTCTAAGGGAAGTGGGGAATATCATCTTTTGTCTGTTCAGGAAGCAGAACTGGAAATATTGGTTAGCACTTATAACAATCAACCACACATTGCCCAGAAGGCAAGCAGAACCAGCTAAACATCAGAAGGTCAACAGGATGAAGCAAATAGTAATTAAGCCAGAAGGTATATTGCGATATTGTTAGTTTGCCAATCTAAAGCATCTTCCTTCACTACTAAGTGCCTACTCAGTATCATTCACTATTCTGATTCATCACAGCACACAATCTAACCAGGAGTTGAGAGAGCATTGATACTGCAAGCAGTTCCAAATGCCTGGAGTCTAGACTGCAAGAGGTAGAAACGGCAGAGACTGAGGCTGGAAAGTTAGCAGAGCCAGCTTATGAAGGGCCTTGTGTGTCAGTCTCAGCAGTTCAGAGCAAATGTGAGGGTGGACATCGAAAGGCTTTAATCAGGGAAGTAAATGTCCTGCATTTTAGAAAGAGAGTTCTGGCTGCAGAGTGGACAAGAATTTGAGGTGGGAAAAAACTTACTCCATAGACACCTGTTGCAACCATCCAGCCAGGCAGTGAAGTGGCTTCCACTGTAGTCATGGCAGTGGGCCTGCAGAGAAGTCGACAGAGTGAAACAGAATTAAAGAGCAGGACTCATCGGGCTTGAGGACTGACTGCCAGGGGAGGGGCAGTTTGTTCTTGTCTGCTCTTTGCTTGTGAGGGCGCAGATCTCTGGTGACTTGGCTGCCTTTTCATCATGACCGCCATATTACCATTGGCCACTGACCCACCACTCAAATCATCTGGGAAAGTAGACCCTTATAAGGGAATGATTTGGAGGCTTTGAGATTCGGGCTTTGGGGGTTAGATATTGTTAGAATTTTTTAAACTGAGACATAATTGACATATAACATTATATTAGTTTCAGGTGCACAACATAATGATTCGATATTTGTATATATTGCAAAATGAGCACCACAATAAGTCTAGTTAACATCAATCACCATACATAGTTACAAATTTCTTTTCTTGTGATAAGAACCTTTAAGATCTACTCTTTTAGCAACTTTCAAATATACAGTACAATGTTGTTAACTATAGTCACCATGCTGTACTTTATATCCCCATGACTTATTTATTTTATAAATGGAATTTTCTACCTTTTTACCACCTTCACCCATTTCCGCCACCCCCACCCCCACCTCTGGCAACCACCAATCTCTGTATCTATGTTGCTAGGGACTTTTTGATAAGAAAGTTGTAGGACTTTATCCACAATGACTAACATGATGAGACCTCACATTGCTGAGGTTCCTAGGAACTGAAAGGATATATATATAAAGCTTTAAAATGTTTTCTTTGTATCTATTTGTATATACTTGTATCAGGTCTTCCTTGGAACCATACCAACAATAGTCACATCCTTATTGTCATTTCTCTTTTATAACTGAGATGTCCTTTCTTATGCTTCTTTAGATGTTGTCTGTCATAAGCCACAGGTTCCAAATGGAATCTTTGTCTCTGGATTTGGACCCCTCTATACTTACAAAGACGCTATTGTGTTGGACTGCAAGAAGGGTTATGTCCTCACAGGCAGCAGTTTAATCCATTGTGAAGCTGATAACAACTGGGACCCTCCTCCTCCTGTTTGTGAGCTCAGTGAGTATGGACTGAAGGAGTTTCAAGATACCCAGAAATGTTGGTGGGGGCATACTTGTATGCCTAAGCCCACTTGAATCATAGTAAAAACTTAAATTTAAATCAGTAATTTCCCTTATTTTTTTCCTTGGAAGAAAGAATAATTATGGTATGCTGTGCAAAGTCACATAACATCATGAAAGTCTGCTCCATACAGTTGTGCAAATTGTGCGCACTCCAACCCGAAGAGGAGACATTAACATTGTAGACATTTTGGATTAGTATATTTATGTCAACGATGTTCCTATAGTTGATAGAAAATTGTTTTGTTCTAACAGAATCATTATATTATGATAATTATTTTGAAAGATAAATAGTAAAATGTCCTGAGGGAAAAAAAGTCTTTTTCTAACTTGTGCAAAAGCATTGTATGGAGTAACTGTGATTCTAATACTCTGAAATTATAAACCCACACAGATCATTAAAAATAATGCTAATAGTAGCAATGATAGCTTGGTGCTAGTGCAGGTACATAACAAGGATTAACTCAATGAATCCTTCCAGCAATTGTGGGCACTATTATTATCCTCAATTTACAGATGAAGAACCCATCACAGAGGTTAAGTGACTTGCCCAAGGTCACACAACTGGAAATGGGAGGAAGCCGCTAATGACTTTGCTCTCACTTTTACCTTCATGAAATGTCAAGAACCTTACCCGGGGGGACTTCTGGAATAGTGGTGCAAAAAGCTTGGGGAAACTTCTCTCCTAGAGAGGCATCTATTAAACTTGTCAAGATTAGCAAAGAAAACCATGCAAAGTCTCTGGATTGATCAAGGGTCTTACAAGAAATTGATAAGCATTTATTAAAAAAAAAATCTATGGAGACTTGGAACAAACAATGGGAAGCCATTACATTAGAGCAAGGATTTGTACTCGGCTCCCAACAGCCTTATGGGAGAACTGTTTCAGTAGGCTCACAAGTGGCAATTCCCATCTCTCCCAGCTCCCTGGAGTGGAAGAGCTATTTGGAGTGGATTTGGCAGCCAGTCAAAATCTTGCGATGGCATTTTGCATAGCTCCATGCTGCAGGTGACATCAGCCAGATATTAGTGTCTGCTCCTCCACCCCAACTCCCATTATACAAGGAAGATCCGAGTGGGGCATCTGGTGAAGAATTCAGTCCTTTCCTGCACAGCCCTCTGTTGCAGTAGGGCTGCTCCAGTAGGCTCAGCAGCCAAGTGGCATCTCCCATCTTCCCCAGCCTCCTAGAGAGGAAGAACTATTATGCGTAGATTTGACAGCCAGGAAATATTGGCAAATCTCATTTGCCTAAGCTCTGGGCTGTGAAATATCTGTTTTGGTGGTGGGCACAGCCAGGTGGCAGTACCAGTTCCTACCTCCACTCTCTTCTCTCCTTCCCACAGCTCCGATACCATAGGAGGATTCTGGTGGGGCAGCTGGTGAAGAATTAGTTCCCCAATTTCCCCCAGCTCCTGATCCATGGCAAAAGGTTCTGTCAGGGGAGATTTGAAGTAAGCCTCAAAGACTATCGAGGCCCTGCCCTGCCAAGGGACCTGACTTTAATTGGATCAGGTTGTGAAGCAATTTATGCCCCAGGGAGTTGTCAAAAATAACAGAGCAATCAGCTAACAATTAGTGGAGGCTAACAGCTGTATGTAACAACAATAGAGGCAGACCTGCCGAAAGCTTAACGCTTAACGGGAAAGAGACAAAGAGAAAACCATAGTCATCCCTGGTGGTAGAAAGACTGTGTGCATGCCCAAGGCTGTGCTCTCTTGGAAGCACCATTAGAGGCTGCGCAATTTTGGGGAAATAAACTGAACTGCACTAGTTCAGTCAAGTCACTAAACAAACAAACAAGGAAACAACAACAACAACAGACCCTGGAGTGAGGAGGGGGAATCAACATCCTAAGTTACTACAAGATATTATCTAACATGTCCAGCTTTCAACAAAAAGTTATCAGACATGCAGAGAAACAGGAAGGAAAGACCCATACAAAAAGGAAAATCTGACAATAGAAATTGCCTTTTGAGGGGCTGGCCCCGTGGCCCAGTGGTTAAGTCCTCTTTGGCAGCCCAGGCTTTCACTGGTTCAGATCCTGGGTGTGGACACAGCCCAGCTCATCAGGCCACGCTGAGGCGGTGTCTCATATAGCACAACCAGAGGCACTCACAACTAGAATATACAACTATGTACTGGGGGGCTCTGGGGAGAAAAAGAAGAAGATTGGCAACAGTTGTTAGCTCAGGTGCCAATCTTTAAAAAAAGAAAGAAAGAAATTGCCTTTTGAAGGGGCCCAGATGTTGGACTTAGCAGAAAATAAGTTCAAAGCAGCTTATAAATATGTTTAAAGAACTAAAAAAAATGTACTTAAAGAATTAAAGAATGATATTATGACAATGCTTCATCAAATAGAGAATAAATAAAGATAGGAATTACATACAAAAAAGTGGAAATTCTGGAGTTGAAAAGTACAATAACTGAAAGAAAAATTCACAAGAGGAGCTCAACGGTAGATTTGATCTGGCAGAATAAAGAATTGGTGAATTTGAAGATATATTGATTGAAATTATGCAATCTGAAGTATAAAGAGAAAAAAGAATGAAGAAAAATGAATAGAGCCTCAGAGAAATGTGGGACACTATTAGACGCCTCAGTATAGACAACAGAAGAAAGTATCAGCAAAAACATTCAAAGAAATAATGGATGAAAACTTCCCAAATTTGACCAAAAAACACATTAATTTACACTTCCAAGAAGGTCACTAAACTCTAAGTTGGATAAATACAAAAATATCCACACCAGGAGACATCATAGTCAAAATGTTGAAAGCCAGGGATAGAGAGAAAATGTTGAAAGCAGCAAGAGAAAAGCAACACCATCATGTACAACGAAAACCCAGTAAGATTAACATCTTACTTCTCATCAGAAACAACGGAGGCAAGAAGGCAGTGAGATGACATAATCAAAGTGCAGAAAGAAAAAGCAGTCAGCCAAGAATCCAGCAAAACATTTCACATTTATATGTGTCACAAACCCAACAATAAATTGTTATAACTATTGTTTTATATGATTTTACATTTCACGTCTTTTAAAGTAGCTGAGAGAAGAAAAGAGAGCAAGTATATATGTATAGAGTTTATTATATTAATCTTCTTTTTACTGTTTCTGGTTCTCTTCATTTCTTCCTGTGCATTCAAGTTACCGTTGGTATCATTTCCATACCCCAATACAGCTTTGCTCCCACCCACCTCCTTTGTGCTGTTATTGTCAAATATATCACATTTTTATGTTATAGGCTTAATAATGCAAATATATACATATTGTTTTATGCAATTGCTGTTTAAATTAATTAAGACAGAAAAGAAGAAATATACAGTTATACTGCCTTTTTAATTACCTAAATAATTACCATTGCTGATGCTCATTGTTTTTCTGTGTGGATTCAAATTACTGTCTGACGTCACTTGCTTTCAGCCTAAAGAGCCTCCTTTAGTATTTCTTGCAAGGTGGTCTTCCAGCAACAATAAGATACCACTTCACACCCATCCATATGGCTATATTAAAAAGATAGACAATAACAAATGTTGGTGAGGATGTGGAAAAATTGGAACCCTCATACATTGCTGGTGAGAATGTAAATGGTGTAGCCATTTTGGAAAAGTGTTTTGGCACTTCCTCAAAAGTTTAAACATAGAGTTACTATAGGACCCAAGAATTACCCTCCTAGGTATCCATCCAAGAGAAATGAACACAGTTGTCCGCACATAAAAAATTTCATGTGAATGTTCACAGAGCATTATTCATAATAGTCAAACAACCCAAATGGCCACCAACTAAAAAGTAGATAAACAAAAAGTGGTCTATCCATGCAACGGAAGATCATTTGGCGATAGAAATGAATGAAGTATTGATACCTGCTGTAACATGGAGGAAACTTGAAAACATCATACTCAGTGAAAAAAGCCTGGGGCCGGCCCCGTGGCAGAGTGGCTGGATTCATGCGCTCCACTTGGCAGCCCCAGGTTTCGCTCTTTTAGGTCCTGGGTGCGAACCTAGCACTGCTCATCAGGCCATGCTGAGGCGACGTCCCACATAGTAGAACTAGAAGGACCCACAACTGGACTATACAACTGCCTATTGCAGGGCTTTGGGGAGAAGAAGAAGAAAAAAGAAAAAAGAAAAAGCCAGTTACACATGTTGCATAATTCCACTTATTTGAAATGTCCAGAATAGGCAAATTCATATATAGAGAAAGTAGATTAGTGGCTTCCAAGGCCTGGGGGCAGGTGGGAATAGGGAGTGACTGCTAATGAATACAGAGTTTCTTTTGGGGTTGGTAAAAATATCATAAAATTGGATAGTGGTGATGGTTGCACAACTCTGTGAATATACTAAACACTACTGAATTGTATATTTTAAGTGGGTGAATTTTATGTTATGTGACTTGTATCTCAATAAAACTGTTAAAAAAGAATCTTACTCTATATAGCATTTTAAACATTTGAAGATAAAATGGAGTAAACATCCAACTTGGCAGATGTTTGTATTATACTCCCATATCATATGAACCGGTGGAACCAGGAGAGAGTGAAGAGGAGAAGATGCAAGGTCTAGGCTCAAAAGATACTTGGCCCTTGGTTTGTTCTTGTGAAGCCCTTAAATGATAAAGTTCCTGGTGTCATCTGGATAAGAGGAATAGCTTTTGTTTATTTTCCCCAATCAATCAGGAAACAAGAAAGCTACATTTGTTTGTCTGCAGCAGTCCTCCAGCCTACCTACCTAGCAAGGCTAATGCATCAACTCAGAAACTAAACTTTCTGAAGTACAATGAAGAGGAGGGAGAATTGACATTTTGGATAGTTGGTACAACACATGGAAACCGCTTGGTGGTGCCCTTAGTAAGACCCTCTCTGATGCCGCACACATTTGGGCAAACGTTCGTGTGTGTTTTCTGGTGTGGCTGATTCATCAGCCACCACAGGCGGGTTGCTGGCTGGATGAACACGTGACACCCAGTTACAGGACGGGCTCACTGTTGCATTGCTAGTAACAGTGTCCTTTTCTCTTGTTCTTTATTTCTGAGCAGATGGTTGTACCAACTTACCAGACATCCCAAATGCCTTCTGGGAACGATACAGGTATCAGAGGCCAACAAAAGAGGACGTGTATAATGTTGGGACTGTGTTGAAGTACCATTGCCTGACTGGCTATAAACCTGCTTCAGATAAACCCACGGCTGTGATTTGTCAGGAAGATTTCAGGTGGACTCCATACACGGAATGCGAGGGTGAGTTTCTGTTTTTCAAATCTTTTTGTATTTTCAATGTTTGGCATGTACTAGGATTTTTACCTTAAATGAATATAATGTTATCCCTCAAGATGAGTTTAAAATTATATTAATTCAATGGTACAGTGAACTCATTGCCAGAAGGGACCATAAAGGTCTTGGAGTTTCAGGAGCCAAGAAATTGTAGCCTTTCCCTATCCCAGTTCAGAATCAAGTGAGAAGTAGACACAGAAGTCAAACATTATGCAGATTCAGTATGAGCTTCATTACTGGTAAACGTAGAATGGAGAATACAGCTCAACTATAGCCAGAGTCAGACCTCCATCACACCCCTTTCCTCCTCAGTGGAGACTCTGGGGACCTTGGTAGAAAGAAAGTCTGTGAAACAGTCATGAGATCAATTGGCTGCAAGGTGACTTGTGTCTTATATCTCTTGAGCCACAGGACTGCAAGCTGAAAGAGCTGGGTCTCTTGAGTTACCTCTGGCAGACAGATCCTGACCCCTGACTCAGTATTCTTGCCTCAGTAGGATAGAAAGGAGACTTTCTCCAGTCTCACTGGTAGAAGACCCCTTCTCTTTTCAAGAGAATGAGTAAGGGGCTTAGAGACAGGTGGATGCAATTTTTTTTAATAGTTTTTTTAAAAATTAGCACTTGAGCTAACCTCTGTTACCCATCTTCTTTTTTTCTTCTTCTTCTTCTCCCCAAAGCCCCCCAGTACATAGTTGTATATTCTAGTTGTAGGTCCTTCTGGCTCTGCTATGTGCCTTAGCGTGGCTTGATGAGCAGTGCTAGGTCCGCACCCAGGATCCTAACTGGCGAAACCCTGGGCCACAAAAGCAGAGCACTCAAACTGAACCACTTGGTCACTGGGCCGGCCTAGGTAGATGTGATTTTATGGGCCTTGGTAGAATTGACAACAGCGGGAGAAAATGCTTCCTTCCACACATCTATCAGAACCTTGCCATATCTGAGGTAAACACACTGAGGCCCAGAATATAGGGAACTTTATTCTACGGATTGGAATTTGAAAAACATGCAAAATGCACAAATAATGAAAAACGGTAGTTTAGATCAACCTATTGAAAGATTGTTCATTTCACCTTAGGACTTAAAGTTTAATTGCAGTTATTCAGACTCATTTTGGGGAAATAGAATGAATGGTTTTAACAAAATGACTGAATTAAAATATATTTAACAAAAATTATTGCTACCACTTAAATATACTGATAAATGCAAGCCTTTGAGAATCCTCTTTAGCAAATAAAAAACAATGATATGTAATTAATACACTAATTTTTAAAATATAAATGAATGTTTATACAGACGTAAAAACCTACTTTTAAATTATGTATTTTACCCACTATGGTCTTATTGATTTAATTATTTAGTTGAGGATATTTTTAACCATTTAAAAAGTAGAAGTGAAATGGTATTTATCCAAGTTATCATAAAATCTAATTAAATATGAATTTGGACTCATGACTTAAATATGTTAAAGTGTTTTCTATGTAAAGCATTGCACAAATATTATTGATACAATTTAGAAACCATAGGAATGTTGAATATTTTTATTATAATTCATAAACAACTGAGCACTGAGAGTATTTGAGTGTGCCTGAGAGACCCTACTGTAGTGCCGATCAAGCTCCTGATACAGAGAGCAGAGCATTTTATTCTTCTGGTGTTTTCTCTTACATCGAACAGTATCAAGTTCTATCTGAAAGTATTTCTACTAATGAACAAAAATTATATCCCTATATCAGCTTTTACTGCATTAAAAATGAATGAATTTGAATAGCTATTTTTCTTAAATTTGGCATCAAAAAAGAAAAATCCTGGCCATAAGCAATAATTTAAATTTACTTCTATGTATTAGCTATCAGGTGGATATAAACTTTTGAGAACATTCTTCCTCTTGTAACTGGGCAAGTGCAAGTTATTAGAGAACTTAATGATGACGTAACCCAAAAGAAGCCATAAGGAGATGAATGTTGTCATTGCTCTTGAATATTGAAAATTTACATTTTCATAGCTGTTTGACCCATCTTCTCATTTTGGAGACTCGAAATGAAAATGTTTAGCTGGTGGGAGATGACTGGTTGGAATCTTTAGCTTGTCAGGGACAAGAGAGCAGACTCCAGGGGCTCGGGTACCCTTTCCTCTTTCCCAGTCTTTGCTTAGTGGGGAGCTCTTCCAAAGGTGAAATGAGAGTGCAGCCATAGGAGCCGCCTCAGGGTGGTTTTACTAACCATTAGCCTCACTTTTTACTTTTTAGAGGTATGTTGCCCAGTACCAGAGCTGAAGAACGGTGAAATCTTTAGTCAGAGAAGAAGAGCTTCCACCAGCAGCTGTGTCTATTCCTCCGGAGAAAAAATTACATATTCATGTTTTAAGAAAAAAGAGTTTTCCGCTACTTGCCAAAAAGATGGCACATGGCATCCCAAAACACCAGTATGTGACGGTGAGAGCTTATGGAATTATCTTATTTTAGAAGTTTCTTCATATCAAAGTGATGGAGATTATTAAGGGAAGGTTTCAAATTAGGTAAAAGAAGTTGTACACCCTGCATGATTCTTGGAGTGGGTAACTTCGTTCACCGTGCACCCTCCCCTCCCCCATGCCCCATCCAGCTTTCTCTTTTTTCCTCCATTGGTTATCCGCATTCTCTAGATCTTCCTGGCTTTCTTCTCTCTTCTGAGTCAGTGAAAATAGGCCACATCTAATAGATCAGCTAGACTTTTGAATTATTGCCTTCTGTTTCCTGGTGTTTATTCTCTATTCTTCCCTTCCTTCTGGTCCATATGCCTTAACCTGCAGTACAAGACGCGGCCAGGTTACTGGGACCTGCCTTTCTGAACTTGCTCCATTTCTTCCGCTGCTTCCAAGCCCTCCTTCACACTCTTCCCAACTGAAATACCTACCTCTCCCTCACCAAGAGCACTTACATGCTAAACACAATCCTCCCTTCTATCATTGTTTTTCCATAGCCTTATCAATTGATGATCTGGAACAATCACCCCTGCCGGGATAGGGATTCCTCTTCTTGCCTTATGGGCAAGAGGGAGCCCAAAGGAATCCCAAAGGGGTCAGGCACTAGTTGCAGCCTAGAAATCAATGGGATTCTTTTCATCTCCTTCTGGTAGAAGTGTTCCCGCTTTGCCAACCAGGACTTTTCAATCTGCAGATCTCAGAGTTTCAGGGATGAGAAGCACAATTTCCCCAAGTAGGTCACTTAGAGTGATGGTAAGTAGGGCCACTCATGCTTGCACCTCTTGATTCCTGGACCCATGCATTTTGTTTTATTATATTAGAGGCTAAATACTGTATAAAGGCCAATCTCTGATTTAAAGTGACTACTGTGTGCTGGAAGAAAATGTACAGTAATATTATAAAATCTCATCATCATAAAGTATTGCCTCTCAACTGGCGCTTCAACTATGCCTTTAACAGGCCACTGCAGTGTTCTAACAGGTCTGTAGGTACTGGCTGATGCAGTCTGTAAATATGAGTAGTGCATTCCATGGCCGTGGTCCCAGGGCCACATGTTTTTTGCTGAGAGTGGGTCTTCCAGTCCATGCAGTGGGATCCCATGCCAATTGTGTAAACAGTCTATAATCCTTTAAATAACAGTGCTGACTGAAGTCCTGCAGGCAGGAAAGGCCAACCTATACCTGGATAGTTGTTTATTTCTGTCAAAATAGATAGCTGTTCCTTCCAAGTGGAAGAAGGTCCTATATAGTCAATGTGCTACCAAGGGGCTTTTTGGTTGTCTTAAGAGATGGTATCATATCAGGGACTTAGCATTGTTGCTGGCAGAACGGAGACTCAGTGACAGCAGCCTTGGTGAGTGGGAATCCATGCTGTTGGGCCCACGCTTATCCCCCATCCATGCCACTGTTAACCTAAAAATAAAGAGCCAAAATGAGAAGCAGAGAGGCCTTTAATTGGGATCATGCAATTTGGGGTACACAGATTTAGTTGGCAACCCAAATACTATCCCACTAGGGAGGAAGAGGTAGGGGCTTTTAAAGGCAAAAGGGGGAGGTTTGTATTACAAGGAATGTTAATTGGGGTTGGCTGTGGAAAGCTACTCTTGGCTAAATATAATTGATTGCCAAGGCTAGATAGAGGGAGGCCAAAGTTTGTCACTGTGACAAGCTGCAGATTTCTTGCAGTGTTCTCAGAATATCTGTATCTCGACTCAGTTAAGAAGTTCATGTACTGCCCAGTGAAGATGTACATAAGACTCATTTCCTTAATGGCCTCCTGGGTCCATTTTAAAGCTGTTAGACGTAAGTGATGGTTTTGTTTCACATTTCAAAGACCGTTTGATTGAGATCTCCCCCTGAAAGCATCACTGATCAACCACAGATTTGTTTAGCCCCAGGTCGCTGGGACGGACCTGTCCCAGGAAGTCATGTCCCACGTCTAGGGGAAATCTTTCTTCTTTTTTTTCTGATGGTTATTCCAAGGAGTCAGTGGCATAAGGGTTAGGCCACATTTGAGCAAAAAGGAGGCGGTCAGGAAATGACTCTCAGGCAGCTTCCTCACCTGGGAATTTCATCCGGTTACCTGAAGCCTTATCTATGATTCCAATATGGTAAGAGATCATAACCTTGGTGTCTGTAGAAGCTCTGGAGAAGATCTGGGTGAGTAGCAGCAGCAGCAGTTTAAATACAAGTACAGAAAGCAGAATTCCAATAATAATCATAAAGGAGAGCATTATGTGATATTTTGAAACCATCAGCTAGCTAAGTAGGTCTTTCTTAGCAAGAATATTGAATTATTATCATGAGGCTCAATAAATTTATCAAGGTGACGGAGTAGTTCTATTATGAAGAGGATAAGTGATATGGTTAGAGCTCTGTGTGCGTACATACTGGCCTGGTCTCGAATCTTGGGAAAGCTGTCAACCTCCGATGTCAGCTGCTCCTCTTCCTAGTCAATTTGATTTCAAGGTCTCCAGGATTTGTACAGGGCTAGAGGTCAGGTGGAGTCTTTTTTGGCTGTAAGATATATATCCAAGTTTCAGTGCCTTCTAGTTCTTTGGCAGTGTCAGTGGTCAGGAACACTTGGTATAGTCCTTTCCAATGGGGCTCGAGGGCTGTCTTCTGATGATGATGCTTCCAGAATACCCAGTCACCAGGCTCTAGACTGTGACCAACAGGATCCTCTAAGTTGGAATCCAGGAAAGCTTCTTTTACCTGTTGATTATAGACTCAAGCACAAGACATTAAAGACTTACAGTTGGTGGTCATTCTGGCATAGGACAACAAGGGATCAGCAGAAGCTTGTGTACCAATAGACACTGGTCTGCCAGTGATTGTCTTGTGTAGAGGGAGTTTATGTTTTCCAAAGTGGGTACTGCAAACAGTCAGTGAGACCAAAGGCAGTACCTTAGGTCAAGGGAGTCTAGTCTACAGGTATATAACAAAACCTCAAAGACCATTATCAAGACTAGAATCTAATATCTATAAAGGTGCAAACATAATTCTTCTCTCTATAATGACTCTTATTTTTTTTTTCCAAAGATAGTCACAGCAAAACTCATTTATTTGTATTAAAACTTCACTTGGTTATTTATATAAATGAGAGTTTCTGAATTTTGAAAGGGCCAGATAGAGAGAAAAAGTAAATATTTCATCTTTGTTCACAAAGGTATCTTACCAAGGAGTAAAGATTTCTTTAAATCTGGAAAAACAAAAGATTTTAAGAAGTTTAAAAAATAGTAATATATCAGACTAAAAGTCTAGGTTCCTATGCTTTCTTCTTTGTGATCGGATGTACAATTTACAATAATTTGACTTTTGTTTGGATGGGATAGCCTAGCAAGCTCTGAGCCTGGAACCTCTAAAAATTTTACTGTTGTGGCAAATGCCTGCATCTTTACCCTCTCTGCTCTGGAGCATAATCCTGTGTGTTGGAAAAACCCAGTCTTTCCCCCCGTGTCCCGTGTTTCTCCTGCGTGTTCCCTTTACTGCTCACACAGAGCACTCACAACATTTCCAGTGACCAAATATGTGAGGTTTTTTCCCTCACACCAAGGAATTCTCCACAACACCAACTGGGTGTCCTAAATTTCACTCCATCTGACACTATCTAGCTATAGACAGTATCAGATCCCACAGATTAAGGGCTCAGTCCCAAAAGACTGCCCCCTGCTTCAGATGCCAGCACAAGCAGTAGGTCCCCATGTCACCCACAACTTCTGTCCAACTTAGCTAAAATCCGAGGTTCCCACGACCCCTTCTCAGGTTCTATTAATTTGCTACAGCGCTCATAGAACTCAGGGAAACACTTGCTTATGTTTACCAGTTTATTAAAGGTTATGATAAAGGACACAGATGAACAGCCAGATGAAAAGAGACGTAGAGTGAGGCCTCCAGGAGCGTCCCTAGTGCAGGAGCTTCTGTCCCCGGGCAGTAGGGTTGCATCGCTCTCCTGGCAGGTGGATGTGATCACTAACCTGGAAGCTCTCTAAACTATTGGGATTTATGGAGGCTTCCTCATTAGGCATGATCAATGATTAACTCTGTTTCTAGCCCCTCTCCCCTCTCTGGAGGATGGAGGTGAGGTGGGATTGAAAATTCCAAGCTTCTAATGATGGCTTGTTCTTTCCAGGGACCAACCCCCATCCAGGAGCCCACCCAGAGTTACCTCAAGAGAACAAAAGATACTCCCAGTGCTCTCAACACTTGGGAATTTATAACGGTTTTGGGAGCTTTAGACCAGGAACTAGGGCAGAGACCAATATACACATATATTTTTTTTCTATGCTCTCACATCATGCTAGCTTCTTCTTCCTCATTCAGTAGAATTAATATAATGCCAGTGATATACTGCATCAATATGATATTCTGTGGATGTCCAAGATGGTCCTGGTATCTTTATATTCTATTATGACAGGGACAGGTGAGTTATCATAGCCCAGGGTTAAAACTGCAAATATATGATCTTGACCCTCCCATAAGTATGCAAACTGTTTTTTACGTTCTTTTCCGATAAGGATGGAGAAGAAGGCCTCTGCTAAATCAGTGGCCTCGTTTTCCTGAAGATACATTTATCTGTTCTAGCAAAGATACCACATATGATGCAATAGTTACAATAAGGGCTCAAATCTTGTTGAGTTTTCAACAGTCTACTATAATTCTCCACAATCCTAATTTTTGCAGTAGACAGACTGATGAAGTAAATGAGAATATGATGGGGATGACCACTCCTGCATCTTTTGTTCTTTAAGAGTTGCACTAATTTCCCCCTTTTCCCCTACTCCTTGGTACATGATACAGTCTTTAAATTTACTTTCTTTGCCTCAAGGGGGAGGGATGTGGGCAGTATCCATGGCTCCTACTTGGCCTTCCTGGATATGATAACTCTTAACCTGTAGGCCAAGGACCCAATATGGAGATTAGGCCAATAACCAATTTTGTCTATTCCATTTATGCTTTTGAAGATAATGGAAATGACCACCAAGTGGTCTACTAGGGAGGCCATGATGGTTCCTCAGCCCGAGGCTTACAGGAGGGCAGCACAGGTCTTACATTTGGCTAAGTGATCCTAAGGGCAGAGAAGAGGACAGGACAGAATGAAGCCTCCTACAAACCACACAGATTCTGGGATGTGTTATTATGTACACTCCACAAGCTCATGCTCTCTCACTTTTATGTCTCACCATCAAGATTGCATTTTTCCTGCAACCATTGACCACGGACATTATAAAGAAGTTAATGGTTTTTGGACAAATGAGGTTCTGTACGAATGTGATGAAGGATACTCTCTGGTTGGACAGGCCAGGCTCTCCTGCAATTCTTCAGGCTGGTCATCTCCAGCTCCTCAATGTAAAGGTAACTTCAGCTCCATTTTCAGCTCATGGCTAAGTAGGTGGAACTGTCATGAAAGAATTCCGAGTAAGGTTTCTTCTCTGCCAGAGGCAGCAGGAAAACATTTGATTTGATTTGATTTATTTTAAATAATCACTATATTCAGATGGTACCCAATGCAAAAAATATAAAGAGCATACGGACGCAATAATCTCTCCCCTTCTTCTTTTTCCCAGTCACAAAATTCAGCCTCCTTGAGGCACCCCCCCTTCCCAGTTTCTTGTATATCTCCAGAAATATTCTATAGGTAGTACATCTTATCTGAGTGTAACTGTGGCCTGAGCAAACTTTTCATGGAAGCTTACTCTAGCATGAATGTAGGCTCTCATGGGCTAATTCCAAACATGATAAAATGAGGTTTATCCATCAGAGCCTTAGGCGGGGCACCACTTACCCTGAGGTAGGTGTGTAGTGGGGGACTTCTAGTTTGCCAGGCTGTTGCAGGACCAGGAGAAGGCAAGATCGGATTTGATTTCTATATGCACGCAGCTTTAATATCACCTTGCCATCAGCAACTCCGGGGGTGATTTGCCACCATCGTCTCCATTGCATGCAGGAGAATAATAGGCAAGAGGGAAAATTTCATGCCTAGTGTCTTGCAGGGATCAAGCTATGAGGGATAGTTGCTTTGATAGCTCAGAATCTGAGGTCACATGCCCTTCTTATATCCTGTCATTTTTATTTATAAATATTATGACCTTGACCTTGGACAAATTTCTTAACCTGTCTGTATCTCTACTTTCTCCTAGATAAAATGGAAATAATAACAGTACTCACTTTCTAGAGCTGAATGAGACTTGAATGAGATGGTCACATAAAATGCTTAATCTAAATCTGATGCATAGCCAATGCACAATAAAAATGTTAACTAATATTATTGTTATCAAAATAAAAAAAAAAAGATAAAACAATTAGCAGCACCCAGTACAGTTCATTCTTATAATCCTAGCCTGTCATCGTGTCTTTTTTCGTAGATTTGCAGATTACTTAAAACTGTGTTTCCATTGTAGCTCTGTGTCCGAAACCACAGATAGAGCATGGACGGCTGTCTGTGGTTAAGGATCAGTATATTACACCTGAAAATGTCACCATCCAGTGTGACCCTCACTATCGTTTGGTTGGTCTCCAAAGTATCACTTGCTCAGAGAACAGCACCTGGTACCCCGAGGTGCCCATGTGTGAGTGGGTAAGTGGCACAATTCGAGCAAGTTCCTGTGCTATCAGACCCTAAAACTGGTGCTCCCAAAGCACTATGGCCACCAGCAGTGGTGAGATCTGACTTGTCAGGGTTCATTTCTGAGTCACTCAGAGGAACTCTCTTTTTTTGCCGTGAAGTGTTCCGATGAGTTAGGAGTGGTAAGTTTTCCAGCTCTCACTTGAGAACAGGAAAAACTGAGCCCCTTAGGGAGAGGAGAGTCTCAGAGACTTGGGACTACTGACTCCTAACTTCACTTTTTCTAAACTATATGATATACTGTGTTCTGTTTCTGGGTGGTCAGCAGAAATAACCTCTGTCCCCATAGAGGCCTTCTGATCTCAGAACAGATCTGTATCCCTCTGGGGAAGACTATGGTGGGCCCCAAAGTGTTTTCTGGTTTTCCTGCTCACCCTCCAGTCCTGGGGTTGGTCTTGACCCTGATCCCCTAGTCCTGCCATTGTCAGAATGCAACCGCCTCCCCCCCCACCACTTCGTGATTTAGAGAGAACTCTCTCAACTGCGCTCACCACTGTGTCTCTTTCAGGAGATCGCTGAAGGCTGTGAGCAAGTGCTCGCAGGCAGAAAAATCATGCAGTGTCTCCCAAAGCCGGAGGATGTGAGAACGGCCCTGGAGCTGTATAAGCTGTCTCTGGAGATCAAACAACTAGAACAAAAATTAGAGAAGGAAGAGAAATGTACTCCGGAGGTGCAAGAGTAATTTTTCCCAGAAGAGGGAGAAAAATGTACCTTGCTGCCTTCAACACAATATAGATCACTTCAGTTTATCCACTTTACCATCTCTTTTGTGCCATCACTCCTGGTAATAAATATCTAGAAAGGATAATTGGTTAATGTTTAATGCTTTGAGATTAGAATTATCGATTAGTGCTTCGTAGAATTATTGATCGTCTCGTGACATGTTTTTGCTTTCCTGGACACAAAGTGCTCATTTTTTTCTATTAAAAATTTACATATCAAAAAGTTTTGTCTTTGTGGTCCTTACGACTCCGTGAAATGAGGTCCCTAAACAAACCCATTACATAAAATTAATACATTTATTTTACTCGAGGGGCCTTGGAAATATGGGCTTGGGTTCACACCAATACATTCCCCTGGACTGCCTTTATTCCATGTGTGCAAATCACTCTGGTCCTCCCTATTTGGATTAAATGTCAACGCACCCTGAAAGCCTTATCCACATTCCCCCATTTGGAGGGAGTCATGCCACCTTCTAAACCCCCCTGCACTTGGCCTTGGCCTCACTAATGCTACTTCTTGACTTTTGCCTCACACGAAGGAGATTTATGTTTGTTTCTGGCCCACTTATTCCATCCTGACAGAATGAACTCTGAAGGACTGATGAATGTGAAGCCCACATGGCAGCCATCTGTGTATTCCAAGTCCTCCATCTGATTGGTCCCCATTTTCCTTAATGACAAAGTAAAATGGCTTGAGCAACTATCCCACACATGAGGAGAAACCCCATATCGTTCACATTTACATCTCAGGTCATTCTGGAGGCTTTTATTCCTCCTACTCACCACTTCCTCCAACTCTTGCACCCTCTGAAATCTCTCTCTCATTCATGTCTCAGCTCCTTTGGTCGTCTCGTCTCTCTTTTGTATGTGGAATTCTATGGGGAGCATTGGCCTCTTTTGTTTGATTTCCCCACACATCTTCCAATGAAGCAATGGTGTACAGTAAGCTTTCACTGAACTGTAGCGATAACAGAGGGGCTCAAACTGTTAGAAAAACCCACTTAACGTGGAAGGTATCTGCCCATGGGCTTAAAAGCCATTTTGCCTGCTCCTGCTACCAGGAATTTCTTTTGGTTGATGTTTATTTTGGGTTTCCCCTGAAAGAAAGATTTATGGGTAACTAGTTTCTTTGGGAGGTGGTCCCAGAAAGCACTGTGATTGAGTGGGGTAGTAAGATGGGGAAGGAAGGAGAGCCTAAACAGGGAGATTTATTGAGGAGGTCATTGCTGTTGATAACAGATAATCATGCTGATCGCCCTCTGAGAGCGTGTAGAACACAATTCTGAGTTGCCCTTCCAAGGATGAGGACCCGGGTTATTTATCCACCAATCCCTCCTCTCGGTGGTGAAGACTCGCTCCAGGAGCATTGACTCCCAACCACGTCTGACTCACACTGCGGGCCAGCTGAGCAGGCTCCCGAAGACCATCAGGCAGAGACACTGGTAGCCCACGGCACTATGGGGCTGCTTGCAGGAACCTCCAGGGCAGAGCACACACGGCCTCTTCTGCAGTTGCCTTTTCTCTGTGGCTCTCTGTTGACGTGCTGTTCTAGTCTCTCTCTCTTTCCCTACTCAAACCTCTCATTTCCCTTTATCGGACCCTGGGAACAGGTTGCTTTTTGCTGACCCTAACACAATTACCTTAATATTTTTACAGTGAGCTGTTTAGTTTTCCACCTCCCATTGGGTTCTGTTCCTGTTCTGGTATCTCTTACTATCTGAATTCTCACAAATAAAATATTTGCTACCACTGTGTACAAAACAACTGAAATTCAACAGGAAGTCAACAACCCACTGTAACAAATATTGATTCTCCCCTTTTTGGTTCGGAGTATGAGGGTGTAGCACAAACCCCACTGGTGCCTCGGACACTCTGTGAATGAGATCGCATCACCATCTGCTCTCACTGTCTACATGCCTTGTGTGTTATAACTACCATCTCCAAATTATTCACCTGAAGTATTCTCTAAGAAAGTGGAAGATATTGTTTGGAATGTGGGTGAGCCAAGGAGGCTTAGGAAAGCCACGTTAGAAGAATTTACAAGAGAGGAATTTGTTCAACCTGCTGCTCGTTGAGGGTTTGAGTGAGAAGAAGGGAAGGAACCTGGATATTTTATAACAAAAATTTAAAATAAATTTTGGAACATATGGAAAAATAATTGCCACTGCCTTATGAGGAAGGGAAGAAGGTGTATCATTTCAAAAAAATTGAATTGCCAGCCATGTCTCATGTTAGCAGACGCTGTATAATTGTAAGCAAAGGAAACCCAGCCAGGTGCCCATTCTGTCTGTGTGTGTCTCCTGGAGCCGTTGTCTGTCTACTTCCAGCGCCAACAGTGGATGGAGGAGAGGACATTGCCCAGTTCTGCGGGGGGACGTGTGGGAAATATCTGGCAATTGCTGTTTCACTCTCTGGCTCTCACTGGTTCTCACTCACCTTCTCCCACCAGCAAGAGTGACTCCGCACCCCCATTTCCCTCTCTTGCCACCAAATCTGACTCAGAAAAGTCTTTGTCCATTAATAATTTTAAAAATATGACTTTGCTTGTTTATTTTATTTTGTTATGTGACAGTTGAATTAATTTTCTATTTTATTATTATCTATATCATATTATTTTATTTTTTTTTTACTATAGTGCATGTTTTCTCTGGAACAGAGTAAAAACCTAATTTGTATTTGATACTGTATAGTATCATTGTATACTGCAAGCAGTTACACTCACTGATGAGTTCACTGATCATTAGATAATTAAATAGCTGATGTTTTAAATGCATTACATACATAGACATCCTTGGTAGATTTTCGTAGCTGTATAGCTGAACGTTTTATGGATACCGAGAATTGATTTGGATGCTGGGATGGGCCGGGAAAGAATAATTTTTCCCATTTTCATAGATGAAATTAAGATTCCCACTATCTGAAAAGTCACCTTCCACACCATTTTACTAGTGGATTCGAATTGAACAGCTTATATTTTCATATTATGAATGTGCTCAGATAAAGCCTTACCTACCTCAGGCTGCATTCGTTAGCTACACAGAAGCAACAGTCGAGGCTTCGGAACGTCAGTCCTTCGAGCTTCCTTCCTCCCCTTCTCCATGAATGGAAAAGAGCAGTGCAGACACCAACCTTCACAGCGATATGAATTATTCCTCCATTCTTTAATTTATCCTTTTATTTAAATGCCTTTCAAAAATTATCTAAAATAAATGCATGTATATGCAAACAGATATTGAAACAATAATGTTGGGTATAAATAGTTCAGCTCGGTTACATTTTCCCTTTCTCTCTTTCCATTTTAAATTTCATATTTAAAATTTTAATTTTTGTACATAATTATATAAGCTATAAACTATATTACAAGCGTAACTACTTCATGACCTATCAACTTTGTCTTTAAAATTAATTTAAAACAGGGGCCGGCCCCGTGGCCGAGTGGTTAAGTTCGTGGGCTCCGCTTCGGCAGCCCAGGCTTTCGCTAGTTCGAATCCTGGACGGCTACATGGCACCGCTCGTCAGGCCACGCTGAGGCGACGTCCCACATAGCACAATCAGAAGGACCTACAGCAAGGGTATACAACTACGTACTAGGGGATTTGGGGGAGAAGAAAAAACAATTAATTTAAAACATATGTACATATAACAAATTCGTGTACTATCTGGACCCACAACGTTCTGTTTCTTTGGTCCCAGAGAACCACTGTCACCTCTTGTTGCAGTTTTTTCCTGGTACTTATCATCATATTTTTAGATAATATATTTTTTCTGCTTTTTTTCATGAATTATCCATTTATCTATTGATTACAGACAAAGATCCTATCATCTTCTGACTTAATCATCTGCTTTTCCTCCCTCTTTCTTCCAATGTAGTTAGTGCACAATTTTAGTTAAAACAATAATAACTTTCACATGGTACGACTGCAGTGAACCCAGTAGTGTTCTGTGAGCATGTTTCCTTTCCTTACAGCTTTCTTCTGTTTTATTTTGCTGTTGATAGTACCCTTTTTAGTGCTATTGTCTGCTTGCTTGCTTAGTTTTCTATTTCCGATTCCTCTTAAATACTCCAAGAGATTTTTCAGTCTACTCAAATTGTTCCAATATTCAGAGACATCAAATGCTTATTAGCTGCCTTCTTGTCCTCATGGGCCTTTCTCCCAGAGCCCTCCTCCCTCCTACTTGGTCTTAGTTGGAGTTCCACCAGAAGCAGACCCTGAAACAAGAATTAAAATGTCAGTAGTTTGTGTGGGAAGCACAGCAGACACCAGGAGGTGAACAGGGCAGTGAGACAGGGAAAGGAAGGCGGCCAATAAGGGACATGTTATCAAGCCTGTCAGGATGACGGGAGCCTAATCCCAGGGGAAACCAGTGAAGATGTTGAACTCACACCTCAGAATGACCACCATAAGTGGAGGGAGCTGGGGTATTAATACAACAACTTCCACCAGTTGTCAACTGAGATCTGCTTCTGGAGTTGTTAATTATCTCCTTTTTGCGATGCTAAGTGAAAATCAGAGTAGCTTTAAATGGTTCTGGAGAAAGCCTGGGCAAAAGGAAGCAGAACGGCACTTAGAAGTTGTCCAGACTGTGCTGAAATGGTAGGGCCGTAGCGACACAACGAGACACTGGACCGTGTCTGCCACACTTTAAATGCACCCACTGGATGCTGTCATGTCTGCAGACTCGCTTTGTGACTTTGTCTGGTTCTTGAATCCACACTTTCCTCTTTCTTGGTTTTTCATTTTACTAAAGCCTCTCCTTTAGGAACTGCCTAAGAAATGATGTATAGGAAGTAAAATTTTGAGGCGTGGCATATGTGAAACTGTCTTCATTTTCACATTTGTTTGATAGCTTGGGTAGATGTAGAAGGCAGGGTTAAAAATAATTTTCTCTTTCATTTTGAAGGAATTTCTCATTGTCTTGTTACTTCCAGTGCAGCTATTGAGAAGTCAGAGGACATCCTGACTTCTGAACCAATTTTTTCCTCCACTCCAGAAGCTTTTAGGATACACTCGTCATCCATGATGTTCTAAAATATCATGTTGGTGCACATTGCTATATTTTATCTTTTCATTTGTTTTGCCAGTTCTTGACAAGCCCTTTCAATCTATAGACTCATGTTCTTCCATTCTAGAAATTTTCTTATATAATTTCTTCAGTAACGTTTCTTCACTGCTTTCTCTTCATGGAAATCTGGTTAGTCTGATATCGGATCTCTTTGTTGGTTATCTACTTTTGCTATGTTTTCGTTATTTGTGCTTACCCCCAACTCTCCATATGCTTTTTGGGAGATTTCCTTGGCTTTATATTCCAACCCTTTTGTTGAACTTTTCAATTTCTTTTAAGAACATTTTCCAAAAGGTATTCATTCTTTTCTTTGTCTTTCATTTTTTTTTAAAATAGTACCCTGTTCTTTCTACCTAGATTTGTACCTGTCTCCATGGAGCTGTTTGTGATAGAGAAGTGTTATTTTGCTCCCTGCAAACCTTTGTTAATAATCATTTGTCAGTTGTTCTTTTTTAAGAGAGAGGCCTTAATAATCTCCTGTAAAGTTATGTGCACACGAACGAGTTTTGCTGACAGTAGGCTTACTTGCAGCATGATGGGACAGGGAGGCATTTTTGGTTCAATTGTGGTGTGACAGAGACTGCTAATGGTTTTCCTATGTTAACCCCTCTTTGTTTTAGGGAATGGTGCCACTGCCACTATTTTCAACATCAGCAGGACACATGGCTCTTCAGCTAGAGCCTCCCTTGGAGCAGCCTCCCCATGGGTGCAACTTCCCGGTCACTTTCTTAAACAAGAAGCTGCTTGCTTTCCACTTCCTCTTTCCCCATGCTAAGGGCTGAAATGCTGACAGGGTGCTGGCAGGCCAACTTCTGCCATTCCGAGGAAGACAGCACCCCACAGGATGCTGAGGCAACAAGGGGGAAGGGACCTGGTCCCTGGTTGACCATGTTGGGCAGAACTGTTGACCACCCTAAATGCCCCTGTACATGCTTTTCATGAAAAAAAGATAAAGTTCAGCCTGATTTGAGTCTCTGAGTTTTGGGGTGTCCTGTCTCCTGACACATATGGGGTGGGGAATCTCCAAACATTAATGTTTATTGTTGTCTTCTCTGTTACTACACAGTTTCTCTAGCGAAGGATCCTCTGGTCTTCTGCCTGCCTGTTTACAACTTGAGTTTCTACCCTGTATGGTGACGAGACGTCTGCTTCTATATTCTCTTTGAACTCTTTCTCCCTCCACTCCTTAGCCTATTTCCACCACCACACTGCTTTTGCCCTGTTGACATTGAGAGAACTTTTATTCTTTCCTGAAACAGTTGCTCCCGTGCCTGGAAGGCAGAGCATTTGCATTCATCTCCTTGTTTGAAGTGACATGTTTTACCTCCGGCTGTGACTAATTTCCCTCAGAGTTTTGCCCACAGCAGTGCTGAATAATTATACCATGAGTAAGAAATGTATAAAGTTCTATGAAATGTTAATTTGGTTCTAAAGTTTAGTTCAGCCTAAGAGAAGTCAACCACAAAACCTCTGCTGTCAAATATTCTCTGACCATAGGAAAATAAATTAAAACTAAGTGAACTATTTCTATTCTAGGTTTAGTAGCCTTGGGGAGAAAGAAATTGGTAAACTAGAGGCTCTGCCATGAAAAATGTTCACTGAAGATACTGTATTAACCTCATTGCCACTTTGTAGTTATGAGCTAAAAGGGGACGTGTTATTTTCTAAAATTTCTCTGAATCCAGGAATTACTGTTTGTAGTCCTATGTTTTCACCAATTGAAGACAAATAATCAACTTTCTGAGACTGATAATAAGCCTATTTGCAGATTTAAATGTATGATGAATTCTTCTTTATTCAAAATATATTTAAATAGTCTGAATGAATTCATCTAATTTAAAAAATTTTATTTCTAAAAATAAATTTTTCTTAGACACTTTAGATGTCATCTAGCTCAATACCAAGTAGAAGCTTGGGTGTTACAAGTTTTGGATTATCTCTATTTTTTTTTTTTTTAAAGATTTTATTATTTCCTTTTTCTCCCCAAAGCCCCCCGGTACATAGTTGTATATTCTTCGTTGTGGATTCTTCTAGTTGTGGTATGTGGGACGCTGCCTCAGCGTGGTTTGATGAGCAGTGCCATGTCCGTGCCCAGGATTCGAACCAACGAAACACTGGGCCGCCTGCAGCGGAGCGCACGAACTTAACCACTCGGCCACGGGGCCAGCCCCTGGATTATCTCTATTTTTAAGGTACACCAAAATGTACACATGTCAATCTGAATCCGATTAGGAAGTAGAAACTACACAACGATTTAACAGGGGAAGTCTAACATAAAGAATTATTAAACTGTGATAAAAGAGTAACTATAAGATATAAGAAAACTCTATCTGGTACCCCAGGGCTGAGGGAAGTTACTCAAGGAAGGACAAACTTTAAAGGGGTCCCTTCCCAAGGCGGGGATTTAGACCTCATTGGAAAAGGTGTAATTGCAACCCCTTAGATGCCAGAGAGCCAGCCCTGGTGGCTTAGTGGTTAAGATCTGGTGCTCACACCACAGGGGCCCGGGTTCGTTCCCATTTAGGGAACCACACCACCCATCTGTTGGTTGTCATACTGTGGTGGCTGTGTGTTACTGCCATGATGAAAGCTATGTCACTGGTAGTTCATACCAGCAGGGTCACCCGTGGTGGATGGCTTTCAGTGGAGCTTCCAGACTAGTAAGAAGGCTCAAAAAATTGGCCATGAGAACAGCAGTGAAGCATAGTCTTATATAGGGCCAGAGAAGGTGAGAAGATGGTGCAAAAAGACGAGGCAGGTTCTCCTCTGCTGTCCACAGGGTTGCTGGGAGCTGGAATTGACTCAACAGCACTAACAACAAAGATGCCAGAGATGTTCACTAGTTGCCTGGACCAGATCTGGTCTGCAAAAACCCACCCTCCAGAATGTAGGCAGAGCATAAGTGAGCTGCAGCTGGCCACTACACAGGTAGGCCTGCAGCTGGCATAGGGGCACTGGAGCATTCGGTGTCTGTGAGGTGAATTGCAGATAGCGGCCAGGAGCAAAGGTGTGCAGAGTGATGGGGAATCCATTGGCGAGCCTACAAGGCAGAGATAGCATGCAGGCAAGCTGGTGGCCAGGCGTAAGGGCATGCAGGCAGAGTGCTGCTGTGGCAAAAGGCCCGGAATAGTTCCCCTGTCAGGAGAACCACAGGAAGGTGATGGCCAGGCCAGTTCAGAGCTGCAAGGTTGCTGTGGGACTCTGTGTTCGGGGCACACGGCTGAGGCAGAGTGCCGTTGGATATCCTCACTGTCACACAGCTAAGCCTCTGTGAAGCAGCGGGAAACAGCAGGAGAGTTCCTCCTTCCTGCAATGAGCCTCCAGCGCCCTCTATTGGGAAAGCTTACCACCATGCTCACTGCAAAGGAGAATTATTCCTGGGCTGTAGGAAATGGTGAATTTGGAGCCAAAGGGCAACACACTGATAACTGGCATAGTATGTATAACTTAAAGTTGCTAAAATAAAAATCGATGTCAAAACCACTCAAGGATTGCTTAGAGTTAGATCTATGGCAGAGGAAATGCTGGAAGAGTAGCAGAAAATTTATTAAAATTGTAGGTTTATACAGTAATTTTGTTTTAGTTTATTTTCAGTCAAGGAAAAAAATGGGAAATGCAATGATTATACATTTCCTATTAGTTGATAAAACAAGACATAGCTCTGAAAGAAGACCTTATTTACTCTTATTAAAAGATATAATATTAAAGTAGAAAATTAAAATTTTTCCATGGGTTATTTTATAAGAAAGAGAGAATAATGCTGTCACCAATTGCAAAGCTATTCTTCTAATAGATAAATTTATCAGCCTTTTACAAGGACTGAGTTGATCTATTAAAACATAATGTTTTAATAAATTTTGCATGTTTTTGCAAGGAGTTAAGCTACTGGCATCCAAACACATAGCTACAAAGGCTCTATTTTGAAGCAAAGATAGACCGTGGAGTACCTAGAGCAAAAAAAGAATAGCATCTCTGTTAGACAAGTGGTTCCCCAATTTGTTGCATATAAGAGTCACCTGGGACATTTAAAAAATAAGCCAGATCCTTGAAGCCAGATGTATTTCATTAGGGGACAGGGCCTGGGGATCTGCGTTTTTAACAAACACAAGGCATTTTTTGGGAACTGCCTCACCCAACGTTGCAATCTCTCCCTAGGGGCAGCCTATTCTGTTGATAGGTACATACAGTAGCTCCAAGGCCCACCTCCCTGGACTCAGTCGGGGAGATCTCTGTAGGGTGATCCCAGCTTTAGCATGCCCTGTGGACCTGCTGAAGCTTCTGATGCAACTGCTTCCCAGTTCAGCTTTTCCCTCTGCCCAGTCCTGCTCCCCTCGTTCCCTTATGGGTGTTTTTCCTGAAAGGATTCCTCAGTGAACCACCTGAATGCAAACCTTCATCGCAGAGTCTCTTTCCCAGGGAACCTAACCTATGAAATGCTCACTGAGCATTTGTATTTCTTGTTTTTTGATTTACTTGTTCTCTGCTCATTTTTATTTGATGGTTATATTTATTGAATTTGTAAAGAAGTCTTTTATATTTTGGACATTAAATCTTAGTTGTCATATATGTTTTAACTATTTTTAATAGCTTTTTGTTATGATACTGGCTCAACACAAGGTTGACATAAGGGAAGCAATATTGTAGAAAAGAAACCATATTGTAACTTTGAATAACCTCTGATTAACTAACCCAGACATGCTCTGTAGATTTTCTTGCCCCTCCCAGCTGCTATAAGTTGATAACTTTGTTCTTTTGAGTTCCTTAGGAATGTGTTGGCCCCAGGCAGAGAGTCTATGCTGATGGCCAGCATCAATGACAACCGAAAAATAGAGTATAGGGCATTGCTCTGTTCTCTGATGCGTATCCAGTAAAACAAAAGACTATCAGGATCTAAGACCAGACATCTACCCCTACTTGGAGATCAGATGGAGGCCCCCCTGGGATTAGATCTATTTTTCAGGGACTGTTAAAATTTGGGTTGTCGATACTTCTTATCCTTCTGGTCAGACACTTGATTATAAAATGTGCCTTTTGATGTTGTCCCAAAACTGTTGAGCAAGGTACAAAATTCTAATAATGCAAAATGTCAACCTGAAGCTGGAAAGAAGAGAATATTTCCAAATGGATGCTAAACAGCTTCATTCCTCTAACCCAGATCTATGCCCCAATTCAGCAGGAAGTAGCCAGATCACTCATCACCCTGAATCCCTCAAGAATGAAGAATGACCAAAGAATAGGAGGGATTGAAACCAGTCAATAGTTAGCCATTGATGATTAAGTAGCTAGGAACTAAAGTTTTTTTCCTTTTTGCAATTACTGATTATAGCTTTTGGCTGTTTAACCCACCCATTGTTAACTGTGCTGCTTAGGCAATGTGCTGTCTGACTCTCACTAGGTTCCTATTGATAACATCTCCCTGGAGCCTGGGTCACCATGGTAATGGGCGTGTGAGCTGTTTTTCAGGAATTAGAACTCCATTGTCCACTTCAGGCTGGTCGAGACCACCAGCCCATCAACTGGGCCCACACAGATGTCTGATAGGCGACCTTTTGATGTCAAGAGGCTAAAACCTCCACCATCAGATCATACTAATGCTGCCATTTTGTGAACATGGGTCCTAAGAAGAGGCATGGAGTCTGACTACGCTTGTGCAGGTCATCAATTACCTCACCTCTCCTCACCTCCCATCACCTCTCTCCACATTTCAGACCACCTTGCCCCCCACCCCATAAATATCCCTGAGTCCCCATTTTTGAGGAAGTGGATTTGAGACTCATGCTCTTGCTTCCTTGCATGGCTGCCTTGTGATTAAACCCTCTCTCTGCTGCAATCTCGTCATCTCTGTATTTGGCTTTCTGGGTGGCGGGCAAAACAAACCTGGTGCTGTAACAATTATCCCTTCTATTTACTTAACAGTGTTTGATATATGAGTGATGTAAAAAGTTATGTTCAAATTAAACCTTTTTCCCTTTAATTGTTTCCAGCTTTGATGTAATGCTTAAAAGCATTATACCCCCAAAGTATATGACTCTCCATGGACATTAAGAGTCTCCCAAGGGACTTACTGAAAAACAGAAAATCAGTAGGTAAAAGCAAATCCTCAAGGATTGCCTAGTATGAGATCCACGGAGGAGGAAGTGCCAGAAGGGTAGACAGTGAAGGAAAGGACAAAAGGGACGCAGTGAGAATCAGTGGAGCAGACAGGGGCTGCCCCTCCCTGCTTCTGAAGTTTTGTTATAAAGAAGATATTGGAAATCTCATCAGCAAATGCATAACTACCCTCACTTTTGAATTGCAAAGCCCTGAGAGGATCCGACTCCAGCAAGAGGGCACTTACAGTCAGAACACCTTTGCTACGGTTAATATTTGAGGAAACATATTTAATGATAAAATATGCATCATGCTTTAATTGCCAGCAATGGCTTTGATTTTAGAGCACAATTGATACGCCTATGTGCTTGGTGGTAATCAAGTCTCACTTCTGAATCCAAGTCTTTCAAGTGTGTCTGGAAACTGAAAACAGTTTAGATAGACGTGTTATGACTCAGCATGTGGGAAACTATGGCTCAGTACTGTAGTATATCTTATCTAATCCAGCTGCTCAGTTTCTATCCACCTGCAAAATATATCTCTAGTTTACCCCAGAAAGACTCCAGTCCCCAGTCTGTCCCAATTTCCTCTTACAGGACATATTTCCTCATGCCTTATGCCATCACTGCCCTATTACCTTTTTTCAAATATCACTACTCTCCTGATGTGTGGTGACCTTTTCCTTTCTGTTATTTATAGTGCTGGGGTTCGGGGCAAGCCACCCAAGATGCATCACTCTGGCATGCGGATTTTTTCGAGCTGAAGACAATAAAGACTCAGAAGACTCAGGAAGAACATTTGACCTTCCCCCAGATTGCCCAAAAGAATTTAACATAGAAGGCTTGATCCAAGAAGGAGTTAACATCATATGCTAGCTATAGTATAATGTAAAATAGGTGTGGTAGAAAGGCACCAACAAGGCCATTTTTGGCCCAGCAAAACTTGCTTAACAAACATTTGCATTTCCATCTCCATGTAAAATTGTCTTCCTCCCCGCTGAAATCCCAAACCACCACCCCCAACATCTCCTTTGCCTTTTGCTGAAGATAATATTTGAGCTGGCAGCTCAGCCATTTTGTGGAGTTGCTCAGTTTTCCTGAGTTTCTCCCTTGTATACATGGTATAAAGCTTTGTTTGCTTTTCTCCTGTTATTCTCTCTCATGTGAATTCTCAGTTCTGAATTCTTAGTGAATCAATTCTTAGGCCAGCCAGAAGGACCTAGAGAGGGTAGAGGAATTCCCTTCCTCTCCTAGAATAGTTTTACAAAATAAGAATGCATCCCTAATTACAACCTTAGTGTTGACTTTTTTCTTTTTATAAATATATATTATATTGTGTCTGATTTCTTTTGCTCATCTTCCTGAGATTTATTCATGTTATACGTAGCTCGAGTTCATTCATTTTCATTGCTATACGTTATTCCATTGTGTGAGCATACTACAATTTATTTATTCATTTTATTAGGGGTAGAATTTTTAAGTTGTTCTAGTTCTTTGGCTATTATACAGCTGTGCATATTCCTGTACACGCTGTCGATGAAAATAATCCATAACCAATCTATAAAGGAAAATTGGGGTGAGTTTATTATGAGCCAGATCTGAGGACTAGCTTAGCCTGGGGCCTTCCTTTTCCAAGCACCACCAAAGAAGTGGGGTATACAGAATGGTTATATACTGTCAAAGATCACGTGTCACATATGATTGAAATGTCCCTTTTACACTAGTCATGAGATTGCTCTGTCAGCACAGCAATTGATGGACACAGCAGGTAGTGGATCTGCTGTCTTAGTGGACACAGTAGGTAGCCGCCCATCTGTTGTCTCAAGCTGGGTGGTCAGAGAGTGGGTGTAGCAATCAATTCCTAGCCTAGGGAAAGATGCTTATCCTTAAGGAAATGCCACTGTGGGGAGTTGCATCTTTATCTTAAGGCCATTTGTTCTTGTCTTTGGGACATGGCAAATGCTTAAAGCACATATACAATGTGTGCTCAACAGCCACATCAGGCCCTTTTGGAAAAAGAAGGTCAGGCCGAAATTAGGTTTACACCAAACGGCTTCCTCATATATTCCAATACATCCTATTGCTTACATTTGTTTATCAATACCTTTTGGTGCATATGCTGGTTGTAGAGTGTACATATTCAACTTTCATAGATAAATTTCCAAAATCTAGCTTTCTATCCTGATTGCCGCTTAAGAGCTATATGACAATTAGCAGTTACTTAAACTCTCTGCCCTCAGTTTTATTTCTGAGATAACGGAAAGAATGGTAGCACCTACCTCAGAGAGTTGGCAAATCCATGTTGTGCATATAGGTTAACACATAGGCATGCTCAGTAACTGTTATTATAATTATTAATATTATTGTTATAAAAAGAAGGGATGGAGAGAACAATCTGCAGTACCGACGTATAACTTGTATTTAGTATTTCTCTCCCCTAGATATCCTACACACTTTGGATATCTTTTCCTGCATGTCATAAGATGCTCAAAAATAGATTTCCAACATATCTCTGTGCCTGAAACCAGAGCGTTGGCCTGGAAACTGCCATCATTCACTGCAACTGAGTGCTTGCATCACAGTGCATTACTCACTAAACAAAACCTGCACCCAGAGATACCCAAATAAGAGTGAATAAGTGGCATACATTTAAGAAACTTCTTTATTATGACTCTGTAAAATTGTGGCCCACCTAAAATTCACTGTTCACTGCTGGTGAGGTTGGATTAAATGTGAGTGTTGTTTATGTGTTGTTTAAACTCAATCATAAGAGCTAGCTCTTTCAACTTTGGCATATTCTGATGGGTAGCAAGTTTCAATGCTCTCATTTTTCAGCAAAAAAGGTCAAGACTCCAGGACACAAAGATCTCATAGACCAGCTTTCCCAGCCTCCAGCTCTACCCTTTCGTGCAATGAACACTGTACCTCTTTTTGGATAGGTCAGTAGAACCATCCTTCCAATTGCTCCTCATGGGTAGGGGTAGGCAAAGGACAAGAAAATATTATGATATCCTATCAAATTTGAGGACCAGCCAAGGGGAAAGAGGAAATTAAACACATACTGCAGCTTTTCTGAAGTTAATCATTTGCAGGGACGGTTAACTGCTACTTCTTATCCATTCCTGCTCATCCTCACCTGACCACCCAACCACCAACCAGCTGCTGGAACTCAGAGGATTTTCAGTTGAGACTTTGCTTGAAAGGCAAGGATGTTGTGGTAAATTCTGTTGTAGAGAAGGGCTAAGGATATCTGAGATCAAAGGCACTTCGTTCTAAGAGAAACAACTCAAGCCAACGCTGCAGAGTCTTCTACTGTTTGCTCAGATAACTGCAGGTCAGTGATTTACTAAACGCTCCGACTACCTTGGGGAAAAGGCTGATATTTCGTTGCTTTAGGGAGTGCAGCCTTCAGAGGATAAGGCAGAGAGATATACTCAAGTGTCTGTTCATCAGAAATCCTTTCAGGATTACTATATTTTGTGGTAGAAAGAAAAGAGGTTGCGTGGCTTGGAATGTATTTATAAATTTGTGAAGACTCAATCAGAAGACTTACAGATGAGGGGATAATAATGCCTACCAGTGAAATAACTTGCAAAGTAGATTAGAAATGTAAGGTGGTGTTATTTTTACTGATTCTGAAATATAAGTGTGTTGGTTGGTTTTTCTGCCCACCTCTCACATGTGGGAGTAGAAGGAAGTAAGCCAGGTTTCCCAGAAGAAGGGAGTGGTTCAGTGAGAAAGTGGGACACAGGAGACCTGGTTTTCAGAGTCTACAATCAGCAAAACTAAGTTTCTCTTTGGAGACTTCATCCACCTGCCATCAATCTTTACCAATTAATAAGGGGATACTGGGCACCCTCAATTCGGTCTTTTAAGCAAGAAGCTGCAGTCCTCACCTCTTTTCTCTCCCACTTTCCAAACTTGACATTGTTCTCTTCTTCCTTGAAATTCTCTTCTTCCTTGGTTGAGTGTGACATAATACTATTTTTGTTGTCAATTCATTTATTCAACCGCTTCTCTCGTTGGCTGACCCTCATTCTGACTTAAACTGGCAGTAAAAGGAGAGTGAAAAGTAAAGTAACTGGAATAAGCAGAAGCATAAAAACGTAATTCAAAAAAAATCTTATACCTAAATGTAAGAGATAAAACTATAAAACACTTAGAAGAAAACATGGGAGTAAATCTTCATGACCTTGGGTTAGGCAACGGTTTCTTAGATATATAAGCAACAAAATAAAAAATAGACAAATTGGATTTCATTAAAATTAAAAACTTTTGTGCTTCAAAGGACACCATCAAGAATGAATAGACAGCCCACAGAATGACAAATGACTTGTATCCAGAATATATAAAGAATGCTTACAAGTCAACAATAAAAAGACAATTAACCCAATTAAAAATGAGCAAATGATTTGAATAGACATTTCTCTAAAGAAGATATACAGATAGCTAATAAGCACATAAGAAGATGTTCAACTTCATTAGTTATTAGAGAAATGTAAATCAAACCCACAATGAAGTACTGCATACTCACTACGAAGACTAAATTTCAAAAGACAGACGATTACAAGTGTTGAGAGAGAATGTATAGAAATTGGAAGAGTCATACGTTGCTGGTAGGAGTGTAAAATGATGCAGTCACTTTGGAAAACAATTTGGCAGTTCTTCAAAATGTTAAACATAGAGTTACCATATGATCCAGCAATTCCACTCCTAGGTATATACCCAAGAAAAAATAAAAATACATATCCACACACAAAAGATATACACGAATATTCAGAGCAGCATGATTCATAATAGCTCAAAAGTGGAAACAACCTGTTTGGGTCCATCAGCTGAAGAATGGATAAACAAAATATGGACTATCCATACAATAAAATATTATTCAGTCATAAAAAGGAATAAAGTACTATGATATTGATGAACCTTGAAAACGTTATGCTAAGTGAAAGAAGCTAGTCACAAAAGACCACATACTATATGATTCTATTTATATGAAATGTGTACAGTAGGCAATTCCACAGAGACAGAAAGTAAATTAATGGTTGCCAGGGCCTAGGGGGAGGTGAAAATGGGAAGTAACTCCTAATGAGTGCAGCGGTTTTTTGGGGGGTGGTAAAAATATTGGAAAATTAGACAGTGGTGATGGTTACACAACTCCGTGAATATGCTAAAAACCCCTGAATTGTACACTTTAAGCGGATAAAATCTATGGTATGTGAATTATATCCCAAGAAAGCTTTTATAAAATACTTAAACATTGGAGGGAATAGGGCAGAATAAGATTTTTATTAACGGTTGAGTTTATAGAACACGTAAGTTTTGCACCTGCGGGGGATAATTGGGCCCAGACATCTGTGAGTGAGTCATGGATGATGGTCAAAGTCATGCGGGGAGATGAGCTCCTCCCAGGAAGACACTGAAGGGTGAGGGAGGAAGAAGCCCCAGGACAGTTCCCCTTGGGTGCCAGAGTCTCTGCTCTGGGTGTGCGCTGGGTCTCACTATTACCAGGGGCCACAGTGAACACCCAACCAAGGGCTCCTAGCCCAAACCCAGCGGGCTTTCCTCTGCACCCGGGCTTCCTTAAAGTCCCTTGGCGATGCAGTCATTGTAATTTTGCTTCATTATTATGACGATGTTTTGACTCTAGGAGTTCAGCTTCTAGCAGAATCCCATGCTAATTTCAATTCTATTTCTCTCTTCCCTGGAGTTAACAATTGCTAACATTTTTTTTTAATGTTTACTGTGTTTTAGGCACCATGTCACACCTCTTACAGAGACAATTATTTAATTTCTCTCAACAATTCTGGGAGACCTGTGCACTTACCATTGTCATCTTATAAAAGAGGAAATCGGGGCTTAGAGGGTCTGAGTATCTTGCCCAGGGGTTCACAGTTCCCATGTAGTGGAACCAGGATTCAAATCCACATGGCCTGGGTCTGACTCCAGAGCCCAGGCCCGGGTCCTGGCCACATACTGTCCTCCTGTGTAGATGGCACTCTGGCTGCGGCCTGTGAGGTTGAGGTAAAAGGAGCGAAATAATTCCTCCCCACAGAGTAGGTGTGGCTGACTCCCATCCGCCCTCACTACCCAGCTGCAGCGGTGGAGAGAAGAAAACATTTTTCACTCCCCTCTCCCACCCTCCTTTTACTAGTCTTGTTCCACTGCCCTCTGCTGACTGGTTGATGATGTAATGACTCAGGTTAAAGAGGAGGAAGGGGGATCTTGGTGCCTACAGTAAAATCACAAGTGTCAGTTTCTTACTAAAATCAAGATGCCCCTTTATAACAAGTAAAATTTGACCTTCACACACACACATATGCAACAGTATAAAGAGACAGATGTGTATGAAAGTTTTTTTTCTTTAAAACGTATATTGTCACTGGATACTTTTGAATTTAAATTCAGAAAACCTTTACTGAGCACCTCTCTGTGCAGGGCAGAGGTGAATAAAAATCCACCCTCTCGCTTCAAGGAGTTTGTGGTTTAGGGAAGACACAGAGTTTAGACTTTAGCTGTTGTTCAAGTCGGAATTAGATCAGAGCTACAAACACTAGGCTGTCCCTGGAATATGGAGGCTGGGCTGGAGGACAGGTGCAGAGTTAGGGGTGAGTCTGGAAAAGGAGTGGGATTTGGTGGAGGAAAGTTTGAGAGGGTAGACGATGTGGGCAGGGTAAGAAGGTAAGAAAATATTTTGAAATTTCAGAATATATTCAAAAACATAAATAAATTTTTCTTGAAGATAGTCATGAGTAAGTACCTTTTAGTACCATTGTAAGAGTGTCCAACGTATTGAACACGTGGGGGTTAGTGTTACTTCTAATGACTATGTTGTTTTTAATAAATGTATTTATAAAGGCTTTCTTCCCAATAAATTCAAGGCATGTATGTTTCTTGTGAATTTAAGTACAAATACAGAGATTTTTAGGGGAAATTTTCACTTTAAAGTGTCATCTTTTTAACTTTTTAAAGCCATTTACTCTTTTTGCCAACATTTTAGCATTTTAAGATTCTTGCCAATATCACCAAATAACCAATTCGCTACAGTTACCAAATCACTGACTTACCGGCAACTTACAATTTTTTTCTGGGGAATATCTTAATACTTTTGAAAATTTCTATGAGCCTTGAGTTGTCTGGTTTTTATAACGTGAAACTTTTCTTTGCCGTAGCTCCCTCTGGCTGAGGGTAGGTGGTAGAGAGAGGGGGTTCTAGGCAGCACAGAAAAGGGAACCTGCTGTCAGGGGCCAACCATCCCAGTTTTCCTGGGACAGCCCTGGTTTTAGTACTAAAAGTCCTGCAGCCTGGGAAACCCGTCAACCCCAAGCAAACTGGTGCATGTGGTCACCCTGGGAAGGAGAAGTGGGGCAGGGTAAATGCCTCAGAGCCTTAGATTTCTGTTTCTTCACACTTTGAGACCAGGCCGACTCATTCAATATAAATTCAACATAAATTGTTATAAATAAATCGGCTATTACGTCAATTGGGTTTTTTGGCAGAACTGAAGTAATGAATTGGGCGTGTGGGACCAGGGGTATGTGTGTCTGCAGGGAGCAGGAGATGGGGTTGGAGGAGTGGCATGAGCTGAAGTTTTGGAAAGTTAAGAATCTTTACTTGTTAAAAGACTTAAGCTGCTGCATAAGCTTCTCCCTCCAAGGCGGGCAGTGACAACTTTGAAAGGAATAGTGAGAAGACTACCTTGACCTAAGTGGGTAATTAGGATAATTAAGGATGAATGGTAATATAAGACTGTCTCAATCTATGTCGGGTTTTAGAGTAAAAGAATGAAATCCTATATTTCATTGAAAGACATAAGAACTAATTCTTAACTAAAATTAGGATATGTGAGGGGTTTTCCCAGTTAAGGGGTAAAAACGGCCTTCTGTGGATCTTGCTTTAAAGAAGTCTCTGATTAATGAATGACCAGAACCAAGAAACCAAGAAACACAACAGTAATGTTTCCTTTTCCTTTTTGTTTTTTTTTTTGGTGACAAGAGTAATGCTTTGAAAATTTTGAATTGACCCAATGGATCATTGCTCTTGTTGACAGAGGAACCTGGTGACATAGGAACAGTTGCTATAAAGAACTCGATAGACAGATAGACAGATGGATAACTGATAGATACATACATACATATATACATGCATACGTACATAGAACTCCTTTCGTCTGTCTCACCATTTTCTTGCTTTGTTTTCATTTGCTCCGCCTTCCCTAACTCTTCTGCCATTTCCTTGTTCAGATCATCTCTGTGGCTCACCTCGCCAACTGCAATAATCTTCTTAATCAATCTCGCTGTCTCTTCTCTCTGCCTCTTTCAGTCTGTCTTGTCCACATTTGCCATAGTGATCTTCCAAAAGTACATAACCATGTTGCTCAAAAACACAAAAACATCAGTGGCTTTCCGTTTCCTAGGTCCAAACTCCTAAGCTTAGCCCTGAAAACTCGTCAGACTCAGTTCTAATCTGCCCCTCTATCTCTCACTTTCTTCTCCCTATCGCACACTCCTTACCTTCCAAACAAATTGAAGTACTAAGTACTGTTGCCCAGAATAACCTTTACCTTCTTGCTGCTGTGTCTTCCCCAGTTTTCACTTTTGGCACAAAATGTCCTGCATTCCACACTCCAAATTTCACAGCAACATCTGCTGCCTCAGATGCAGCCAGCTCCAGAAAGCCCACTCCCATCTCTCTCCCTAGAATTGACTGGCCTCCTGATATGCTCCTGAAGCAGAGAACATAAGCTGCCTTTTATTGTAAATACTTGGGCTTAATGTCTTTTGGTCTACAGTCCATTATAATCTCCTTGAAGGCATGGTTTCCATCTGATTTTCCCCAGTACTTTATGACAAGTAGGAATTCAATAACTGTTTATTAAATTGAGTTCTTTCAGCACAGAAATGTTAAAGAAACATCGGCTCATGCATCCTCAAAGAGTTCGACATGATGCCCTTGATAGAAAGGGAGAAACGGCAGCCCAGCCCTTCTCTGGGCTGTGGAGAGTCTCTGAGCCAACTCTCTTCAAAGTGACCTTGGTTGCTGCTCTGTTCACTACTGTTCTTGGTGAGTAATGGGGAGACAAGGTCAGATTGTCACCATACGACTGAGTTCATCAACACGCCCTATTTCAAAAGATGTCCAAAGGATATCCATCTTTAACATTGTGGGCTATTTGACCACCTGAAATTTAGGGAAATTTGCTATAAACCCTCACCCAAAAAAGGCTGATTTATAGAGACACTCTTGATACTCCCTTTTAGAATTTCCTCTCCGGGAACTCTCCAATCTAACCTCAAAGCAAATTATGACTGGGAATAAATGCATATTATCTGCCAGCCTGACCATGAAGAGTTTTCACTGCCTGTGCGCTTGTGCTTGTTGAGCAGGTGGAGGGGACGGGTGTCATTCTGCCAGGGCTCCTGGAATCTAGCCTAGCCTTCATTTAATTCTCTCCAGAGAAGCAGAATTAAGATTTTATTTTTCAAGGGTTTAATGCATCTCCACCCTGTGATGCTTTTTGAAAAACATGTTTATTTTCAAATAGGCAGTCTATTCACAATCCAAACGGTCCAAAAGGACACAAACGAGATGCCTCCTTTTCATCCCTGACTCCTGAGGCACTCATCTTCCACAATGCCATTATTAATAAAATATACGCTTCTACTCAGGCAAGAAGGTAAGGTCAGATGGCGTGGTATAGTTGCCAGGATTTTGAGTAGGCAGGCGTGGGGAATCTGATAGAATGATGAAATTAAGGTCTGTTCATCCATTTTCTGGCAAATTATCACATATATAAGAAAAATTTCATAATGGATAAAATTTTTCTGCCTTTTTTCATTATGATTCTCATTGTCATCAATCAACAAACATGTATTACTGATTACTCACTGTGTTCATTGAATAGTGGAGTTATGATGAAAGAGAAAAGCACAATCTCTGTTACGAAAATCTTACTACCGAAGCATTGAGCTGCTGGGTCCCAACCTATAACTTGATGTTCCTTGTCATTTTGGCGTCCAGGTGATTGTGGCCCTCCACCTGATTTACCATTTGCTTCTCCAGTAAACAAGTTGATTAAGACAGACTTCAAAACTGGAACTGCTCTGAAATACACCTGCCATCCTGGCTTCAGTAGAATCGGTTCAAGTAAGATTACCTGTAATGCCAGAGGCTCGTGGGACTATAGTGTCTTTTGTACCAGTAAGTATCAACACTTATTTTTCTCACCTGTACTTTCGTTTTATTTGGGAAAATTCTCTTAGGAAGTTAATGAATTCTTTAATTCAAATGAAAATCTTTGACCGAAGTAGTCTTCCAAATTGACATCATCTATATCATTGGAAGAAGTCAGTTGGGAATACACACTGAGATATTTTTCTAACAGTAAGGATATAGAATCTGTTTCTTTTTTTCCTTCTGTTTCCCAGTGATGAAGGGCATACATTTTTGAGAACATACATTTGTGTGGATAACTGGTCCATACATCCCATCGTTTATTATCACCGTGATCTAATTGAGCAAATGAATCTAAGAATATTTTTTTCTTCTTCTTAAAACGTATCAGAAAAATGGAATAAATGTCTACATTTATTTTTCCTCAAAATAAAAATTCAATAAATCAGGATCAGAAAAAAGCATTGAAAAAAATGTCTGGGTTTATCTGGAAGCAGGAGTCAGAGCCAATCAATCGGACTCTTTCTCTAACACTATGTTATGTAAGTAATACGAGTCACTAGTCACCATTTTAATTTTCCTCTCAGAGAAACGATGCAGAAACCCAGGAGACTTAATCAATGGGAGAGTGGAAGTTAAGACAGATTTTCTCTTAGGTTCAACTATAGAATTCAGCTGCTCAGAGGGGTAAGTATAAGGCGACCTTTTCTTTTCAATTAATTTTTATAAGTAGATAATGCACTCACATGTTTCAAAAAGAAAAATGAGGGGCCAGCCCAGTGGAATAGAGGTTAAGCTCATGCACTCCACTTCCGTGGCTCAGGGTTCACAGGTTCAGATCCTGGACGTGGACCTACACACCGATCATCCAGCCATGCTGTGGTCGCATCCCACATACAAAACAGAGGAAGACTGGCACAGTTGTTAGCTCAGGGACCATCTTCCTCACCAAAAAATAAAATAAAATAAAAATGATGTAAAAAGGTGTACACTGAGAATTCTCACTTCCATTCCATCTCATTGCACTCTGCCCTTTGACAGGAAGTGACTTTATTAGTTTCTGATTTATCCTTCTAGTGTTCACTTATGTAAATACAAGTGAGTACCCATATTTTTATTAATATTTTGTCTCCTTTATTACACAGAAGATAGCTGATGGCACACGTGGGTTTGAACCTTGCTTTTATCTTTTTCACTTAACAACATTGCTATGGACCGAATGTTTGTATCCTCAAATTCATATGTTGAACCCTAATCCCCAGTGGGGTCATATTTGGAGATAGGGCCTTTCGGAAGTAATTAGGTCTTAAGGGTGGAGCCCTCATGATGGGGTTAGTGCCATTATAAGAAGAGACACAAGAGGGCTAGCTTCCTTTCTCTCTTCCCGTGCCATGTGAGGACACAGCAAGAATACTGCCATCTGTGAGCCAGGAAGAGGGTTCTCACCAGAACGTGAGTATGCTGGCACCCCAGTCTCCAACTTCCCAGCCTCCAGAAGTGTGAGAAACAAATGTCTGTGGTTTAACCCACAGTCTATGGTGTTCCTGTTACAGCAGCCTGAACTAAGAGAAACAAACATGTTCTGGCGATCTCTGCAATTCATGCGCTGTTTCCTTATTCTGTGTCTGTGTGGTTACAGCTGTACGGTTTCCTAGGGCATGTATCATAGCTTATCACAGTTCGTTTAATGATCCCGACTGAGAGACCTTTGTGAGTTTCCAATCTTATGCTGTTACACACAGGCCCTGAAGCATGATTTTCTATATATGTAATTTTATGCAGTTATGCCTGTAGGATAAACTCCCAGAAGTAGGACTGCTGGATCAGAGAGAAGATACTTTAAAATATTGATAAATATTACCATGTTTGTCTTCATAGACTTGTAAAATTTTGTAAACGAATGTCTATTTCTCCACCAGCTCTACAATTGAGTATTTCATCAAACTGAGGACTTTTTGTCTATTTAGAGGTGAAAATATAACTTCCCTGTACTGTTGGGGTTTTTTGGTGAGGAGGATTGGCCCTGAGCTAACATCTATGCCCATCTTCCTCTATTTTGTATGTGGGATGCCACCACAGCATGGCTTGATGAGTGGCGCGTAGGTCTGTACCTGGGATCCAAGCCTGTGAACCCTGGGCCACCAAAGCGGAGCATGTGAACTTAACCACTACTCCACTGGGCCAGCCACCCCATAGTGTGTTTTAACTTATTGAGATGGGTGTAGAGTGACATGCCATTATAAGAAATAGTACAGACAAAGCCTATACCCTATTTTTTCCAGTTTCCCCCATTGGTAACATTGTAACCACCGAAGGGGTCACTGCTCACCACAAGACAAGCCACAGTCAAGAGGCAAGGCGGTAGGAGAGAAGGCGTTTTATTGAAGCTTGCTGGCAAGGTAGAAGACGGAGGACTCACACCCAAAAGAACATCTTGCAACTACAAAATCTTGAGGCGTTTATACAGGGCAAGTGGGCTAAAAAGGGGCATCTTGGAATGTCGACCATCTGGTGTGGCAGAACTTGAAACATCATGTCATCTCCTTTTTCTGTCACCAGTGGTGGATACCAGCATAGGGCTTTCTTCCAGAAGGTCGTTGCATTCCTGAGGAAACTTAAAGAACAAAGTTATTGTCTTATCACAGCAGGGAGGTCTATGCATAAGCTGGGGCCATAAAACTAAGAGAGCATGCACATCCGTCAGAGACAGATGCTTAATTGTCTAGGCTATGTGCAAACTAAAGCATTTTTTTCCCAAAAGGGCAAGGGAGTCAGGGTCTTACATGGTTCTAATATGACTTCCTTCTATAAGATGGCTTCCCTTATGCTAACTTTTGATTGGGTCTATATCAGTTAACTCAGTGGTGCCAACAACATTTTGTGTGACCATAGTGCAGTATCACAATCAGGAAATCAACATTGATATAATCCATTGGGCTTTTTCAGATTTCACTGGTTTTACAAGCGCTTATTTGTGTGTGTGTGTGTGTGTGTGTGTGTGTGTGTTTAATTCTATGCAATTTTGTCACACGAGAAGATTTGTGTGACCATCACCACAGTCAAGATACAGCACAGTTCCATCACGAGGCTGCCTTGTGTTATCTCTTTATAGCCAACTCCCTCCCTCCCTCTTCCTAACCTCTGGCAACCACTAATCCAGTCTCTATTTCTACAATTTTGTCATTTCAAAAATGCTATATAAATGGAACCACACAGCGTGTCACCTTTGGAGACTGACTTATCATTTTGCATAATTCTCTTGAAATTCATACAAGTTGTTGTACTTGGATACTTTGCTCCATTTTATTGCTGAGAGAATATTCCATCGCATGGCATTTGTTGAACCATTTGCTTGTTGAAGGACACTTGGGTTGTTTCATCTTTGGCTATCATGAAGAAAGCTGCTATAAACTTTCCTATACAGGCTTTTTGTGTGAACTTAAGTCTTCATTTCTCTAGAATAAATGCCCAAGTGGATCATATAGAAGTTACCTGTTTAATTTTTCAAGAAACTGCCTAACTGTTTTCCAGAGAGGCTGTGTCATTGTACATTCCCACCAGCAATGTATGAATGATCCATACCATCCACACCAGCATTTGATGTTGCCACGAGATTTCATTTCAGCCATTCTGATAGGTGTGTAGTAATGTCTCACTGCGGTTTTAATTTGTATTTCTGTAATAGCTAATGATGTTGAACATATTTCTATTTGTTTATTTGCCATTTGTATTCTCTTCACTAAAATATCTGCTCGTATCTTTTGCCCATTTTCTAATTGGATCATTTTGGTTTTTTACTGTTGAGTTTTGAGAGTTCTTTACATATTCTAGATACTATTCTTTTGTAGGATATGTGGTTTGCAAATATTTTCCCCCAGTCTGTACCTTGCTTTTTCATCCTCCTCACAGAGTCTTTCAGAGAGCTAAGGTTTTTAATTGTCATGAGGTATAATTTTTCTTTTATGAATTATGCTATTGGTGTCAAGTCTAAAATCTTGTCATTTAGTCTCAAGTCCTGAAGAGTTTCTCCTATTTTTTTCTAAAAGTTTTATAGTTTTACATTTAAGTTTGTGATTCATTTCAAGAGAATTTTTGTATAAGGTGGAGTTTTAGGTTGAGCATATTTTACTTTATGCTTTTATTGTGGATGCCCAATGACTCCAGCACCATTTAATTATTTTCCATTGAATTACTTTGGCACTTTTCTCAAAAATTATTTGGGTGTATTTTTGTGGGTCTATTTCTGGGTTCTCATTTTGTTCCACTGTGTCTATCTTTCTGCCAATACCACGCTGTCTTGATTACTATTGCTATGTAAGTCAATATCAGGTAAAGTGATCCCTCCCACTCTTTTTTTGTTTTTCAAAATTGTTTTAGCTATTCTGGGTCCCGTGTCTTTCCATATAAATTTTAGAATAAACTTGTCTATGTCCACAGTAAACTTCACTGGGCTTCTAAGATTTGCATTTGATACGATTTGCATTTTCAATAGAATTTGACGTCTTTGCAATGTTGAGTCTTCCAATTTGTGAACATAACATGCCTTTCCATGTACTCAGATCTTCTTTGATTTCTTTGATCAAAATTTTGTAATTTTAAGCATACATATCCTGTACATATTTTGTTACATCTAAGTATTTCATTTTCTTTGGAACAATTGTAAATGGTGCTGTGTTTTAAATTTGGATATTCGCACGTCTGTTGTTGGCGTATAGAAAGGTGATGGATCCTGTGTGTTGATCTTTGTCCTGCTAGCTCACTGAACCCATTTAAACTAGTTCTAGGAGTTTTTGGTTTTGTTTTGTTTTTTGTAGCTCCCCTGTGATTTTCTGCTTAAACACTAATGTCACCTGCAAATAGGGACAGTTTGTTTTTTCTTCCTTTCCCACATGTATGCCTTTTATTCCTTTTTCTTTTCTTGTTGCGCTGGCTGGAACCTCTAATGCTATGTTGAATAGCAGTGGTGAGAGCAGACCTCGTTCTCAGTCTGAGGAAAAGCTTAAGTCTTTCACCATTAAGTACGTTAGCTGTAGGTTTTTTGTAAATGCTCTTTATCCAGTTGAGGAAGTGCTCCTCTATTCCTAGTTTAAGGAAAGGTTCTATCATGAAAGGCTTTGGATTTTTTTCCAAGGGCTTTTTATGCGTCACTGTGCATATGATCACACAATTTTTCTCTTTTAACCTGTTGGTATCATGGAATACATTGATTAATTTTCATATGTTAAACCAGTTTACCTCAAATAAATTTCACTTGGACATGGTGTCTAATTCTTTTTACATACTGTTGGGTTGATTTTCTAATGTTTTGTTGAGGATTTTTGCAGGTAAGTTTAAAAGAGATATTGGTCTATAGTTTTCTTTTTTTCTACTGTTTGTCTGATTTTTTTTTTTTTTTTTTTTTTTGGTGAGGAAGCTTCACCCTGAGGTGACATCTGTTGCCAATTTTTCTGTAGTTTGTATGTGGGTTGCCACCTCAGCATGGCTGATGAGTGCTGTAGGTCCATGCCCGGGATCTGAACCCTCGAACCAGGGCCACCAAAGCAGAGCATGCCAAACTCAACCACTATGTCACAGGGCCAGCTCCATGTGTTTGTCTGATCATGATAAGGGTAATACTAGCCCTACAGAATGAGTTGGAAAGTGTTCCCTCCTCTTCAATTTTCCAAAAGAGACTGGGAAAAATTAGTTTCTTTAAAGGTTTGGTAGAATTCTCCAATAAAGCCATCTGGGCCTGGATATTTCTTTTTCCTTAAGTCTTTGAATTATGAAGTCAATTTCTTTAATAGTTCTAGGACTACTCAGATTATTTATTTTGTCTTTGTTGAATTTTGTGCTTTTCAAAGGATTGTTCTTTTTCTTTTAAGTTGTTGAATTTATGAGCATAAAAGTGTTCATTCTCTTACTCTCCTTTCATTGGCTACAGGATCTGTAGTGATGGTCCCTGTTTCATTCCTGATACTGGTGACTTGTGTCTTCTCTCTTATCTTTATCAGTCTTATGAGAGATTTATCAATTTAATTGATGTTTTTTGAGAATGAGCTTTTTGTTTCAGTATTTTCTTTATTGTTTTCCTGTTTTAAATTTATTTCTGCTTTTATTTTTCTTTCTTTTTTTTTTTTTTTTTTTGCTTTGGGTTTATTTCTTCTTCTTTTTTGAGTTTCTTGAACTAGGAACTTTGATTACTGATTTGAGATCTTTTCTATTTCCTAATGTGACCATTTAGTGCTATAAATTTCCCTCTCAGCACTGCTTTACCTGTGCACCAGACATTCTGATCTGTTATATTTTCATTTTCATTCCATTCTATGTATTTTAAATTTCCTTTGAGACTTCCCTTTTGACCATGGATTATTTAGAAGTGTGTTATTTAATTTCCAAGTGTTTGGAGATTTTCCTCTTGTCTTTCTGTTATTGGTTTATAGTTTAATTCCAGCACAGTCAGAAAATATACACCGTATGATTTAAATTTTCCTAAGTTTGTTGAGGTTTGTTTTATCGCCCAGGATATAATTTATCTTGGTGAATGTCTGATGGGTGCTTGGGAAAAAGTGGGTATTCTCGTATTGTTGGATGGCCTCCCTGTAGTTTTAATGTCCGTTTTTCTATTTATGAGTGAGATTGAACTTATTCCATCTAAAAGACATTTGTATCTCCTTATGTGTAAACCGACTTGAGTCCCTTGTTATTTTTTTAAATGTCTGACACAAATTGCAATTTTTTTCCTCAATGTGTCATCTTTCTTTTGACTTGGCCTAGAATACTTTTTTCTTACCAAATAAAAACCATGCTTTATATGGTTAAATTTATCAATTTTTTAATGGCTTTTGGATTTTGAGTTACAGTTAAAAGGCCTTCCCTGCTTGAAGATAATAAAGTAATTCCTACAATTATTCAACTGCTTTTATGATTTAATGTGATTTCATACAGAGCTTCCATGCACTGAGCAGTTGTATCTTTCCCCAGATGCTTTCATGTTGCCTTGGCATAATTTATTAAAAAGTCCATGATTAATCTGTGACTTCGAGATAATATTCTTTTAAAACTATACTTAGTTCCCATAGGTATATGGGTCTATTTCTGGACTTTATACTCAATTCTTTTAGTTTATCTGTATGTTCACACAACCAGTTCTTCTCTCTATAATTACTGAGTTTCCATAGTGTGTAACATTGCTCAGAAGTATCCCCCTTACTCTTCTGCTTTACCAGGATTTTCCTGACTATGCTTGCTTGTTTTTATTTCTATACGAACTTTAAAATTAATTGGATTTTGTTTTTAATTGATTACTTTAATTTTTTAAACTAACTTTAGGAGAATGTACATTGCATCATCTTGAGTCTTCCAAGCCCAGAATTTGTTATGGCTTTCCTTTTGTCCTGATCTTCTGTGTGTGTGTGTTTGTGTGTAAGGGATGTATTTTAGGATTGTTTTAAAGTTCTACACATTTAGATTTTCCAATTTTCATTATGTTTATTCTTTGGTATCTTACTTTGTTTTTGATATTTAAAATGGTGTCTTTCCTTCCATTATACCATCTAAGAGTTTATATCTGTATATATGGAAACTGTTGATTTCTATATATTAATTTCATATATCAGCTAATGTCCTGAATTCCCTGACTATTATTATTATAGTATTTCAGTTGGATTCTCTTGAGATTTACTGGTATGGAATTGTATAATCTGAAAATAATGATACTATTCCTTTTTTCTTTCCAATTTTTGTATTTCTAATTCCTTTTTCTTATACAATTATGCTAGGAATTTTATTTCAAACAAAATACTGATACTGGCCATTGTTTTCTTGTTCTTGACTTTAGCAGAAACGACTCTAGTATCTTCCCCTTAAGTTTGGGGGAGCTCTATCTCCACTGATTCCCATTATATTGAATGTTTTTGTCAAGAATAATTGTTGATTTTTTTTCAAATGCCATTTAGTGTCTATCAAGATGATGGTATGTTTTTCTCCTTAGATTTATTAATATCATATATGCACTAGTCTGCTCAGGCTGCCGTAACAAAATGCCACAGGCTGGGCAGCTTAAATAATAGAAATCTGTTTCTCACAGTGCTGGAGGCTGGCGGTCCCAGACCAAGGTCTGGCAGGATTCAGTTTCTGAATCCCCTTCCTGGCTTCTAGATGACTGCCTTCTCACTATGTCCTCACATGGCCTTTCCTCTGTGCACGCACATGGAGAGAGAGAATGAGAGACACAGAGGGAGCGAGAGAGCTCTCTGGTAGCTCCTTTACAAGGACTCTAATCCTATTGAATCAGGGCCCCACACCTATAACCTCATTTAACCTTAATTACTTCCTTACTCCAAATACAGCCGCACTGGGGGTCAGGGCTTCAACATAGGAATTTTGGAAGCACACACATATTCAGTTCATAACAATATGTTATATACTAATATATCTTCTAATTCTGAAGGTTCCTTTCATTCTTGGAATAAACCTATTTGGTCATGGCATATTTTTCTTTTAAAGTGTTTCTGGATTCTGTTTGTTTTTTATTCTGAACTTTTCATTAATGTTCAGGGGAAATTGACATGTAATTTTTTTTTAATGCAAAAAGTCCTGGAAGAAAGACTGGGACTTGTCAAGAGCAAGAATAATGAGATGATAACCAGGAAGTTAATGGTTTATGAAAGCAGGTCAAACTCTAGTACCAGAAGGAAGACTCAGATTAGAGATCAAAGTAATTGTTTTTATCAGTAATTTGTCTGGATCATTTATTCAAAGGCAGCTGCATAACAAACTCAAGTGCACTTTTGCCCATTTGTGTCGCTTGATTTGTAGTTCGTTAGGGAAAGAGTGTAAAGTTTAAGTGGAGTCCTAAGATTTTGGTGCAAAACTTGTCATGTACTAGTTTTTATTGGCTATGGATGTGTACCATCTAATACTTAGACAAAGCTTAATCATGTGGTTTAAATGAATAAGTGAATGAAAGAAAAAAGGAACAAACAAGACTTTCTCCTTGATGTGATGAAATTTAACTCCAGATTGACCCAAATGGTAATTAGTAATCAAGAGAGCACTAGTTTTTCATTTTTAAATATTGAATAAAAATTCCATTTGTCCAAACCTCATTGGCAATTTATATTTAGAGTAAGATGAATTCCAGTAAGATCTCTGACTTATCTTATGCAGATATATCTTAATTGGCTCAACCACTAGTCATTGTGACATCCAAGATAAAGGAGTTGACTGGAGTGATCCTCTCCCAGTATGTGTAAGTAAGTAAAGATTTTTTTCTGGCTTGACTATAAACCTAAACCATGTTAGGTAATAAAACTCCTGTGAATCTTTGCTGCTTCTTGAGCCCTCCATTAGAATTTGCCTCATGAATGTTAGATTTGTAGGGATGCCTTCCCTGACCATTTCTTCCTCTTCACTCACTCATCCCAGTTGCCAAGTGTGAGGCCCCTCCAACCATCAGCAATGGGAAGCACAGTGGTGGAGATGAAGACATCTACACATATGGCTCTTCTGTCACCTACAGCTGTGACCCTCACTTCTCAATGATAGGCAAAGCCTCCATTTCCTGCACAGTGGAGAATAAAAAGATAGGTGTCTGGAGCCCAAGCCCTCCGACTTGTAAACGTAAGTTACAACTGAATTGTTGGATTCTGCTTTGAATTTTTCTCTTTTGTTTAAAGGAACAGGGAAGATGTATTTATTGGGGGAAATGGAATGATTCAAAGACAAAGTAATCAAGGCAATGATGTGGTCATTCATTCATTCAACTAATCTTACGCTGTACTAGGATAGCACAGGCTATGCTGCCGTAATAATCAATACCAAAATCTCAAGGCTTTTTTATAGTAAAAGGGCTTTTTGGCTGTCTTAGTGCACTGCTAGCCCGGGAAACCCTCCAGGGCAGCTGTCATTTGTATAGTAGTCAAGATTGTTTAAATCTTCTGACAACTCTGCATCAAATCTTCCACAGTCAGTCCAGCAGAGGAAGAGAGCAAGGGGAAGCACTCCCTGGCTAGGAAATTCTTTGACCTGAAAGTAGCACATATCACTTTGGGGTTTAGATATTGCTAGAGTTTTTTTTTAATTGAGATATAATTGACACATAACATTATATTAGTTTAAAGTGTACAGCATAATGATTCAATATTTACATATATTGCAAAATGAGCACCACAATAAGTCTGGTTAACATCCATCACCATACATAGTTACAAAATTTTTTTCTTATGATAAGAACTTTTGATATTTGCTCCCTTAGCTACTGTCAAATATACAATACAGTATTATTAACCATAGTTCCTTTTGGCCACCTTCACCCATTTCACCCACCCCACCTCCAACCTCTGCCTCTGGCAACCACCAGTCTGTTCTCTGTATCTATGTTGCTAGGGATTTTTTTGATAAGAAAGTTGTAGGATTTTTTCTGCAATGACTAAGATGATGGGACCTCATATTGCTGAGGTTCCCAGGAACTGAAAGCATATATATAAAGCTTTAAAATGTTTTCTTTGTACTTATTTGATACATATTTGTGTCAGGTCTTCCTTGAAACCATATCAACAATAGTAGTCACATTCTTACTGTCATTTCTCTTTTATAACTGAGATGTCCTTTCTTATGCTTCTTTAGACATTGTCTGTCGTCAGCCACAGGTTCCAAATGGAATCTTTGTCTCTGGATTTGGACCCCTCTATACTTACAAAGACACTATTGTGTTTGGCTGCAAGAAAGGTTATATCCTCACAGGCAGCAGTTTAATCTATTGTGAAGCTGATGACAACTGGGACCCTCCTCCTCCTGTTTGTGAGCTCAGTGAGTATGGACTGAAGGAGTTTCCATATTTGGCATCTAAAATTATCCAGGAGTATGGGCATAGCGTGCTCATAGGCACAAGCCCACTTTAATCCCAATAATCATTTTAAATTAATATGTTTCTCTAGTTTTCTCCTGTTAGAAGGAAGATTTTCTTGTTGGTAATCTCTCAGTGTTATTTAAAGGACTTTATACATATATCATATAGTTTTGGCATCAGTGACATTATAGATATTACAGATTTATTTATTTCTTACAAAATTTTCCAGTAGACAGTGGTAAAGCGTCTCATCCTAACGAAATCAACATATTTTGAGAATTTTTTGAAAGATGGAAGTAAAATTCCTTCCAGACATCCTCTTTTTAAAATTTGCACAGAGGTGCTCTCTGGGCTAATGTTGGCCTTGAGGCTTTGAAATTGTAAATGCATACTGACCAGTCATAACGTTAGTGATACCTATTGCTAACATTTATTAAGGGCTTTCTATATATCAAGCACTGTTCTAGTGCATAACATCAATTAATTGATTTACCATTTATTACAATCCTAAGATGTAGCTACTATTTTTAATCCCATTTTAATGATGAGAAAACTGAGAGAGATTAAGCAACTAGCATAAGTCCACATAATTAGTCAGGGGTGAAAGCCACTACTACATTGTGGTTTACTGTTCCCTTCTATCATCACGAGAATTTAGGTGCCATTTTAAATATGTAGTGTTGAAATTCAATAAATATACAACTTGACGGATATGTATCCCCTTTTCAATCTACATGGACCTTTGGCATCAGATCGAGTAGAAAAATGCAAGACTGAAAGAGCTTGGTTTAAGGCCAAATAATGACGCTCCTGGTGACAGTGTCATAATGTCTAGGGGAATGTCTCCTATCGTAATTCCCCATTAGGCAAAGAGACAGTTAAAAGTTTGGTTTACCTAGGAACAAATTTTGGTGTGTATTCTCAGTGATCTTAAAGCTTCCCCTGAAGATGAACCATTCCAAAGTGCAGTGAAGTGGAAGGACGCTGAGCTCCTATGCAGCTGGCCCAAACCTACACGCTGGCCCTTTCCGCACCATCGTGTGCCCCTTACTCACAGTCTCTCCAGCTCCACGTGCATTCAGTACTTGGCACTAGTCTATTGGAGGTTGGTGCTTCCCAGGCTGTTCCTGGAATTCCTATTTAGCCTTGACCATCCATTTTCTTGCTGAATGAATACATGATATCCTTTCTTTATGACAGTCTCACGGGTCACTCTGCCAATCTCAGTAACAGTTTTCTTTCATCCTTGTGCTTTTTTCATGATCAGATAGTTGTATTGACTTGCCAGACATTCCCCATGCTTTCTGGAATAGAATACCCTACAACCTAAGAAATCAGGAAGTATTTGAAATTGGGACTGTGCTTCAATATCAGTGCGAGCCTGGCTACAGCCCTATTCCAGATGAGCCTCTGAATGTGACCTGCCAGGAAAGTTTGATGTGGACCCCATCCAAAGGGTGTGAACGTAAGCAAACTTTTTGTATATACACGTGTGTATCTTCTTCTCTATTGAAAATGTTGAGCATATGCTAGGATTCTGTACCTTATTGAATGTAATTGATCTCTTAAAAAGTTTGCTTTAAAATACTTTCAGAATCAATTTACTGGAATCTTTGCATATTCGTACAGAAGCTATTTTAAAGGTCATCCTGAAGATCGAGAAAGCTGGAAAATAATGCCAATCGTACTTCTCTGTGCATTCATGTTCAGTATTCACTGAGAAACCAACTTGGGTATGAAACATGGAAATAATGGTATCAGCTTCATAACTAGTAAGAGTGGAGTCTAGAAACTCCTGCATTATGGCCTGGATCAGATTGCCTGCATGGCCCTCGCTTCTCCACTCCAGATTTTGGGTTGCCTGGTTGAGGGAAAGTCTGTGAGCCAGACACTAACACAACCAGCTGTCTTATGCTGGTTGAGACGCTATTGAGATTAGAGAGAGCTGGGCCTCCTCACCTGCTCCAGAGAACATGGCCTCAGGAGGCCAGCCCTGCCAGGAATACAGAGGCTTCTTTCACCAGATAAGACCCTCCATCTCTTCCTCTTCCTCATCGTCATCCTCTTCATCATCTTCCTCCTCCTTTGGGAAAAGTGAGTGAGGGGCAGAAGGAGTGGTGGAGGCTATTCTGGTTTTAGGACGGAATGACAGGAAATGGGGAAATGGCTCTTCATTCAGACTAGAGTTGTGTTATTTATAGGTGACATCACTGAGGCCTAGACGCTGGGGATTATTGTTCCATATACTTAGAACTTAACATATGTAGAAAACACAAATAATGAGCGGTGGTGGTTTAGACCAACCTATTGAGAGATCAGTATTTAAAATCAGGAATTAATTTGATATAATTGCAAGGAATCATATTCGTAATCACTATGATTATGATATTATTGTAAAATAATAGAGAATATTTTATTAGTGGAAGGACAAAACTAAAAGCATACTTAAAGAAGAATAACAGGGTAAATAAATACAGTCCTTTGGAGCAATCAACAGAAAATCAACTAATCAACAGAAAAGAATAACGTATAGTTAATATATCAGTTTTTCGCATAAAAATGGAGGCTCACATATGCTTAAAAATCTGCTTGTTTTCTAAATTATGTTTAAAGTTTCATTGACTGATATGTTTTTTAAAAAACTTCCCACCATCTATAAATCAGAAAGTGAGAAGTTGTGCATCCAAGTTATCACAAATTTAGTATATTAATATATTGATAAATTAATATATGATTATATAACTAATATATAATTAATAATGAGGTATATTAAATTATAAATTATAAACCATAATATAAATGTCAGATGTTACTATGACAGTTGAAGGCTATAATTTTCACAAATTAATGAGCATTGACAGGTACAGAAGTAGTGCTGGCTATATTTGAAATTAGGGAGATGACAGAGTGTTTTATTCTAAGTTATTTAAAAAGAAATATAGTATAAAAAGTGTTATCTGAGAGAAAATTTCTACAACATTTAAAAAATATATTTATTTACTTTTCCCTTATGTCAGCTTTTAAAAACATTTCAGATGAAGTATTATTTTACAGCTTTACTGAGTTTTATTTATTGACATGCAATAAAATGCATGCTTAGAATGTGCAATTTTATCACTTTGGCATATGTACACATTTGCGAAATTATTGGTACAGTCAAGATAATGAGTATATCCATCTCTCAAAAAGTTTTTTCATGCTTCTTTGCAACTCCTTCCTCCAGCCCCTCCCTGTCCTTCTTCCCACATCATCCCCAGAAAATCACCAATCTGCTTTTATAGACTGGTTTGCATTTTCTAGAATTTTATATAAATGGAATAATACATTATGTGCTTTTTCATCTGGCTTCTTTCACTTAGCACAATTATTTAAAAATTGATACATGTGGTTATGTACATCAGTAATTCATTTCTTTTTGTTGGTGGACAGTATTCTGTGGCATGGAAACCCCACATTTGTTTAACCATTCCCCCGTTGAACAACACGTCAAGGGGAAAGTCTTTTTATTGATTCACATGTTTACCATATCTGGTGCTCTTCATTTTTTTGTGTAGATACAGCTTTCTGTCTGGCATCATCTTCCTTTTGCTTGACTTACTTCCTTCAACATTTCCTGTCATTTAGATATGCTGGTGATGAATTATTTCAGCTTCATATGTTTGAAAAGTTTCACTTTGCCTTTGGTTTTGAAAGATATTTTTGCTGAACAGAGAATTCTACGTTGGCAGTTTTTTCTGTCACTACTTCAAAAATGTTGCCTCCATTGTCTTCTGACTTGCATTGTTTCTAACAAGATGTCTGTTGTCAATCTTATTTTTGTTCCTCTGTATGTAGGCTGTCGTTTTTCTTTGGATGTTTTTAAGATTTGTCTCTTTATCACTGGTTTTAAGCAATTTCATTATGATATGTTATACCTTCATCTAGTTTTTGTTTCTTGTGCTTGGGGTTTGTTGAGTTTCATTAATGTGTGGGTTTATCATTTTCATCACACTTGATAAAATTATTGCCATTATTTTTTCAAATACTTTTTCACCTCCATTCCCTTCTCTCTTTTTGGGATTCTGCTTACACATAAATTAAGCCACTTGATGTTGTTTCACAAGTTATTATAGGTCTGCTTTTTTTTCAGTCTTTTTTTCTCTTGGAGTTTCATTTTTGATTATTGCTGTGTGTTAAAGTATCTTAATCTTTTCTTCTGGAATGTCTAATCTAATATAAATCTGAGTGAATTTTTATCTCAGACACTCATCTGTAGGTGAGACATCTCAACTACGTTTTTTCATTTCTAAAATTTGACTTGTATCATTTTTTATATCTTTAATATCTCTACTTAACATGTTCAATCTTTCTTCTATATTCTTAAGATATAGAATATAGTTATAATAACAATTTCAGTGTCTTTATTTGCTAATTCTATCATGTGTGTCATTTTGGGGTTCATTTCTATTGATTGAGTTTTCTCTTCATTATGTGTTATATTTTCCTTGACTCTTTTTACATAGTTTTTTAGTAGGATGTCAGATATTTTGAATTTGATATTTTCATGCTGTATCTTTTTTTATTGAGTTCATAATAGTTTATAACATTGTAAAATTTCAGTTGTACATTATTATTTGTCAGCCACCATATACATGTGCCCTTTTACCCCTTATACCCACCACCCAAACAATTTCCCCTCTGGTAATCACTACTCTGTTCTCTGTGTCCATGTGTTTGTTTATATTCCATATATGAGTGAAATCATATGATGTTTATCTTTCTCTGTCTGGCTTATTTTAATACTCTCAATGTCCATCCATGTTGTTTCAAATGGGACGATTTTGTCTTTTTATGGCTGAATAATATTCCATTGTATATATATACACCACATCTTCTTTATCCATTCATTAGTAGTTGGGCACTGGGATTGCTTCCACGTCTTGGCTATTGTGGATAGTGCTGCAATGAACATAGGGGAGCATAAGTCTCTGAATTGTTGATTTCAAGTTGTTTGGGTAAATACCCAGTAGTGGGATAGCTGGGTCATATGGTTTTTCTATTTTTAGTCTTTTGAGAAATCTCCATACTGTTTTCATAGTGGCTGCACTAGTTTGCATTCCTAGCAGCAGTGTATTAGGGTTCCCTTTTCTCCACATCCTCCTCAACAGTTGTTATTCTTGTCTTGGTAATTATAGCCATTCTAACAAGTGTAAGGTCATATCTCATTGTAGTTTTGATTTGCATTTCCCTAATGATTAGTGATGTTGAACATCTTTCATGTGCCTGTCGGCCATCTGTATATCTTATTGGAAAAATGTCTGTTCATATCCTCTGCCCATTTTTTGAGAGGGTTGTTTGTTTTTTTGTTGTTGAGTTGCATGATTTCTTTATATATTTTGGAGATTAACCCCTTGTCGGATATATGATTTTCAAATATTTTCTCCCAGTTGGTGGGTTGTCTTTTCATTTTGTTCCTGGTTTCCTTTGCTTTGCAGAGGAAAAAAGCTCTTTAGTCTGATGAAAGCCCATTTGTTTAATTTTTTCTTTTAGTTTACCTTGCCTGAGTAGATAGGATATTCAATAAGATGCTTCTAAGATGGATCTCAAAGAGTGTACTACCTGTATTTTCTTCTAGGAGTTTTATGGTTCTGTATGTTACCTTCAAGTCTTTAATCCATTTTTATTTAATTTTGTGTATGGCAAAAGATAATTGTCTACTTTCATTCTTTTGCATGTGGCTGTCCAGTTTTCCCAACACCATTTATTGAAGAGACTTTCCTTTCTCCATTGTATGTTCTTGGCTCCTTTGTCGAAGATTAGCTGTCTGTAGATGTGCGGTTTTACCTCTGGGCTTTCAATTCTGTTCCGTTGATCTATGTGCCTGTTTTTGTACCAATACCATGCTGTTTTGACTATTATCACTTTGTGGTATATTTTGAGTTCAGGGATTGTGATGCCTCTGGCTTTGTTCTTTTTTCTCAGGATTGCTTTAGCTATTCAGGGTCTTTTGTTGTCCCATATGAATTTTAGGATTCTTTCTTCTATGTCTATGAAGAATGTCACTGGGATTCTGATTTGGATTGTATTGAATCTATAGATTGCTTTAGGTAGTATGGACATTTTAACTATGTTTATTCTTCCAGTCCATGTGCATGGAATATAATTCCATTTCTTTATGTCATCATCAATTTCTTTCAATAATGTTTTCTAGTTTTCAGTGTACAGGTCTTTCATCACCTTGGTTACATTTATTCCTAGATATTTTATTCTTTTTGTTGCAATTGTAAATTGGATTGTATTCTTGAATTCTCTTTCTGTTAGCTGGTTGTTAAAGGATAGAAATGCAAGTGATTTTTGTAAGCTGATTTTGTACCCTGCAACTTTCTGTAGTTGTTGATTATTTCCAATAGTTTTCTTATGATAGGGTTTTCTATATAGAGAACCATGTCATCTGCAAACAGCAAGAGTTTCACTTCTTTCTCACCAATTTGGATACCTTTCATTTCTTTTTCTTGCCTAATTGCTCTGGCCAAAACCTCCAGTACTATGTTGACTAAGAGTGGCAAGAGTGGGCACCCTTGTCTTGTTCTTGTTCTCAGAGGAATGGATTTCAGTTTTTTCCCATTGAATATGATGTTGGCTGTGGGTTTGTCATATATGGCCTTTATCATGTTGAGGTACTTTCCTTCTGTACCCATTTTATTGAAAGCCATATCATAAACAGATGTTGGATCTTGTCAAATGTTTTCTTTGCATCTATCGAGATGATCATGTGATTCTCATTCCTCATTTTGTTAATTTGGTGTACCATATTGATTGATTTGAGGATGTTGAAGCATCACTGTGTCCCTGGTATAAATCTCACTTGATCATGGTGTATTATCCTTTTAACATATTGCTGTATTTGGTTTGCCAATATTTTGTTGAGGATTTTGGCATCTATGTTCTTCAGTGACATTGGCCTGTAATTTTCCTTCTTTGTGTTGTCCTTGTCTGGCTTTGAGATCATGGTGATGTTGGCCTTATAGAATGAGTTAGAAAGTGTCCTGTCTTCTTCAATTTTTTGGAATAGTTTGAGAAGGATAGATATTAAATCTTCTTTGAATGTTTGGTAGAATTCTCCAGAGAAGTCATCTGTTCCTGGACTTTATTTGGGGGGAGGTTTTGGATTACTGTCTCAATCTCTTTACTTGTGACTGGTCTATTCAGATTCTCTATTTCTTTTTGATTCAGTTTTGGGAGATTGTACGAGTCTAAGAATTCATCCATTTCTTCTAGATTGTCCAATTTTGTGGCATATAGTCATTCATAGTATTTCTTATAATCCTTTGTATTTCTGTGGTATCCATTGTAATTTCTCCTCTTTCATTTTTAATTTTATTTAGTTGAGGTTTTTCTCCTTTTTCTAGGTGAGTCTGCCTAGGGATTTGTCAATTTTGTTTATTTTCTCAAAGAACCAGCTCTTAGTTTCATTAATTTTTTCTACTGTTATTTTTGTTCTTATCTATTTCTCCTCTAATTTTTATTATTTCCCTCCTTTTGCTGACTTTGGCCTTTGTCTGTTTTCTTTTTCTAGTACGATTAGGTATAGTTGAAAATTGCTTGCTTGAGATTTTTCTTGTTTGTTAAGGTGGGCCTGTATTGCTATTAATTTCCCTCTTAGGACCACTTTTGCTGCATCCCATAAGAGTTGGTATGGCCTATTTTCATTTTCATTTGTCTCCAGATATTTTTTTATTTCTCCTTTAATTTCTCTGATGATCCATTGGTTGTTCAGTAACATGTTGTTTAGTCTCTACATCTTTATCCTCTTCCCAGCTTTTTTCTTGTAGTTGATTTCTAGTTTCACAGCATTATTGTCAGAAAAGATGCTTGATATGATTTCAATCTTTTCAAATTTATTGAGGCTTGCCTTGTTTCCCTATATGTGGTCTCTTTGAGAATGTTCCATGTGCACGTGAGAAGAATGTGTATTCTGCTGGTTTTGGATGGAGTGTTCTATATATATCTATTAAGTCCATCTTGTGTGGTTTTTGTTTAATTCCACTATTTCCTTGTTGACTTTCTGCCTGGATGATCTATCCATTGTTGTAAGTGGTGTGTTGAGGTCCCCTATTACTATTGTGTTGCTGTTAATTTCTTCTTTTAGGTCTGTTAATGGTTGCTTTACATACTTTGGTGCTCTTGTGTTAGGTGCATGTATATTTATAAGTGTTATGTCCTCTTGGTAGAGTGTCCCTTTTATCATTACATACTGCCTCTCTTTGTCTCTCATTGCCTTTTTTATCTTGAAGTCTACTTTGTCTGATGTAAGTATGGCAACCCTGCTGTTTGCCATTAGCTTAGAGTATCATCTTCCATCAGTTCACTCTGAGCCTTTGTTTGTCTTTAGAGCTGAGATGTGTTTCTTGGAGGCAACATATTGTTGGGTCTTGTTTTCTAATCCTTCCCGCTGCTTTCTGTCTTTTGATTGGAGAATTGAATCAATTTACATTTAGAGTGATTATTGACTTATGAGATCTTAATACTGTCATTTTATCACTTGTTTTCTGGTTGTTCTGTATTTCTCCTGTTTCTCATCCCGTGTATTTCCGACTGCCAACTCAGTTTGGTGATTCTCTATGATGGTTTTCTCAGTTTTCTCTTTATTTATCATTTGTGTCTCTGTTGTGATTTTTTGTTTAGTGGTTATGGTGAGGTTTGTGTAAAAGATCTCATAGATGAGGTAGTCTATTTTCTGACAGCCTCTTATTTCCTTATTCTAAGCAGGTTCCATCCCTTTCCTCTTCCATGTCTTAGTTATTGTTGTGACAATTTATTCTGTTTTGTGTTGTGAGTTTCTGATTAAAATGAAGCGATTATAGTTATTTTTAATGCTTTCCTCCTTTTATCTTTAATGTTATAATTAAGTGTTTGCTAACCCGTTCTGACAGAGAGCTGAAATTTTCTGATTCTGTCTCTCTATTTATCTCCTTGCTCAAGGCTTTGTAAACTTTTTCTCTTTTTTTCAGATATGAAGGCCTTCTTGATCATTTCTTGTACGGGGGAGGTGGGTCTTGTGGTGATGAACTCCCTCAGCTTTTATTTATCTGGGAAAATTTTTATTTCTCCATTGTATCTGAAGGATAATTTCACTGGATAGAGTATTCTTGGCTGAAAGTTTTTGTTTTTCAGAATTTTGAATGTATCGTTCCACTCTCTCCTAGCCTGTAAGGTTTCTGCTGAGAAATCTGCTGAAAGCCTGATAGGGGTTCCTTTGTAGGTTATTTTCGTCTGCCTTGCTGCCCTTAATATGTTTTCTTTGTCATTGACTTCTGTCAGTTTGACTAATATGTGCCTTGGAGAAGGTCTTTTTAAACAGATGTAACTAGGAGTTCTATTCTCTTCATTTACATGTAATTCCAGCTCCTTCCTGAGGTTTGGGAAGTTCTCAGCTATTATTTCTTTGAAGAAGCTCTCTGCTCCTTTCTCCCTCCATTCTTCCTCTTGAATACCTATAACCTTTATGTTGCATTTTCTAATTGAGTCAAATATTTCTCATAGAATTTCTTCATTTCTTTTTAGTCTCAGTTCTCTCTCCTCCTCATCTGAAGCATTTCTATTTTCCTGTCCTCTAAATTACTAATTCTGTCCTCCATTATATCAGCTCTGTTTTTTAAGGATTCCAGATTTTTTCTTTATCTCATTCATTGTGCTCTTCATCTCCAGCATTTATAATTGGGTTTGGGTTTCTTTATGGCTTCAGTCTCTTTTGTGAAGAATTCCCTCTGTTCATTAGTTTTATTCCTAATTTCTTTGAACTGTCTTTCTGAGTTTTCTTGTACCTCACTGAGTTTCTTTATGATAAGTATTTTTAATTCCCTGCCACTTAGATTGTAAATTTCTGTGACTTCCGGATTGATTTCTGGGTACTTGTCATTTTCCTTCTGGTCTGGAGTGTTAATATACTTCTTCATGCTATTTGATGGGGTGGACTTCTGCGATTGCATAGAGGTAGTATCTGGTTGCAGACTCCACCTGCCACCACTGGGGGCAGAGGAGCTCTATTTTCTGAGCCCACTGCAACCCCTGCCAGATGTGCCTGTCTGTTGGAAGCTGTTATGACAGGGCCCATCTGCATTTCCTTGCTGCCTACCACTGCTTTATACATGTAAGTGCAGCCATCCCATGAGCTCCCACTCTTCACTCACTGTCTGCCCACCTGGAATACTCGGTTTTGTGGGGATGCCCCCACAATTGCTTAGCCACCTCATTGTGGAGCATTTCTGTGTGCTGGGAGGCAACTCCAAGAGTGAAAGCATTCTTGTGGAGGGCTGCCTTTTCTCCCTTCTCCTCTCGGAGTCCCATGCTGACCACCACATGAGGTCCTGCACTCTAGATTGCTGCCCGCTGCCACTGGGGGAAGGAAAGGAGATCCACTCACATCCTCCCACTGCCTCCCATGGGAGCCTGAACACCCCTCCCCCACCTTCAGATATATGGCTGTGTGGATCTCTCATTCATCTATGGTGTTGTGTGAACGTCCTCTGTTGGTTGATGAATGTCCTTTTCATTGTATCTTAGGGAGGCAAGACTAAGGGAAGAACTCATTCCGCCACAAGGCTGAGATCACTCCCCAAATTTCATGACTTTTTAAAATACTTTCTCCACCACCTGCCCACCGGTCAGGATATTTTCTATTCATTTAAAATCTCCTTAAGTTTTTCTCTGGGACACAGTTAAGTTACTTGGAAACTAATTGATCATTTTGAGCCTTGCTTTTTAGCTTTGTCTGGAAGGAACAGAGAAGCATCCTAAACAGGAAATATTCTTCTGATTACTCTATCAATATCCCATGAAATATGAGGCTTTCCACTGTATCTGGTGGGAACATGAACCACGCCAGGCCTATGTGAGCTCCAGGATTGTTCTCCCTGCTCCTTTTGGGCAGCTCTTCACCTAGCCTTGGTATTTCCTTACATGCATGTACTGATCAGTACTCAGCTGAAACTGAAAGAAGGTCTTCTGAAGATGTCCAATTCTCTCTCTCTGGTCAGCTGTTTCCTCTTCATTACTCTGCCCTGTGAACCCTGACTTCTTTCACCTTCCATGGACTCTCAACTCTGTTTCCTTAAGTCCTTAAGAATATTCAGGCAGAGCAGAAGCCTCTGCCGTGGTTCTCCACAATCTGGTGGGAGCGTGAAAACTCTCCAGACTGCAGCCATCAAAGAGCTTTCCTCATTTGTTTCCCCACTATTAGGTATTACTGTCTTGTGTTGCTTGATACTTTATGTCTAAAAACACTATTTCACTTATTTTTTCCTTTTGTCCTTTTAAATTGTTTCAGGCTGGAGGGTGAATCCTGTCCCTGTCACTCCATCTTGACCAGAAGCAGAAATCCAAATGAAAGTTCTATAGTTCTTTCTCTTCAATTGGCATCAAAAGAGAAAAATCCTGACCTTAAGCAATAGCTAAGTTTCATCCTATGTATTATCTCTAAAGCTGATATAAAACTATGAAAGTATTTATTTCTTCATCCTGGAGGACAGAGAATGAGAGGTATCCATAGGTTAATAAAGTCTTGCCAGGAGGTGTAAGTTAATAGGCAGCTCCAGAATGATGTACCCCCAGGAAGATCACAAAGAAATGAAATGAGAATTTACTTATTGTTATCCACGAAAAGTTTTTGGAAATTAACATTTTATACAGTCTTGCTTTAGCACCTAAGTTTTACAACACTTTTTTGAAGACTAACTCACACATAAAAGTACATAGTAAACACACTCATGTAACCACAATGAGAGTCAAAAAATAGGTCACTATTACTACCCCAGATATCCCTCATTTCTCTAGCCAATCACCAATCCCACTTTCCTGCCCACAGGTAAACGTTTTGCTAACTTCTAACACTTATTATTGAACTTTATAAAAACAGAATTATTTGGTCTTTCGATTTTGCTTCTTTTGATCAACATGATGTTTTATGAGATTCATCCATATTATGGGTTGGAGCTGTGGTATGTTTATTTTTATTTCTGTTTAGTGTTCTCTTGTAAAGATATACACCTTACGTATTCATTCTGCTCTTGCTGAGTATTTGGCTTGTCTCCAGTTTAGAGTTATTAAGAATGACGCTGCTTTGAGCATGCTTGTATACATCTTTGGGCGTACATGTAATGCATGTGTGCTGATCACGTCTCCAAGAGTGAAATTGCCTTGACATGGGAATATAAATATGTGCAAAATTAGTAGACAATCCCAAATTTTTCAAAATAGTACTCCATATGATTTCAGTCCTTAAAATTTGTTGAGATTTGCTCCATTGCAAAGCATATAGTTATTTTTTTTTGTAAATATTCAGTGTGCTATTGGAAAGATGTGTATCCTGCAATTTGGGGTGCAATATTGTATGTATGACAGTTAGATCCACTTTGTTAATGGTGTCGTTCAAACCTATATCCATTTCTATACTGATTTCTTGTCTGTTTGTTCTATCAGTTACTGAGAAAGAAAGAAAGGTTTGTTTGAGGATTTGTGTATCTTTTTAGTCTCTTTTAAAACAATTTTTTGCTTTACATATTTTGAGGCTATGCTACTAGACGCATACAAATTTAGAGTAGTATATTTTTCTGGGGAATTTAACCTTTTATTGTTATGAAATGATGCTTTTTATCATTGTAATTATCTTTAAATTCTACTTTTTATATTAATATAACTCCAATAGCTTTTTTTCACCCTGCTTTTTCTCCCAAAAGCCACCCAGTACATAGTTGTATATTTTAGTTGTGGGTCCTTCTAGTTGTGGCATGTGGGACATCGCCTCAGCATGGCCTGATGAGCGGTGCCGTGTCCACACCCAGGATTCAAACCAGTGAAACCCTGGACTGCTGAAGCGGAGCATGCAAACTTAACCGCTCAGCCAAAGGGCCGGCCCCTAACAATCTTCTTTTTTTTTTTTTTTTTTTTTTTAGCTCCAACAGCTTTGAGTTAATGTTTGCATGGTTTATCATCTTTTAGTCTTTTACCTTTAAAGTTTCTGTAATTTTAGGGGCTGGCCCCGTGGCCGAATGGTTAAGTTCGCGTGCTCTGCTGCAGGTGGCCCAGTGTTTCGTTGGTTCGAATCCTGGGCACGGACGTGGCACTGCTCATCAAACCATGCTGAGGCAGCGTCCCACATGCCACAACTAGAAGGACCCACAACGAAGAATATACAACTATGTACTGGGGGACTTTGGGGAGAAAAAGGAAAAAATACAATCTTTAAAGTTTCTGTAATTTTATGTTTTAAGTGTATGTTGGAAGCAGGAATATTATTAGATATTTTAATCCTGCTTGACAATCTTCATGATTTGATTAGAGCACTTAGTCTGTGTACAGTTAATGTAGTTCTCGGTATATTTGGATTTATATCTAGCATCTTACTATTTCCTATATTTTCTGCTTGTCTTATATATTTTCTTCTTTTAAATTGATGATTGTTTTACTTTTCCCATTTTTTTACCTATCTACTTGGTATTTATGTACTTTTCACTATTTTTTTTGGAGTTTATGCATTCCTACTTTTTAATCTAACATAGCTTATTACTTTTGCTTCTTCCTGAGCAATGCAAAGCCTTAGAAATCTTTAACTTGATTTAATCCCACCTAATTTATATGCTTTTGTTTTTGTGTATTTCAATTCTATATGTGCCTTAAAATCTATAATATATTATTATTATCATTATTATTACTGTGGTTATTGTTATTGTTTTAATAAGTTAAATTTGTTTAGATTTATCCACATAATTACAATTTTTTTGCTTCTTCTTCTCTCCTAATTCTTATATCTACAATCATTTCCTTTGCCTAATGAACATTCTTTAGTTTCCTTTAGTGACAGCCTACTGATGATAAATAATTTCCTTTTTGTTTGTCTTAACATGCCTTTATTTCACTTTAACATTTGAAGATATATCTGCTGAAAATAAAAGTTTAGATTGGCAGTTATTTTCTTTGGCCACATCAAAGATTCCCTTCCATTGTCTTCCACCTTCAATTGTTTCTGTCAAGAATTTTATTCTTGGTGCCAGCCCCGTGGCCAAGTGGTTAAGTTTGCACGCTCTGCTTCGGCGGCCCACGGTTTTGCTGGTTCGGATCCTGGGCGCGGACATGGCACCACTCATCAAGCCACGCTGAGGCAGCAGCCCACGTGGCACAACTAGAAGGACCCACAACGAAGAATATACAACTATGTACTGGGAGGCTTTGGGGAGAGAAAGGAAAAATAAAATCTTTAAAATGAAAAAAAAGAATTTTGCTCTTGATCATATCTTTGATCCTTCCAAGACCATCTGTTTTTTCCATCTGACTGCTTTTAAGATATTCTTGTCTTTGCTTTCCAGCAGTTTTTCTCAGACATACCTGGGTTTGTTTCTTTGTGTTTATCCTGCTTGAGATTCATAGTGCTTCTAGAATCTGAGGTTTGATGCCTTTCTTTGATTTTAGCAAATTTCAACTTCAAATAAATTTTGTCTTCAAATACTATTTCTGCCCTATTTTCTCTCTTCTCTCCTTCTGGTATTTCAGTTACGTTTATGTTAGGCCTTTATACAGGGTTTTCTGAATTTCCTATGCTCTTAGTGGTGTTTTTTAAATTCTTGTTTCTCAGTGCTTTATTATGAACATGAAGTCCACTAAATTGGTCTTCTTAATTCTGTCCTCTAATTCTTATCTATGTATAATCTGATATTAATTATTAATTGACTTCTTAACTTTAATTATTATACTTTTCAGCTTCAGAATTCCCACTTGTAGTGGATTTGTGGTATTGATTTCTCTACCTAAATTCTCCAAGTTGCCTTTTATTTTCTTCTACATAATAAGGCAAAGTTTTTTTGGATGCATTTTGTTTGTTTGTTTTGTAGGAAGATTGGCCCTGAGCTAATATCTGTTGTCAATCCTTCTCTTTCCTTGAGGATGCTTGTGGCTAAGCTAACATCTGTGCCAGTCTTCCTCTAATTTATATGGGATGCTGCCACAGTGTGGCTTGGCAAGCCATTCTAGGTCTGCGCCCAGGATCCAAACCTGCGAACCCCAGGCCGCCAAAGCAGAGTGCGCAAACTTAACCATTATGCCACGTGGTCAGCTCAGGCAAAGTTATTGTTAAATCAATGTTTAGTATTTCATTTTTTGGATCCTCTTAGGTCTGTTACTATTGTCTTTTGCTTTCCTTGGCTTTTAATAATCTTGTCTTGTCTCCTGTTGAAGGTTTGCTTGTTGCAGGTGGCAAGGGACACTAGGAGTTCCAAATGACCCAAATCCAATCAGAGATTGTAATGACACAAACTTAGGCTTCAGTACCTAGACATTTGGTCTATTTATAGATTATCCTTAATTCAGGGTGTAGTTCCGAAGATCCCCCAAGAGTTAGGGGTTATCAGCAAGCAACCCCCTCCACCACACACACATTGATTTCTCATCAGCTTCTTAGCCACTCAGCCATATTTTTAAGAGGAGAATTAATATACTTCTACAAAGAAAGCAGCTCTAACTTCCAGACACATCTCAGTGGATGTTTTCCTTTCTCCTTACAAAAAGGACAATTAAGATAATAAAAGTCTTGTCTTGGCACCTTAATTCTTCATGGCTTCCTCCTCAACTCAAGCTTGTCTAATTTTTGTCAAAGGAAAGGTGAGTCTGAACTGCCTAATCCATCATTACCAAAATCAGCACCTCCTTTTAAAGACTTTTAATGAAGAAAGACAGAGGGAAAGTAAGTGACAGTAACTCAACAAAACAATGACAGAATTTGGAGAAGATTCTTGGTATAATGCTTCCTTCAATTTCCTTTCTTTTTTTATTGTGGTAAGAACACTTAATATGAGATCTACCCTCTTGACAAATTTTTAAGCGTACAATACAGTATTGTTAACTACAGGCACTAGCTTGTACAGCAGCTCTCTAGAACTTATTCATCTTGTGTGACTGAAACTTAGTACTTGTTGAATAACTTCCCATTTCCCCTCCCCCCAAGCGCCTGGAGAGCACCATTTTACTCTCTGCTTCTATGAGTTTGACTATTAAAATCTTCTATAAGGTGGAGTCAGGTCTCCAGCATAGGCATGTCCTCCTGGTGATTTCGTTAAACATGAACATCACTTTTTATCTACCAGGGATATGCTGCCCCAAACCAGAGGCAACGAATATCCGAATCACGAGTGAAATAGACCCCATTGATAGGTGTGTCTATGGCGGCTATGAAGACGATATTTCATATACGTGTGATGAAGGCTTTTATCCTGCTTCTCTTCATGGAAAGAGTTCATGCCAAGAAGATGGCAAGTGGAAGCCTGTGCCAGCATGTAAGTTAGGTAAGAATATTTAGAGAACTTTTCATAATTACTCCTCAAATTCCTTAAATTATCCCATTTGGTTCCACAAATGATCAAACTACTTAAAAACTGGTGACTTTGGGATTGTTTTTCTGAGAAGTATTGTGCAAACATGGTCACAGATACATACCGCTAGCACCATGCAAGGCAGCTATATTGGTATAAGGCTAAGGTATATTGGTAAAATAAAAAAAGTATAAGAAAAGTTTTCTTGCAAGAGAAAACAGTACTGTTGGTAAAATCCCCTAAAGTCCCATTTTGTCATTTTTCCTGTATGTATGGTCTACAAGCACTATGCCCGACGTTCCATTAAAGAGGCTCACCACCCCATAAACCTCTATATTTATAAGTCAAGGGGGCAAAAATCATTTATATAATTATGGAACAAAGGAAGCTCTCAGGTTGATGAAGTGACTTTGTTAGAAAGGGGGAGCCTTTGGAGCCTAGTGACTTTTCTTCGCTCTAACTCAGACTTCTGAACCACCCCTCTGTTAAAATACCAAAAGGAAGAAGAAATCAGTACCTAGGGCTATAAAGATCTGTCTCTAATCAGGGTAAGACACTGCAAATGTCATCATTATGGAGATACCTTCATTATGAAAGAGTCTTCATATCAACATGACGGAGATTATTGGGTATCAGAGTTTGGGTTACTCTGAAAGCAAAGCTTGAGAAAATGACTTGGGTGCCAATAGTTTATTTTGGATGTGATCCTAGGAAGCAGGAATGAGGGATGAGAGAGAGGGAGAAAAGAAAAGGTTAAGTATTATAAACAGCAGGGGCTCAGTTCCTTGGGACCACTGGGAAGTATAAAGAATGCCTTTCAGAAGTGTCTGTCTGAAGGATAGTAGACTGAGACATTTATCCACTGCTTTCTGTCTTCCATTGGTTCAAGGCTTCCCTGAAGGGCAGTAACTGCTCCTCAATTCCCTCTATGCTTCTCCAGCTTCAGAGAAGTCCCCAAGGCAGAAAAACTGAGAGATTCACAGTGAATGCTTTCTGTAGAATACCATCAGTATAAATCCGAGCTTGTAGAAACCATGTACTCCATCTGAGACTGTAACCAGAGGTGTGCCATGGCTACAAGTGTATACCCTTTACATCACCCGCATCTGTTGATGCCGCCTGTTAGTTGTACTCTATCATTGACTCTTTAAAGTAATGGCTGCCCCCAGTCCCTTAAAAATCACTCTAAAGGAGGGTTACAGGAATGTTACCTCTGATCTTGAGGCTTTAATTGATATTAATAATCTCCCTTTGCTACCACCCATTGTAGATTTTTCTCACCTTTAGTCAGCACTTGAGTTGGCCTAAGTTGCTTCCCAGATGGGATAACCCAGACTTTTATTCCTGAGGAATGGGACTTCTTGATGTCTTGTAATTGCCCATTCACTGTTAATCAAAAGATGCTCGAGTGAATAAATCTCCTGGGTTCCAGATATATTCTTTTCTGCCCTAATTGTATACAAGCCATCCTAGCTCTTCATGAGAACCACAATTAGTTACTCCACCAGTATAATATTTCTCCCCCAAGCTGTCCCAACGGTGTAAGGAGACCAATGAAACTAGACAACAATCATAGTTTCAGGTTCAGTGGAAGCTTCAGTGTCCCCTAGTGGAATTCTTTTGTCCCTTTCCCTGGGAAGCAGGCTCTCTAACCTAGAAGAGTCTAAAGTCACAAGTAGGAAAAGTGTGTTATACGTGTAGGTCACTGGGACTAATTGTGAGTAACATCAGTCCCACTTCTACTCTTTGGTTTCTGGTTCCACGTGTTCTAGCTATTGAGTACACCTCTGTGCAGGTACGGGCCAATGGTGCAGTGTACACTGCATCCTGGAAGACAACGTACTGATCTGGCAGGGTGTCAATCCTGAGTTGATGCCCTGGCTGAATCTTTCATACATTCCCATTATCTGTTAAGCTGTCTCTTTTCAGGTAATGCATTATATGGTAGGAACAGCAGATACCATGGCCATGTTCCCATTGTCACATCTTCCCTTTTAACAACCTTTTGGAGCCTTGAGTTTTTGTTCATTCTGTTACCCAATATGAAATGTTATCTCACGTCTCATCTATATCCAACCTTTCTATCCAGCTTTCCAAACTTATTTCTACCCTCCCTTAGGAAATATTTCTTTAATACTCTAGCTAACAATTCATTATCTTTCTTCTCTACAGAATTTACTCTCTGAACTAGTCTCTTGGCACTTTATCATAAACTGGCTGATATTATGGTTCAACCATTTACATAGCTATATTTCATTTTTCTCCAAAACCTAGTTCATTGCTGAACATATATACGTATTTTTGTATTAATAAAAATTAAGTGAAAAATCATTTCTAATGGAGTATTTGAAATGAAGTTTACAAAAAGGCCATATGTGAGCTCTAGACTTACATAAAAATGAAAATGTCATCTTCACCATCAGTGTTCAGAGCAAGAAACTGGTTGCTAGGGATGTAAAATGTTAAAATACATTATCCCTAACATCAGAGTGGAGAGAACGGTGTGTATTAGATAGTATATGGAACTGTTAAATAACTATTACAGAAAGTAGAGTGTAGTCACAGACAGCACAAAGACCTTGGATGGAGAAAGGTCTGAATCTAATGCTGCCCTTGACACTTAATAGCTGTGTTACCCATGCAAGGTACTTGGCCCCTCTCAATCTCTGTTCCATTATCCACAAAATGGGGCTGATGATAGTGCCTACCTCTCGGGTGGTTGTGAGGATTAAATGCGATCATGCACGGAAGTGCTTAGCATAGTATTTGGCACATGATGAGAACTCAATAAATAATTCCAAGTAATCTATTGCTGACAAGTGCTATAAAAGGAAAGAACTGTCATTGTGTATTGCAGTAGTCAAAGGCTTCACAGAAAAAGTGGGAGTTCAGCTAACAAATAGAGAAGATAAGGGCATTCCAGTAAGGAAGGATCACACGGGGAAATATATAGAAGTGGAAATGCACATGGCGAGTTTGGGTAAAGATGAGTTGACTAGTTTGATTAAGGAATAGTGCTAGATGAATTCGAAGGATCTATAGAAAAGGCCAAAAGAGGTTTTTCCAAACGCCCTTGGGTTGTTAAATGTGCTAGTTATTTTATTTTTAGAAAATACAGTATTTTAAAATCCCTTTCACTCAGTTTTAACCTTAAGAAGAAGTCATCCTTCAGCATAGGTCTTCCTCTGACATGCCCAGGGCTCCAAATTTATTGCAATTCTTCATACAAGAGTTTGTGAAACTTGAGACAGTTTCCTTCCACTGTAACTACCCCAACAAGTCATGTTCCTTGTTTCAGCACTGCCGTCACTGTATCATTCGAAAAATCCAGGAATTCTATTCTTATGGTATTGGAGTTGTGGCAAAGTTGGGCCTTGTTTAGAGATCCTGCATTTATTCAGTCTTTGTAGCTTTTCACACATGAACATTTCCTCTATTTGGTGTGATGTCTATTGAGAATAACTCTAGTTTAGCATGGCTCTCTGTGGCTAAATTCATGCTTTCACACCAAAACATCCATGATATCCACAAGCAATGAAACATTTTAGCAATCATGTAAAAAAAAAAAAAAAAAGTCCTGTAAAATGAGAGAATTCCCTCAGCCCAAGCGGCTTTCATTCACACAAGCTTTCCTCCAGCTTCTCAGCCTGAAAGCAGTGGAAGCGTTGAATTGTGCCAAGTTACCCTCTGGGAAAAGGATTTGAGCGGGAAGGCTGGAATCTCCTACAAATCCCCTGGATTTGGGAGTATCTTGCTAATCTGAAACTATGAGTTCACACCCTTCCCTCTCACCATTTATGGTTGCAGTTCACCTCCCAGAATGGCCCATGGACACTACAAGGAAAGATATTTTTTACATATATAAACATACATTTTATTTTTTTATTAGACTTAGAAGACAAGGATTTTGCATTGCTTTACATGTTTTCTTTCTATGTCCAATTAAATCTCCCTCTAACCATTAAATCCTCATCCATCCTCCAAAACCCAGCTTCCAGGTCTATTTTCCAGGACAATTCCAGGGAGTCCTACAATGCTCACTGATCCCCCACATCTTTTATTACTTTTTAAATTTTTCATTTTGAAATAATTTCAGACTTGCAAAAACAGTACAAAGTGTTTCCATATGCTCTCCGTTCGTACTCCCCAAACATTAACATCTAACATAACCGCAATACAATTATCAAAATAAAGAAATTAACATTGATATACTATTATCTATAGATCCTATTGAAATTTTTCATTTTGTTCCACTAATGTCCTTCATCTGTTGCAAGATCAAGCATTCCTTTTAGGTTTTTTTGTAACATGTAATTTTTAAAAAAACTATTGTTTTAGGGGCTGGCCCCGTGGCCGAGTGGTTAAGTTCGCGCACTCCGCTGCAGGCGGCCCAGTGTTTCGTTGGTTCGAATCCTGGGTGCGGACATGGCACTGCTCATCAGACCACGCTGAGGCAGCGTCCCACATGCCACAACTAGAAGGACCCACAACGAAATATACAACTATGTACCGGGGGGCTTTGGGGAGAAAAAGGAGAAAAATAAAATCTTTAAATAAATAAAAAATAAAAAAAACTATTGTTTTAGAGTAGTTTTAGGTTGACAACAAAATCGAGAGGAAGGTACAGACATTGCTGGTATACTTCCTGCCTCTGCTCACACATAGCCCCCCCCTTGCTGACATCACGCACCACAGCAAGGACGATATTTTAATACCTTCTTATTCTGAAGCCGCGTACGACTGTCAGGGAGGATCTGACCCGGCTGGAGAGGAGAACGTCTTGTGCAAGTCTTCATGCTGGTTGCCTTCACCTCCTCAGTGTAAAGCCAGCTCCAGCTCCACCTCCAGCCCACTGCTAAGAAGACAGAATTAGACAATATTGAGAGCAGTGTTTCCTGTTGATTAAAGGTACCACATAAATTAGTTAGTTAGTTAGTTAGTTAGTTTGAATATTTAAATCACGCATGGTAAACTTTAACAAGGCATCAACAGGTACATTGAAAATGAACTTTACTTCCCACTCTTGTCCTCCAAAAGCACAGCTCACCTCTTTTCCAGAGGTACCCACTACTACCAGGTTCTTAGGTATCTTGCCAGAGTATCTAGAGACAATGTCCTTTATCTGAGAATATCTTTGCGCCTCTAGTAAAGTTTTCATGAGAATTTCATGAATTAATTCCAACCATCCAAGAAAGAAGAATCTCAACTGTTAATTCTCGAATCATGGAGTGTTAGAAATCTCCACAAAAGCCTCGTAATGGGCACCCGTTTTCCATGACCTTTTCCTTTTATTTTCGATGACCTGATGGTGCTCCTGGTTGGTCAATCTGCTATAACAACAAGATGAGTCAAGAATGGGTTTGTCTTGGGGCTGGCCAAGTGGCATACCGGTTAAGTGTGCATGCTCTGCTTCAGCAGCCCAGGGTTCTCTGGTTTGGATCCTGGGCGTGGACCTACACACTGCTCATCAGGCCGTGCTGTGGCGGCATCCCACACAGAAGAACTAGAAGGACTCACAACTAGGATATACAGCTATGTGCTGGGCTTTGGGGAGAAAAGAAAAGAGGAAGATTGGCAAAAGATGTTAGCTCAGAGCCAATCTTCCTCACTGAAAAAAAAAAAAAAGGACTGGGTTTGTCTCTTCAATGTATGTGGTATTTCCATCATTTTGCTAACAACTTCATTCAACCCAGGAAGATTATGAGGCAAGAACAATGAAAAGTACATATGTAGGACCATATGCAGATTAAGGCTATAGGGTGTAGCAATTGAGAACAAAGATTCTGCTACTTAAAAGCTATGTGACACTGAGGAAATTATGTAACTTTTACAGTTTATTGGTTGGTAAAATGATGATAATAAGAGTATCTAATTCATAGAGTTGTAGTGAGGATTAAATGAGATAAGGCACATAAAAAATTTAGCACATAGACTGACACATAGTGCTTGCTCAATAAATGTTAGTTATTACTGTAATATATATTATTACTATTATAATATTATTGTATTATGACAATGAAAGATAACAGAACAATTTGCGGGATCTGAGTATAATTTATGAACAGAATTTCTCATCATTCTCATTATCTAATGCTGTTATGATGCCTTTTACTAAGAAACATAGAATGTTAAAAAATATGTTTCCATTACAGCTACGTGTATGAAACCAGAGATAAAAAATGGAAAGCTGTCTGAGGATAAGGATGAGTATGTTACACCTGAAAATGTCGCCATCCAGTGTGACCCTGGCTATAGTTTGGTCGGTTCCCAAAGTATCAGATGCTCAGAGAAGAGAACCTGGGACCCAGAGGTGCCCAAGTGTGAGTGGCTAAATGGCACAGTTCAAGAATTTTCTGGTACTATCCAACCCTAAAAATGGTGCCTCCCGCAAAGCACTGTTCCAGCTAGCACAGGTGAGATCTGACTTTTGTCAGGAATCGTTAGTAATTTACCAAAATTAGCATTTTCCACATTGAAGCACTCTGATAAGGTGGGACAGGCAAGTTTTCCTGCAATATGGCTGCAACCGAGACCTCTAGACATGGTGGCCCCAGAGACCCAGATGTCCTGACTCCCAGCCCTACATTTTATAAAATAAATGCTGCACGATTGCTCCATTTCTGGTTAGTCGTTAGAATTATCACTCAGTTGTCCTTGAAGAGGCACTCTGGGTCTCCTTTGCAGCTCTGCATCTTTTCAGTGTCATCTGTGCTTGGTTGCTGCTCAAGAACAGATTTGGGCTTGGCCTGAATGTGGGCATTGGCTAGGATGCAAAATCTCTCCCGACATCCTGTTCATCCATCAGTCCTCTGGTCAGTCTCACTTTTGCCAGTAATGCCTCTCAGAATGCACCTCCTTTTCTATAAATCACTTTTAGGAGGTCCCTGAAGTCTGGGAGCAAGTGCTCCCAGGCAGACACATCATGCAGTGTCTCCCAAGCCCACAGGATGTGAAAATGGCTCTGCAGGTGATTAAAGTGTCTCTGGACCCAGGTGTCTCATCTTGGAGGATATCACAACCACCCCGCAAGGGCCCACCCTAGAAAAGGGCTCCAGATTGTTCCAGACCTGCCTTCACGGGGAATATGGGCTTGTGAGTAGGTTACGGCTTGGAATTAGTCAGATGCCTTGTACTCCTAGAGCCCGCTCCCGTGACCTGGCCTCTCCCAACACCTACCTATTCCAGGTCCCGGCTACCCTGACCTGCGGGGCCACGCTTGCACAGTACGCACCCTGTCAGCCAGCCTTGGGCAGCAGCCCTCCAGGTCTGAGGCGCTCCAGCTGGTCCCTAACCACCCGCACAGCCTCCAGCATGGAGGGAGCCCACCCCTCATTATTGTTCTGAGGTGGCAGCTTTAAACTGGTGACATTTAGTCCCCATTTGGACTTGCTGCCTGGTGGGGTCCAGGCTCCTCCAGCAATCGAGGCTCCCAGGAACTCTAACCAGCCCTACCTGCATCACTGGCAAGCCGTTGAATAGTCTCCGACACTGCCTTCAGGGGGAATGTTCCCCATTGGGTAGGTAAGGCTTTTGTTTAGGGAGATGCCTGGCACCCCCAAGAGGCAGCTCCTGTGACCTGGCCTCTCCCGACAGAAGCCTTGCTCCGGGTCCCTGGTACCCTGACCTATAAGGCCCACGGATGCTCAGTACTCACCCTGGGAGCCTGACTTGGGAAGGCAGGGCCCTCCAGGCCTGTGGAGCGCTGGCTGTCCTCAACCACCTAAGATCCTCTAGGGTGGAGGGAGCCAACCCTCCGAGAATCATTTTCAGGCAGCAGCTTTAAACTGGAGACATTCAGTCCCCATTTGCTTTTGCTGCCTGATTGGGTCCTGGCTAAGACAGCCCAGTATTCTCCAGCTGTGCTTTCAGGGGTAATATGCACACTTGTGTAGTCTAGGGCTTGCAGTTAGGCATAAACCCACTCCTGGGACAAGGCCTCTCCAGACCCTTCCCCTGTTTCAGATCCCTGGCGGCCCTGAACTGCAGTGGTGCACATGCGCAGTACACACCCCGTCAGCTGGCATTGGTCAGCCAGGGCCCTCCAGGCCTGTGGAGCCAGGGCCTGGCCCAGAACACCTGCATAGCCTCCAGGATTGAGGAAACCCATCCCCCGGAAATCACTCAAGGCAGCCGCTACAAATTGGCAACACACAGTCCACGTTTGGACTTGCTCCCTGATGGGACCAGGGGTTTCTCCAGCAACCAGGTTTCCCTGATGTCTCTTAACTAGAGGAATCCCAGGCCAGCCTCTCCGCCCTGCCCTGGTAAGGCTATTGACCTTGCTCCAGCCTTGCTCCCACGGGGAATATGTGTCTTGATTAGGCTAGGTCTTGGAATTAGGCAGTTGCTTTCTTCTCCAAGGTTTATCCAGACGTGCCCTGGACCCTGGGTTCTCAAAACCCTCATCAGTATTTCACTGGTTTATCCCCCCCCCTCTGACACACATGAGCCTTACTAAAGCATCTATGGCACTTGCTTTACTCCCTAGTCACCATGTTCAACCAATGGAATGAACTAGTATTATACTATGAGGAGTGTCCAGACAGTAAAAAGTCTTTGCAGACTATGACAGAGAAGAGGTGAGTGATAGAACCCTGAAGTAAAACTGTGAAGATGTCCTCTTGTCCCTACCAGACAAAAGCAAATGGCTTTTGATTGTCTTCGTTGATTGCTTAGGGGAAAAGACATTTCTAAGATCAATAACAGTATAAAAGACGCCAGGAGCTGTTTTTATTGACTTGAGAAACATACCTTGGGGCCTCTGGCTACCAGATCCACATCTAATAAAGCAGCTGCAGTTGGAGTCACTACCTGATAAAGTTCACAATAATTCACAGTCGTTCTCCAAGATCCATCCAATTTTTGCACTAAACTGGCACGTGAAATAGAGATGAGTTAATAATCACCACTTCCACATATTTCAAGTCTTTGGCATGGCACTTATGTCTGGGGAGGCAATTCTGCTTTGGTTTATTAATTTGGGTAGGGAGTGGCAGCTCCTGGAGCTTCCATTGGCTTTTCCTGCCATAATAACCCTCACTCCATGTGTCAAGGAGTCAATGTGGAGATTCTGCCCATTCCCAGGTAACTTCGTTTCAAGTAAGTATTTAAGAACTGGAGAAAAATAGTCACGAATTTGGTCTTCTGACCTCTGGATCCATGATGAGAGAGATTCAGGCCAAAATTTCATCTATCACCTGACTTCCAGAACCCCCTGCTCTGACCAGAAGACTATAGGGACATTTCAGGGCCTTAGGGATTAGAATTAATTCATTCATCATAGTAAATAGTCACCCTAGTAAATGGTCACAGGTCCCTTTGGAAAAGACTTAGAGGAAGACGTAAAGTACATATTTGCAGCAGTGTTGGAGGGCCCTTCCTCCGGGGACGTGGTCTCCCTTTCAGTCAAAGAACTTTATCTTTGGTCTGTAAATTGACATATCTGTGACATATAAATGTGACATATATGAAATCACGAATTTCCACTTTGGAAATTGAAGTAAGATTTCTTCTTGCTAGATCAAGAGTTTTTCCACTTAGCTAAAATTAGTAATACTTTAATAAACTTCTCATTAATTTTATTTCTAAAAACATGGTGATCAATTAATCACCATCACAGATCCCCTTGACCAAAGCACTAAGATTGTCACTCTTGCTGTTCATTACTATGATTGCACCCACTTTGTCTCCGATGATTTATTTCTAAAATCTAGCCTCTAATGTCCTGGGATGCCATCATCCTGGTGCAATCAGGGAACTTAATTCAGTGGTGCCCTCTCCCATTGTCATCTCCAGCCTAGAGAGGACAACTAAAATACAGCCTTTCAAGCATGTTCATGTTATTCTCACATCATTTATCAATGTCTTATTGACGAGAATGTTCCCTGGGCTCTCCCAGAAAACATAGCCAAGGAGAAGATAAGCAGGTGTGCATATAATGAATCTATTTCAACATTCTCCCTTAGTCCGTAGATAACCCTCTCCACGTTGTCAGGGAACTTAGACAACCATTGAATCCAAACTTCAGTAACCAACCAAACAAAACTGATAGAGCCATTTCGAGCTGCGAGAACGAACACGTTAACTCCAGGGTGCACCCATAATGATAAATTCAGCCTAATCCGGCAAAATGCTCTTCTGGGTCTGATATTTTTAGAATCCTTTCTCATGTTTGTTCCCAGCTTCCTCCTGCCTGTACAAATTAGCAAGTTCATTTGGGGGGGGTGTGTGTAAGCTCAGAGCATCCTGAGATATGACTCCACTCTGAGTTTGGAGGCATTGAAGGATATTCAGGGTCATGAGCTGTGGTCCTAAAGTGTGGTCACAGAGCAGATACATCAGAATTACCTTGGAAGTTGTTTAAATGCAATTTCTTGGGCCCCATACAGATTTACCGAATCAGAAATTCTGGGAATGGGGCCCATTGTCCAGGTGATTTTGACGCATCCTAAAGTTCAAAACCACTGGTCCTGAAGAAGAGTCACATGCCCTCACCAGACAACTGCCTTAGATAAAGTTATTCACAAACTTTGAGCAAGGAGATGTTACCTGGCCCACCAACCCCATAAGACATTAACCACAGCCCTACTCAGGACAAGCCTAAGATGTTATCTTTAGTGTACAGGAAACACAAAGAGAGAAAGGAAAAGATGGCTGAGACATAGGTCAAAACCAGTTAAAACCGGTTGAAGGCAGCATGGCGGTCTGACTTGACCGGACATAGACCCCACAGCTCATTATATGTTCACTGTAGTACATTACCATACTAAATAACACACCCACCCGCAGACATGTCAGGAAACTCCAGACCAAGTAAGGGAGGAAAAGAGGTGGCACCCCATTCCTAGAAAATCCTGCCCATTTCCCCAGATAACTGTGAATATTCCTCCCCTTCATTACCTCGACCACTTATAACAGCTGCTTAATCACCCCAAGAGCTGAGAAGTTGATTTGCAAATTTAGTTCCCACTTCTCCATTCTTTGGCCATTGAATAAAGCTTGTGCTGTTGAATGCTCATCTTTGATCTCGTTTCAAATTTGCGACAGCAAACAGAGAAAGGGCCCTGCAAGGAACGGCAAGGGGCTCTTCCTCAGGTTTCTCCCCAGTTAGGGGAGAACTCAGTTGGTAACAAAAAGATCAGTTTCTTCTGAATGGCAAGGAATGGCAGCTTCTACTTGCAAAGGAAGGTCAGAGAGAATTACGGATTCAAGGTTCTCAGCTTCTTCCAGCTTCACTCAGAATGTCTTTATCCCAATTTTGAGGATCCCACTTTTTCCTAACTATTCCCTAACCCTGACAAGGTTGTATGTTCAACCTGTATTGCCATTCTGCAACTCAAGTAATTGGATTTAAGGCCCTGGTCCATAGCTATGTCTACCCTACAGCTCCAAGAAATAAGAGATTCTTTTAAGGCTGCCTTAGAAGATATCTGGTTCTCTATCCATATCTTGAACTTCAAGTTCGAAGCCCCAAGCTTATTGTTTTCTTTCTGTAACTGTCCAACACCATCAGAGTCATCATTATTACCACGCTGGTCAAAAACAGCCACTACGTGATTGTCCAATGCATCGCCTTCAAATAGCACTTCATGCTAAACAACCACAGGTGATAATTTAAGTAATCTCAATGCCCATGCATGCCAGAGGTCGGTACTCCTCAGACTTTAATGTGCCTGCCAACCTTCTGAGTATATTGTTATAATGAAAATGTTATTTCAGTATGTCTATGATAAGGCTTGGTTTCTGCATTTCTAACAAGCTCCCAGATGATCCGATGAACCACTGCTTGGTAGTCAAGCCATGAATTGCTGGAACGACATCCTCACCTCCCCATAAAAGACGTTATCACTGCATTTATTCTCAAACAGAACCCCAGCTTGAGGGACTATTTCCTGCCTGCCTTCTGGTACTGATAAAAGTATCAGTCAAGTTCCACCCAGGAGAACAGAAATCACTTGAAATGTTTATAATAGAGATTATTTAATCCGGGGAATTGGTTACAAAGGTGATAGAATAGTGAGAAGCCAAACAGGAGACAGTGAGGCAACCCAGAGATTAGCAACAGTAATACATTGCTACCAGTACTAGGCTGGAGGCACAAAGAGAGGAGGTGGTGCTACTGAGGCCGCGGGCTGGGTACACCCAGTGAAAGCTGAGTCTTGGAAAGATCATCCATAGAGATCTAGAGCCACAGAAGAATTTCAGCTGCTACCAGAAATGCCATCCAAGACAGAGGGAGAAATGTTCTGGCTTTTCTCTTTCTTCCACCTTCATATCTCCTTCCAGTGCCTCCCACTGAGTGAACACAGCCAGAAGCCAGCTAATATGGGAACCCCAGAAACATAGGTGCAGAGTTTGGCCCCCAGTGATGCAGAACATAACAGAAGAGTGAGAAATGGAAATGATAGAAAACAGGCCAAATGTTTCCGTATGATTTAACACAACCACACTTTCATGGATATACGTTGAATCTATCCTTTATTATTATTTCTTTAGCTTGAAATATTAATGTCAATGCAAACCAAACAAAACACAACATCAAAATCAAGTGTGCCAGTGACTAAAATCATAAGTATTGCCATGAAATTTTAATATTTTGAGTTATAAACTAAAAATTATGTGCCTTCTCTGAAAGTCCAAAACTGGTAAATACACGTATTATTTAATATTATGCATTTACCCACTTTAGACTCTTTCCGATTAATGAAGCAAAATTATTTATTAACACCTTACTCCTGTTCTTTATAAAGTACTGAAGTTTACAAGTCATTTATTTTTAAAATAATGTTTTGTAAATAACATAAATGTGAGAAAAGGTTTATATTATCAAGATGATTTTCAATTATCCTCTTTTTGACTTATAACTCTGTCAAATATTAACATGAATGCTTTTTTCCATTTAGTATACTTGGAGGCACAAATAGATGGTGTGATGGTTAATTTTATGTGTCAACTTGACTGGACCGCTTGGTTAAACACTATCTCTAGTGTATCTGTGAGGGGGTTTCTGGATGAGATTAACATTGAGTTGGTGGACTGAGTAAGCAGATGGCCCTCTCCAATGTGGGTGGGCTTCATCCAATACCTTGGAGGCCCGAATGGAACAAAAAGGCAGAGTAAGGGGAATTTGCTCTCTCTCTGCCTGACTGTCTTCCAGCTGGGACATCGGTCTTCTCCTGCTTTTGGACTCAGACTCAGACTGGAACTTACGCCTTCGACTCTCCTGATTCTCAGGCCTTCAGACTCAGACTGGAACTTAGACCATTGGTTCTGTTTCTCTGGAGAACCCAAACCAACACATACGGCTTTAAATCTAAAGATTTTAACACCTTACTACATAAATATAAACAATTTCATTCATACAACATACAAGTTTATCATACAACATAATATTCTCTCCATTGATTATAAGGTCAATTATTTTTTAATTTCTATTTTTATTATAATTTTAATTAATTTATTCATAAAATCACATTTAATTTGCCGAAACAAAATCCAACCGCATTAGATATTACTCCATCTCAAACAACTTTCACTGCCCCTTAAAAGAAGAGCTATTTTCCTATATTATTATCTCCTTTCTTTCTTCTAGGTTTCAGCCAGAAGTCAGCCAGATGGAGACACAAAGGAGGAGAAAATGTACCCACTGTTTTAGTCTGCTACTGCCATAGTGTCTTCCCCCTTACCCACACCTGCAACTTTCTGGTAACCCAAGCAGAAAAATGATCTAAAACTTGTGATTTTTCTCTCTTTCCCATCCCATTGCCTGCCCGCTGTCAGTGCTTACATAGTTTACCCCTGTCAAATTCCATCCTCAAGCAGTCATTGGGCCTCTGCTACAGCCTGCAGATTATAGCCGTCTTCAACTGAGACAATTCTCTAGACGCAACATCTAGAAAATTAGAAAGAAAAAACCACAAGCTGAATGTTTAAATAAACTGAATCAAAAAAGTTGAAAGGCAAAATCTTAATAATTCCAAACAAGGATTAACATACTTGGGTTCCATATTGATTTCTTTGTTTAGGAATGTAAGAGAGGAACATGGAGGAGAATCTCACTTCGGCAAGGATGCCAGTTCAGAATCCCTTTTAGTCACAGGATCTTCAGAGCCTCCTGCACACTGGCTGTGCATTCTAAGACCAACCTAAATTTCCTAGAGAAGCATCTCAAGACATGGACTTGTCTTTGTGGAAGCTAAGAGGGAGGTAGCCATGGGTTTTCATCTGGACATTCTAAGGATAAGACTTCTTCACCATGATTATTTCATTAAACCCATTGCTGTATGAGCTAACCACTCAGAACTTATGGTCCCTTTTGATATGCACAATAGTGACTACCAAATTCCTCCACCCTGACACTGAGGGCTCAAAACAAGGTCCTATTTGTGGGCCGGACTGGCGGTGCAGCCCTTGGGTTCACTTGCTCCACGTCAGCTGCTCCGGGTTCGTTGGTTTGTATCACAGGTGCAAACCTAAGCACCACTTATCAAGCCATGCTGTGGCAGGGATCCCACATAGAAAAATACAGGAGGATGGGCACGGATGTCAGCTCAGGGCCCATCTTCTTCAGCAAAAAAAAAGAGGAGGATTGGCAGTGGATGTTAGCTTAGGGCTAATCTACCTTGAGGAAAAAAAATCTTACCTGGATTTAATTTTATCTAAAGGAACCAATCTTCTAATTAGATTTAGTTTGGGCTTGTGGTTTTCCTATCTCTGCCAATAAATTTATTTCAAAGTTCAATTTTTATACACACAAAACAATTATGAATGACAAGTAATTGTCCTGTATAATGGCCCTCAGATGTCAAGAAATTTTAATATCTTTTCAGCATCTTAACGACAATGAAACTAATGTGTTAATTTGCTGGCCTGGGGCACCAGGCTGATTCATAGCTGTGTGTGGGGATTAAGCTTTAGAACTCACAACTTTAGATACTCTTCTTAGAATAACAGAGAATTGCCATGTCACCTTTAAGTCAGGAGTGGAAGCCAGTTGTCAGTCAATATTGTATATGTCAATGGCAAGTCAATGAGCAACAACATATATTTGGGCACCCACAAGTCTCTCCTATATAGAGAGCTCCCTCTTCAGGCACCGTGAAAAAATTACAGGGAAAAAAGGAGGAAGAAGAAGGTCTAAGCCAGAAATTATTGTCTCTAAGGCTTTTTAATCCAATGGAGAAAACAGAACAAATAATTCAAGATTTAAAAAGTCTTGTTTTATTTAGCTGTTGCTGCATAATAAATCATCCCAAAACTTAGTGACAAAACAGCAACAATAATTGTATTATCTCTCATGATTTCTGTGGGTCAGGAATCCAGAAAGGGCTCAGTTAGGAGGTTCTGGCTCAAGTCTCTCATGATGTAGCAGTCAGATGACAGCTCAAGTGAGAGCAGGCTGGAATGTGGCTGGACAATTCTCTCTTCATGTAGCTTTAAGCTCTTTCCATGTGGTCTCTTCACATGAGCTAACTTCGTCTTCCTTACAACATGGCAGCCTCACAGCAGTCTGACTGTTTACATAGTAGCTTAGGGCTCCGAGGTGAGGGCTTCCAGCAAGCAAGATGAAAGTTGCACTGCTTTTACTGACCTAGTCTTGGAAGTCATATAGTGTCACTTCTGCTATATTTCAATAGTTACAAGCAACAGGTAAGTATAAAGCCATCCAGATTCAGAAAGAAGGAAATTAGACTCTACCTCTTGATGAAGGAGTAGCGAGATTTTAGAAAATCCTGTAGAATGGGAGATCTTGCTGTAGTCATCTTTGGAATATACAATCTGCTCCCTGTGACATCCATGAAATAGCCAATTAATCAGATGATTACAAGTAAGAGGAAAGGAATCTTAATCTTTTTTGTATTATCAGCACCTAGCCCAGTCCCTTAATAGAATAAAAGAATTCAAATAAACAAATAAATAAGCACACAATACAAGCTTGTTAAATGGAATTAGGGTATCTAAGCAACACCGTGAGATAACAAAGGAAGGACACCCAACTCAACCCTAGAAGGTGTCAGAAAAGCCTAGAGAATAATTTACAATAGTGGTTCCTAACTATATAAGTATAAAAATGCCATTTTAAAATAAAAAATTTCAACACCCTCAGATGAAACTAATTATATCTCCAGTAACTACTGACTAAGAAAGTAAACTTCCAAAAACCACTATTAATTCCACAAGGATTTAAATAAATTTCTATCTAATTACAGGATCATCTAGATACTTCCTTTAAAAATAGCCCTCCCGTTTGTAGATTTGATTATTGAGTCTAGAGACAATTCTTGGTGCATACATGATGTGTAGACTTCATGGAATGACTTCTTGCCCCACTGATTGAGAGCCATTCATCTGTACTTATTTCTGGGTGTCTTGCTTGGATTGTAACTCATGCTTCAAAATCTCTCCTTTACAGAGTATTAAAATGCTTCTACTAATAGAAAGGAATTTTGGAATCTAAGGTTCCAAAATGAATTCCTAGCTCCACTACTTATAGATTCTGATCCCAAGGATAAGTTACTGAACCATGATAAACCTCAGTTTCTTCATTTGTAAAAATGGAAAAGTGATATCTCACAAACTTGACATAATTCATTTCAAAATGCCTAATACTCTACATACCTGGCCTGTAGTAAATGCTTAATAAAGTGCAGAGGGAAGAGAAATCCCTTTTAAGATTCATTGACTATTTTTGTGTCTCCTTACCCTACGATGACAGACATTCCTACAGTTTATTCCAGCATTTCCCTCCCTGGAATACCACAGTACCCTCTATAAATGGTAAATTTTCAAGATTATTTAAAAGTAGGACCAGGCTTAACACACGTCACCATGCAATAAAGTGCTTCTTTATCTCAACCCTTTATTTCTGATTCCTACTGACTCCATATCAACAATGTGCTCCTCCCTCACTCCAGCTTCAATTCCATGATGCCTCTGTTTTAAAACGACTTTTTATGTGGAAAGTTTACAAAAGCTTTCTGAAAACTTGGATCAATTACATCCACCAATTCATCCAAAATCTATTTTGCTACATTCAAAAATCTAAAAATGGAGAAGAACGTCTTAGTTTTTTGTGTAGAACTTAAAATTTGCATTGTAGATATATCAGTATTTTATGCCATCACATTGCTGAAGAAAGAACGAAAACTCACTGACATTCAGAGTTACTGCTCAGTGACCAGCAAGGACAATGACGAAGTGTCTGGACCTCTGGCAAAGGGGTCCTCTGAGCTCCAGTTCTAGCCACTACTCACTTTAATAAAGCCATGACTTGAATGCCAGAGTTTTACACCTCAAATGTGAACAGTTCAACTTCAAGCCGATTGCCCCACCCTACAGGATGAGCATCTACAATGAGAAATTTTTTGATTCCTTCTCACTTCCCGCCACCACAACAATTACAATCAGTGAAAATATTCTTGTTAATGATCCTAGATTTCTATTAGATGAGAATAGAGGTTTGTTTTTGTATAAAACACATTCCGTCTTAGAATTTCCTTCTTTATAATCATTTCAGTCCAAGTTTCTACCCTTGGGAATTTGGTAACGAGTGCTCTGTGTCTATTCGTTTTTGTTTTAATTTAGGAGATTACTTTATTCCCTTTCTAGCCTTGATTTGTTTTGCTGTGTAGTTATTTGCTATTAATATTTAAACATATTTTTAACAGACTATCGCTAATGAGTAATACTTTTTACAAAACAAATTATGCCCTAGCTATTTATTGCGTAAAGAGAATAAAAATTGCATAAATTATCTGGAATGATGTGGAAAATCTGAACCTTTAGTCAGCTAATAAATGGCAGCATTTCTTTTATTTTAAATAATGTCAGTGGTTCTCAACCCTCTTTATACCCTTAAAATCATTGAAGACTCCAAAAGAATTCTTTATGTGACTTACATGTATTGATATTTACCATATTATAAGTTAAAATTGAGACATTTAAAAAATATTCACTTTTTTAAGAATAACAATAATAAACCCAATGTCTTTTAACATAAATAACATTTTATGAAAATAAATATTTTTTTAAAAAAACAAAGAAATTTTAGTGAAAAGAGTGACATTGTTCTTCATTTTGCAAATCTCTTCAATGTCTGGCTTGACAAAAGACAGCTGGATTCTAATATCTGCTTCTGTATTCAATCTGCCTCTGTATGTCGTTTTCACTGAAGTTTATGAAGGAGATACAGCTCCATTCAGATATAGTTGGAAAAAGGAAGCATACTTTAACAGCCTTTGCAGATAATTGTGGCTGTTGCTCTTTGACATTAAAACAAAACTCTACAAGCGGTGGTTTCTTACAGGTTACTTGCAGTATGAAATCTGAAACTGTCTCAGTGAACTTTTTGTAGCCCTATCACATTAACATCCTTTGGTCTTCTTGCATCTTGAAAACATCTTTGAACCATGCATGATTTTATCGCATCATGTATTGGTCATTTAGAAAATATTGCTTTCCTGAGTTGTGCAGATTTCCCAAATGTGGACATTATGTCATTATACAATATTAAGGAATCACATTTCTCATCAGAAAAGCCTTAAGTATTGGGAAAGTCTCAAGCTTATAGCAGCGAGTACAAGTTGTCCAGTGTTTGCATTTTTGCTTGAATGCTCTGGTTTTACTATTGACAACAAATGCTGTCAGTTGTTTTCCTTTAAGAGACAGGCTAACTTCGTCCATTTTTTAGAAAATGTCTAGCAAATACCCAAGTCAAAATAACTGTAGTTTATATATCAGTCATTCTTTTAAATAAAACTGACGTTCCACGAGAAAAGCCACTAGTTCCGCTTGCAACTTAAACAATTGCACAAGTGCTTTTTCCCAGAGATAAGCATCATATTTCAGAATGAGGAGGAAGCGCTTTATGCACACTTCCCATTCTATTACATGGAATATTACAAAGACTCAAGGGTTGAGATTTAATAAAACTCATAATTCACCAAGGACACTGTTAAAATAAAAAAATGGCTTTTTTAAAAATTTTTTTTACTGCAAATGCATGGCGATGAGGAATGCAGTGATTGTTAGTATAGTTTGCTGCTTCTGCTCGGATTTGTCCTGAGGCACCAGCCCTTTTACCCTCTATTGCTTTTGTGCCATCAGTGCAAATGTCAACATAGTAAGAAAGGCAAATAAAGTCGACATAATTATGAAAAGTTTTCCCCCACAGCCTCTCTGTAAGGGTCCCAAGGGACCCGTAGCGGTCTGGGGACTGGACTTTGAGAACTGCTACTCTACATAATGCGCAGCTGAGTCTTCACTCGTGAGGCTCAGGTTTGAAACATGCCAAAACTTCAGCAGCATGGTCCAGTAGAGAGAGGAAGGAAGCCAAAACTGAGCCAGTTAAAGGGGAGAAGAAGAATTGAGCCTACAATTTTACTTCCCCCCCACCATGTTTTATGTTTTTGATATCATATTTTACCTCTTTTATTTTTGCGTATCCCTTAACCTCTTGTCATAGATACAGATGATTTCAGTACTTTCGTCTTTCGACCATCGTATGGGCGTTATAGGTGGTTGATCCACTAGCTTTCCTGCATATTTGCCTTCACTACTGATATTTTTTCTTTGATAATTTTCTTGTTCCTATTTGTGGGCTTTTCTTTTCCACTTAAATAAGTTCCTTTAACATTTCTTGTAAGGCTGTTTTGGTGGTGATGAACTCCTTTAGTTTTTGCTTGTTTGGAAAAATCTTTCTCTCTCCTTCCATTCTGAATCATATCCTTGCCAGGTAGAGTCAAAGCAATGGAAAGATATTCAATGTTCATGGATTGGAAGAATTAATATAGTTAAAATATCTATATTTCCTAAAGCAATCTACAGATTCAGTGCAATCTCTATCAAAGTCTCACCACATTTTTCACGGAAATAGAACAAAGAATTCTAAAATTTATATGGAACAACAAAAGACCCCAAATAGCCAAAGCAATCCTGAGAAAAGAGAACAAAGCTGGAGGTATCACATTCCCTGATTTCAAAATATACTACAAAGCCGTAGTAATCAAAACAGCATGGTACTAGGAAAAAAAACAGACACGCAGATCAGTGGAACAGAATGGAGAACCCAGAAATAAACCCACACATCTACAGATGGCTACTTTTCGACAAAGGAGCTAAGAACTTAAAATGGAGAAAGGAAAGTCTCTTCAATAAATGGTGTTGTGAAAACAGGACAGCCACATGCAAAAAGTGAAAGAAGACCAATATCTTACACCATACACAAAAATTAACTCAAAATGGATTAAAGACTTGAATGTAAAACCTGAAACCATAAAACTCCTAGAAGAAAACAGAGGCAGTATGCTCTTTGACATAAGTTTTAGCAGTACCTTGTTAATATCATGTCTCTTCAGGCAAGGGAAACAAATGAGACTACATCAAATTAAAAAGCTTCTGCATTGGAAAAGAAACCATCAGCAAAACAAAAAGACAACCCAGCAACTGGGAGAAGACATTTGCAAAGCATGTATCTGATAAGGGATTAATATCCAAAATATATAAAGACCTCAACAACAACAACAAAAAAACCCTGTTCAACAATGGGCAAAAGATCTGAACAGACATTTTTCCAAAGAAGATATACAAATGGCCAACAGACACGTGAAAGGATGTTCAACATCACTAATTATTAAGGAAATGCAAATCAAAATCACAATTAGATATCACTTCATGTCTTGTCTCAAGACAAGAAATAACAAGTGTTGGAGAGGATGTGGAGAAAAAGGAACCCTCATACATTGCTGGTGGGAATGTAAATTGGTGCAGCCACTATGGAAAACACTATGAGGTTCCTCAAAAAATTAAAAATAGAACTACCATATGATCCAACTATTCCACTTCTAGGTATTTATCCAAAAAATACAAAAACACTAATTCAAAAAGATATATGCACCGCTGTGTTCATTGCAGCATTATTCACAATAGCCAAGACTTGGAAACAACCTAACTGCCCATCAATGGATGAATGGATAAAGAAGATGTGAGATAGATAGATATATATATATATAGTGTGTGTGTATATATATACATATATACACACAATAGGATACTACTAAGCTGTAAAAATAATGAAATCTTGCCATTTGAGACAATGTAGATGGACCTTGAGGACATTATGCTAATGAAATAAGTCAGACAGAGAAAGCAAGATACCCTATGATTTCACTCATATGTGGGAGATAAAACAACAACAACAGCAAACAAACAAACACACAGACACAGAGGACAGATTGGCGGTTACCAGGGGGGTAGGGTGGCGAGGGGGGCAAAAGGGATTGAAGGGCACATGTGTATAGTGACAGATGGCAGTTAGACTTTGGGTAGTGAACACAATGTAGTCTACGCAGAAGTTGAAATATAGTGATGTACTCCTGAAATTTATATAATGTTATAAACCAATGTTACCTCAAAATTAATTAAATAAAAATTAATCAGGGGCCGGCCCCATGGCCGAGTGGTTAAGTTCGCGCACCCCGCTGCAGCAGCCCAGGGTTTCACCGGTTCAGATCCTGGGCGTGGACATGGCACCGCTCATCAGGCCACGTTGAGGTGGTGTCCCACCTGCCACAACTAGAAGGACCTGCAACTAAGATACACAACTGTGTGCCGGGGGGATTTGGGGAGATACAACAGAAAAAAAAAACCAAGATTTGCAACAGTTGTTAGCTCAGGTGCCAATCTTTTAAAAAAAAATTAATCAAATAAAAATTATATAAAAACTAATTAAACAAAAATTACAGGAAAAAAGAAAACACCCTGGGATTTGTACCTGTACACTGTAAGCTCTGTGAGGGAGGGGTGTATCTGTAAGTATGCCTAAGTATCTAACATTTGTTGAGCCTTTCTCTTCTGCTCTGAACTTGCTCTCTTCTGAACCAGTTAAGAGAAAGAGCTTCTCATATATGTGAAATAATATCAAGCAAGTGCCTCCTGAGGGCATCTCCAGGGATCACAGAGCTACCAGAGAAAAACTGGTGTGCTGATGATTTTGTCATGCAGAGGCTCCCAACCCCTCAGTTAGTTATACTGAGGAACTACGATGCTCTTAGCACTATGCTAGAAGATTTAAGGGAAATCTAATTCCTGGTTCCTGTTCTGAAGCTTATCAGAAAGAAAAATATACCTGAACCAAAGAATAACAAAAATTTACATAACTAAGGAAAAAAATGTGAGTAGTATAGGCAATAGGTATTATAGAAAGGCTAAGAAGAGAGAACGATGGGGAGGAGTGGTCAAAGAAAGCCTCAAGAATGAGACGGATTATCTTTTTGCTCCTGCTTGTCTGCTCCCTCCCTTATAAGAGCATATACAGCCCCTCCCTTGCCCTACCTCCTCATAGGGGAAGTATATTTCCACACCCCATTGTCACCCTTACACAGGTGACAATGGAATGTAAGTGGGTGTGTATACACTGTGACGGAACAGAAATTCTAAATTCGTATGCAGGGTTCTTCTGGCCTCTCGTGTTCCTGCTCTCTGCCATGAGAACGGTATGTCCTAGATATGCCACAGAAGCTGCCCTTAACAAGCAGGGAATTACCAAATCCACTGAGAGAACAGAAGCAATGTTTTCCATTGTACAATGGAAATAAAACACTTGGAATCTGGCCTAAGCAGGTCAAGATAGCACAAATAAGTTGCATGAACAGGTGGTCCAGACACCAACGTCATCTAACTCTGATGCACGGACATCTCTCCTTCAACTTACTTCATGGGGGGTGAGCCCTACAACCAGCTGATGGGAGAAGAAAATCTCAGGCCTGGTGCACAGATGGACTGTTTTGATATGTTGATGAAAGCTGAAAGTGAATAAGCTAGAAGGCAGTGGCGAAGTGAAATCCTCCCAGTGGGCAGAACTGTGAGCCGTGCGCTCGAATCTGCCTTGAATAGAGGGAGAAATGAAATATACGTGGACTCCTGTGCAGTGATAATGGATTCATTGACTGATCAGGGTCCCAGAGGAAGCAAGACTGGAAGATTGGAGACACATGGAGGCAAGAGAATGGACCTATTGGAGTAAGCACGGAGTGTGTAGAGCTACGCTTCTGACATGGAGGCCCAGGAGAGCACAGTCCCTCGTTAACCTGGCAGAGATCTTCTCTCCTCGGCCAGGCTCTTCTCTTAGCTTCCTGTGCTTGTGCAATGGGTCTGTGGTGGCCCTGGTGTCAGGGATGGGTGCCGTGAAGAGGCCCAACAACATGCGCTCCTTCTCACTAAGGCTCCGCCACTGCTGAATGCTCACTGTGTCAGAGGCAGAGACCAACACTGAGCTTTTTAGTGTCACCATCCCTGGAGTAGACCATCCAGCCACTTGGAGGCAAGTTGATGACACCAGACCTCTTCCACCACAAAGGGAGTAGCAATTTGTCCTTACTAAACTGAAACCTATCCTGGATGGGATGGGCTCTCCCTGCCCACGGCGTCCCTCACAGGCTTACACAATCCCTGACGCACCAGGGGTCCTCACTGCTGACTTTCATCACTGCAGACCCGGGCAGTCTACCTTCCTACTAACCAGCTCTAGACTTCAGACAAGGTACGACTCTCTCTCAGCCTCAGTTGACTCATCTATAAAACAAGGAATTTAACAGTAACTTTGTTGATTATAATGCATATAAAAACATTAATATATGTCTAGTGAATTTTAGATCCACATCCTGTCTTCATGTTTGATTAGGTCTCCCTACCATGAGCTGTGGGGGAGGGGCTGGTGGTAGAGGGCAGTGCCTGAAACCCAATAAAAGTTAGCTGTTCTGTTAGTGCTGTGACATGCGTGAAGACTAAGACCAAACACAGCTCCGCCTGCTGACTGAGGTCTGCCATTCCAGTGTCAAGGGCTCTCTCCCTTCAGCTTGAGGCTAATCTGGGCGGAATCCACTTTGCTGAATATGTTTGTTTTAATTGTCCCCAAAAAACCGAGTGCTGTATACAAGACTATGTAATAAAGTCAAATAGCTTTCAAATAGTTATAACTTTTCGGACAAGAAGTCAACATGGCACTCTGCTCAGTATTTTCTCACTGAGGAGAGAGAAGCTTCTGAGGATGATCAGTTGAAGGAGCTATGAAAAGCCTTTTAGTTGTACACTTAAAATGGGTGAATTTTAGGGTATATAAATTATATCTCAGTAAGGCTGTTTTTCAAAAAACCTATCCAGAGAGCCTGTTGGTGGGGGGTGGGGGGGGGTGAGTGGAGGAGCTATGAAGATAATGACATCTTAATAAATATCTCTAGATTGCCACTAAACTAACAGTATTAAGGGAACTAAATTGTATAATTTACTCTTCTCTCTTTAATTTGGAACTACAAAACAATAGTCACATTTTTCCTTGCCCAGCAAATCTATCCACGTTGGACAACTCCAAAACCCATTTTTTCATAAATATCCAGTGCCCGATTGGGCTGTCTCTCAGTGACCTGCCAGAGTGGCCTCATACTGGCTCGACAGAGGCGACTGTTAAATATTCAAGAATTTTGGTAAGCAGTTGTCAAACACAGCCATTACTAAAAATTAAACTATATAAAACTGAAATTTAGAAAAGTATATTAAAAACAAAGTTGATAAATACTCCAAACCTATCCCTTCCTAATTATTTTACTACCCTTACCATTTTCTATGCTCTTAAGGTTATTTCTGTCCCTGTGAAAGAGTCAGAAGAGTGGGAAGAGAAAGCGGAAGGAGAAGGCTATCGGCTGCTGTTGGTGACTAGCATTGCTGCGGTTGTTGCTTTTGTTGCTACTGGAGGACGTATAGCCCCACAGTGTGTATCCCATAGGTTGCACACTGGGCGTTAGCAGTTGGTGCCCCTCTAGGAGTTCACCCCAATAGATTTTGTACATCATAACCCAAGAAGGCCCAGTCACAAAAGACTCAGAACCCCCAGAAGACAGTTTCTGTTCTGCACTTTTGGCCTTATCTTTATTTCCCCTTCCAAAGGCAGCAATAGTGACACGCAGCCCCTAAGAACCTGCTGGGCTCATCCACCGTAGATGGCAGTTGTTTATCTGCCAGCTTGTTCTCTTCTTTGCACTGAAAGAGACTGAGCTCCAGTACAATCTACCCAACCTGCACTTGTTTCTTCTACTAATCCACTCATTCTAATGGATATAATAGTGGACCACAGATTTGTGGTGTCGTTGCTTAGCTACTTTTATTAGTTAACAATAAGTGTCTTTAATCTTTCATTAGACTGTAAATGTTCTAAGGTTTCCATGACTATAAATGTAGTTATCACACCAAATGGTCTCTTTCCCTAGGCTTTTCTTGAAACATCCTTAACCCTTTGGGTCCACTCATCTTTGATCCCTTTTGTAAACCTCCAGGCCTTTGAGGATAGGCTGAGGTATATTCATTAACTCCTTCCCTTGTTTCTACTAATTTCATTTCAACACTCAAGTCCATTTCAAGCTACGCCTGTTCCAGGAAGCCGCCTCGTCATCCAGCTCCGCCCTGAGCCATTCGTGGGAAGCAGGTGCTAAAGGGTGAAGGAAAGTCTCTTGGTCTCTGGTCGGTTCGGTTTGGGCTCATATCCCAGGGATTCGGACTTTTCTTCTTTTGTAGGAGGGATGCCTTTCCCCTTGGTGGCTGTGGAATTGAGTAGGCAACTACTTTTAAGGAGAAGTTCACTAATTTCCAGAATTAATATGTGTCTAAAAGATAGAAGTAGCAAAATTCCAAAATAGATACATAAAACAGCAAACAAAATCAAACCATCGTAAATTGAATATAGCTTTCCGTGAGGGTCGGGATCGTTGAGCATTTTCAATGCCCAATAGGTCTTTGTCTCCTCTCTATCTTCCTATTTTATTTTTCCACCGAACATCCGTGGTGGGAGGCACTTGGCATACATGGGCTCATTTTGCTTTTCGAGGAAGGAGAAAGTGAGGCTAGAGAAGCGAGGAGTAGTTTCCCCGAGGTCAAAAAAACCAATCCACAGCAGAGTTGGGACTGGACTCTTGACATGTCTGAGTCCAAAGGCCAAGCTCTTTGTAACATGAATAACACATATTTTTACAAATAAGATTCTTAGTACTTCTAATAATCCCACCTGAATTTCCAAAATCCTCACAATATTTTTTTTCTAGAGACGCTACAAATACTGAGTAGGGAAAATGAATTCCTTCAGAGCTGGCTTCCTATCTTATTATTGGAATTTTACTGCAGTATCCATTTCTTGGAGAAATTTAGGGACTGCAGCCTTCCACTGGGACACCCAGCCTTTGCTCCAGCCCCTGCCTCGCCCGGATTGGACTGCAGAGGGAGAGGTCAATCGCCAGTCCCCCTTCACTCTGCAAGGCAGGCAGCTGCAAATTGTGGCGCCACCCTTCCTTCCGGTTTCCAAAGCCCTTCCTCAAATGCGGAATGTTTAAGGAGATGGAAAGAGAGGAGAAGTTGGAAGAGACTAATTGGACACTTCAGCGAGAAAAGCACCATAGCCACTTGGTGTCGGTGTGGGGAACAGGGCGGCAGCGTGGGGGAGACAGCAGTGTCTGCAAAGGGGCAGTGGTCCCAGGCGGTGGGCTGGGCTGCGGTCAGGATGCCTACTTTAGTTTCACAACTGCCTCTTACCTCCTGACATTATTGTGGGAAAGGTGCTCAATCTACCTGAAGCCCAGTTTTCTCATCTCTAAGACAGCAATAATAATATCTGCTGGGCCAATTTCACACGATTGTTGCAAGGATCAAATACTACGATAACGGGGGTGAAAGTGCTCTGAAGGGTTAAAGCCTGTGTGTGTGGGCACCACCGATATCAACATGGAGGGAAGGGCATGCATGGAGGTGACAAAGGTAACATCCGACAAAGAGCGAGTGCTTACCCGTGCCAGACAATGTTTAAGAGCCTGACATGTACGAACGCACCTGAAGTAATGAGAGGGAAGACTCACAGACCATCTGCTTTGCCGAGTCACCCCAGATGAATGCACTGATGTACCATTTTCTTTTTTTTAAAGATTTCATTTTTTTCCCAAAGCCTCCTGGTACATAGTTGTGTATTTTTTTTTTAGTTGTGGGTCCTTCTAGTTGTGGCATGTGGGATGCCCCCTCAGCATGGCTTGATGAGCAGCGCCATGTCCATGCCCAGGATTCGAACTGGCAAAACCCTGGGCCACCGAAGCAGAGCACACAAACTCAACCACTGAGCCACGGGGCCGGCCCCCTCAAGATATTTCTGTGCTATGTGAAAGATAACCACAGGGCTATGGTTTCACTGGCCAGTATGATATTAACCAGGTTTGCCTCTGACCAGGCAGTCGGCGTTCTGCACGTCATGAAGTGCCCAAAAGCTCTTCAAGTGCCCTGGACGCCAGCTTTACCATCCTGCTGATTCCCTTGTTCATGGGTTTAATAAATCTTTGATGTGTGTCCATTCTCTATTTGTAAGAACATATTTTTAAGTTTACAAAATCGTTCTTGGACAACCCTCTCCCTCTCCTGTTCTCTACCGCTGCATCAGTGAGTTGTAGGATAAGTTCCCAACTGTAGACACAACCCAGAGGTGGCTGCAATAGACAAATGGTCTTGTTCTCTAACTGCCAGAAAAAAATTATTAACTATTCTATACCGAAATGAAATTTATTATCTTTGGGACAACCATCTCCACAATCTAATAGGTGTACAACAAACAACTTTCTGAAGGTCAGCTTGTCCTGTAACCTGAGGGTATCTTTCGCAGAGTTACATTCTAGTGTGTATACTAGGTGGCAGAGTGGCTCGTGATTTCTCCATCCTTCAGCATCTAACGTATTATGTGCATGCTATTTGCCAAGGACTACTCTGGCTGCCAGGGATGCAGCAATTAAGGAAATACATTGAGTCCCTGTACCAGTGGAACTTACATTCCGGTGGGAAGGCAGACAATAAAAAGGGTAAGTTAATATAAAGGATGTCAGATGGTGATAGGTACAATGGAGAAAATAAAGCAGAATAAAGAGAGAATGGGGTATGGGGAGCATCTATTTTATAAATGGTAGTCAGGGAAGGCCTCCTTTAGTTGGTGACATTCGAATAGAGGCCTGCGGAAGTGAAAAAGAATTTTCCAGGGGAAGAGAACAGCAAATGCCAAGGCTCTGAAGGAGTGTGTGCCAGGTGTTTGAGGACTGGCGAAGAGACCACACGGAGTGAACAGGCAGGAGTAGTAGGAGATAAGATTAACAAAATGGCAGGGGCCTTAGAAGGCCTTCAAAGACACAGTAATGACTTTGGATTTCATGATGCTGATTGGAGCATTCTGAGCAGAGGAGGAGCCTTGCCTTTTTAAAACACTGGCTGCTGTGTTGAGAACAGATTATAGGAGAGGAAGGTGGAAGCGTGGAGACCAGCTATAAGGCTATTGGCAGTATCCCGGGTAAGAGAAGCTGGTGGTTTACTCCAGCACGGTAATGGTCAAGGAGGACAGACTCTGTGTATATTTTGAAGATAGAGCCTACAGGATTTCCTGATAGATTAAAAGAGAAAGACAGAAATCAAGAATAACTTGGCCAGAGAAACAGAAAGAACAAAACTGTCACTTAATGAGATGGGAAGACTATAGGAGAATAATTTGAGAGTAATATCAGGATTTTAGTTTTGGACTGATTTAGTTTAAGATGCCTATTAGACATACAAATAGGAATTTCTTGTAGACAGTTGAGTATGGGTGTGCAGTTATGTTCCAAGCTGGATCATAAATGTGGGTATTTGAAGCTGGGGGCCAGATGAAATAAGGAAATGAATGTAGAAAGGGAAATCTATGAAATGAGCTCTGAGGCATTCAGATGTTCAAAGATGTGGACGATGAGGACAACAAAGAAAGCTAAGGACCAATTAGTGAAATAAGAGAAAAAATAGTATGACAGTGATGTCCTGGAAGAAAGAGTTTCAAAAAGAAATCATGATACAGGGACTCAAACAGATACTTGTGTACTAATCTTTATACCAGCATTTTTCACAATAGCCAAAAGGTAGAGGCAACCCAAGTGTCCATCCACTGACGAACGGATGAACAAAGTTTGGTAAATACATACAATGGGCTATTAGCCTTAAAAAGGAAGGAAACTGACACATATACAACATGGATGAAACTTGAAGACATTATGTTAAGTGAAATAAGCCAGTAACAAAAGGAAAAATATTGTATAATTCTATATATGTGAAGTACTTAGAAGAGGCAAATTCATAGAGATGGAAAATAAAATGGTGGTAGTCAGGGAATGGGGGATGGGGAAATAAGAAATTATTGTTTAATGGGTACAGAGTTTTTGTTTGGGATGATGAAAAAGTTCTGGAAATTGACATATATATGTCACAACTTCTTTGTCCATTCTTCCACTGATGGGCACGTAAGTTGTTTGCATATCTTGGCTACTGTGAATAATGCTGCAGTGACTATCATAGTGCAAATCTCTCTCTGAACTCCTGTTTTTGTTTCCTTTGGATTTATACCCAGAAATGGGATTGCTAGGTCATATGGTAGTTCCACTTTTAACTTTTCTGAGGAACTTCCATACTGTTTTCCATAGAGGTTAAACCAACTTACATTCCCACCAACAGTGCACAAAGGTTCCCTTTTCTCCACATCCTCACCAGCACTTGTTATCTTTTTGTCCCTTTAGCAATAGTCAAATAGGTGGGAGGGGACATCTCATTGTGGCTTTGGTTTGCATTTCTCTGACAGTTAGTGATATTGGGCACCTTTTCACGTACCTGTTGGCCATTTGTATGTCGTCTTTGGAAAAATGTCTATTCAGTTGCTCTGCCCATTTTTAATTGGATTGTTTGTTCTTCTGTTATTGAGCTGCAGGGATTCTTTATATATCTTGGATATGAACATCTTATCAAATATATGGTTTGCAAATATTTTCTCCCATTCTGTAGCTTGCCTTTTCATTTTCTTGGTGGTTTCTTTCGCTGTGCAGAAGCTTTTTTACTTTGAGGTAGTCCCACTTGTTGCTATTTTCTTTTGTTGCTCGTACTTTTGATGTCATATCCAAAAACTCATTGCCCAATCCAATGTCAAGGAGTTTCTTCCCTATATTTTCTTCTAGGAGTTGTATGGTATCAGGTTTTATGTTTAAGTCTTTAATTCATTTTGAGTTAATTTTTGTAAGAGGTGTAAGGCTCAATTTCATTTTTCTGCATGTGGTTATCCAGTTTTCCCAACACCATTTATTGAAGAGACTCTCCTTTCCCCATTGAATATTCTTGGCTCCCTTGTCAAATATTAGTTAACTGTATGCGTAGGGGGTTATTTCTGGGCTCTCTATTGTGTTCCATTTGTCTATGTCTGTTTTTGTGCCAGTACCGTACTGTTTTAATTACTACAGCTTTGTGGTACAGTTTGGCATCAGAAAGTGTGGCGCCTCCAGCTTTGCTCGTCTTTCTCCTGATTGCTTTGACAATTCTTGTTCTTCATGATTCCGTGAAAATTTTAGGATTGTTTTTTCTACTTCTGTGAAAAATGCCACCGGAATTTTGATAGAGATTGCATTGAATCTATAGATGGCTTTTGGTGATATGGACATTTTAATAATATTAACTCTTCTGATCCATGGATATCTTTCCATTTGTTTGTGTCTTCTTCAGTTTCTTTCATCAGGTCTTGTAGTTTTCATTGTACAGATCTTTCACTTCCTTGGTTAAATTTATTCCCAAATATGTTATTGTTTTGCTGCAATTGTGAATAGGATAGTCTACTTCGTGTCTTTTTCATATGTTTCATTATTAGTGGGTAGAAACACAACTGATCTCTGAGTGTTAATTTTACATCCTGCAACTTTCCTGAATCCATTGATTAGTTCCAAGTTTTTTGGTTGAATCTTTATGACTTTCTATATATAAGATCATATCATCTGTAAACAAAGACAATTTTACTTCTTCCTTTCTGATTTGCATGCCTTTTATTTCTTTGTCTTGCCTGCATGCTCTAGCAGGACTTCCAATACTGTGTTGAATAAGAGTGGTGAGAGTGGGCACCCTTGTCTTGTTCTTGATCTTAGAGGAAAAAGTTTTCAATTTTTCACCATTGAGTATAATGTTAGCTGTGGGTTTGTCACATATGGTCCTTATTCTGTTAGGCATGTTCCCTCTATACCCAATTTGTTGAGGGTTTTAATCATGAAAGGATGTTGTATTTTGTCAAATACTCTTTCTGCATCTATTGAGATAATCATAAGATTTTTATCTTTTATTCTATTAACATGGTGTATCACTTTTGTTGATTTGTGTATGTTGAACCATCCTTGCATCCCAGAGATAAATCCCATTTGATAGTGGTATGTAATCCTTTTAACACGGGTTGAATTTTTAAGATTTTATTTTTCCTTTTTCTCCCAAAGCCCCCCAGTACCTAGTTGTGTATTTTTAGTTGTGGCATGTGGGATGCCACCTCAGCATGGCTTGATGAGCCGTGCCATGTCCATGCCCAGGATTCGAACTGGCAAAACCCTGGGCCACCAAAGCAGAGCACGCAAACTCAACCACTCAGCCACGGGGCCGGCCCCCTCAAGATATTTTCTGATTTCACTTTTGATTTCTTCTTTGATCCATTGGTGTTCAGGGATGTGTTGTTTAATTTCCATATATTTGTAGATTTCCAGCTTTTCTTTGTTGTTGATTTCTAGTTTCATACTATTGTGGTTGGAAAACATACTTGGCATTATTTCAGGCTTCTTAGATTTGCTAAGATTTGTTTTGTGTCCTATCATGTGGTCTATCCTGGAGAATGTTTGTGTGCACTTGAGAAGAATGTGTATTCTGCTTCTGTTGGATGGAATGTTCTATAAATATCTATTAAGTCCATTTGGTCTAACATATGGTTCAAGTTCATTGTTACCTTGTTGATTTTCTGTCTGGATGATCTGTCCATTGCTGAAAGTAGAGTATTAACGTCTACTACTATTATCGTATTGTTGTCTGTTTTTCCCTTCAGATCTATTAGTATCAGCTTAATATATTTAGGTGATCCAATTGTGGGTGCATATACATTTACAATTGTTATGTTTTCTTGATGCATTGACCCCTTTAATGTTATATAATGACCTTTGTCTCTTGTTACTGTTTTTAGCTTAAAGTCTGTTTTGTCTGATATAAGTATAGCTACTCCCACTTTCTTTTGGTTTCCACTAGCATGTAATATCTTTTTCCATCCCTTCACTTTGAGCCTATGTATCTCTTTAAAGCTGAACTGAGTCTCTTGTAGGCAGCATGTAGTTGGGTCTTGTTTTTTTAATCCATCCAGCCACTCTGTGTCTCTTGACTGATGAATTCAATCTATTTACATTTAGAGTATTTATTGATATGTGAGAGCTTACTAATGCCGTCTTGTTCATTGTTTTCTGGTTGTTTTGTATTTCTGTTGTTTCTTTTTCCCCTTTGTTTCTGCCTACCTTTGTGAATTGGTGATTTCCCACGGTGATATGCTCTGTTTCCCTTATCTTTATCTTTAGTGCATCTGCTCTAAGTTTTTGTCTTATAGTTACCATGAAGCTTATGTACAACTCGTAGAGAAAATGGTCCATTTTAAACTGATAGCAACTTAACTTCAATTGTCTACAAAAGATTCATGCTTTTATTCTTCCCTTTTTATATTTTTGATGTCCTCATTAACTCTTTTTTATACTGTGTATTTAACACATTATAGCAGCTATAATTATTTTTAATACTCTTATCCTTTGACCTTTATACTATCAACAAATGGTTAACATCCATCCTATTGCAGATTTAGAGTTTTTCAGGTTTGACTGTATATTTACCTTTACCAGTGTGTTGTATACTTTTGTGTGTTTTCATGTTGTTGATTGGCTTCTTTTCATTTCAACTTGAAGAATTCCTTTCAGCATTTCTTGCAAGGAAGGTCTAGTGGTGATGAACTCCCTAGCTTTTGTTTGTCTAGGAAAGTCTTTATTTCTCCTTCGTGTCTGAAAGATAACTGACAGATAGAGAATTCTTGGCTGGAAATGTTTTTATTTCAACACTTTGAACATGTCATTCCACTCTCTCCTGGCCTGTAGGGTTTCTGCTCAGAATTCACTGATAGCCTAATGGAGGTAACTGTGTAGGTTATAATCTTCTTTTCCTAGCTGCTTTTAGAATTCTTTCTTTATCCTTGATTTTTGACAGTTTCATCATTATGTGTCTTGGTGAAGGTCTTTCTGTATTGAGGTAATAGGGCGATCTATTAGCTTCATGTATTTGTATGTTCAATCTTTCCCCAGGCTTGGGAAGTTCTCAGTTTTACTTCTTTAGATAAAATTTGTGCTTCCTTCTCCCTCTCTTCTCCTCCTGGAGTCCCAGTTATTCTAATATTCGTGCTTTTTATTGATCCCATAGATCACATAGGCTTTCTTCACTCTTCTTCATTCCTTTTTCCTCTGTTCGCCTCTACCTGGGTTATTTCAAAATTCCTATCCTCTGACTTACTTATTCTATCTTCTATTTTCTCTACTCTACTGCAGATGCTGTCTATTGCATTTTTCATCTCCTTCATTGAGTTCTTTAGCTCCAGAATCTATGTTTGGTTCTTTTTTATTATTTCCATCTCTTTGGAAAAAGAATTCATTTTGATCATCTATTTTTTTGAGAATTTGTTGAATTGCCTTTATGAGTTTTCTTATAGCTCATTGAATTTCTTCAAAAAGCTATTTTAAATTCTTTATCAGCTAGATCACAAAATTCTCTGCCTTTGACCTCAGTTATTGGAGAACTATTATTTTCTTTTTGTGATGGCATGTTTCCTTGATTTTTCATGTTCCTTACAGTTTTGTGTTGCTGCTTTTGCATTTGAAGTAACCGATGCCTCCTTAAATCTTTGCCAGTTGCTTTCAGATGGGGTATTCTATTCGATGGTGTTATTATCTGTGTTTAATCTGTCTTTGTATTGGTACACCTGCTCCACTGTTCTTGCTCCCTCTTGTGAAAGGATTCTTAAGCTTTTATGTCTTCTCTGGTTTTTACGCGTCACAAGGCTGGCTTCTGGAAACCACTCTTTTGTTTTCCAGAAGGTGCTATAGCTCAAGTTTGTGATTCCTCCCTTGCTCACAGACAGTGGCCTGTTTTCTGAATGCTCCCTGTCCACAGGAGCTCGCTCTTGCTGCCTCACATGGAAGTACACACAAAGAGCCAGCAGCAGAGTGGGGGAAGCTGTGGGCTCAGCACTTGGGGCATTGAGGGTGCCCCTGGATCTGATAGAGAGATTCCCTGGGTATGGTATGACCAGAAGCTCATGAGTGGACTTCCTTCTGAATGCAGTCAGCAGGAATAGAGCCCCTTACCTGCCTTTTTCCCAATCTCCTCCTTCCCTCCAGTCATGGAGTTCCCACCTCAGTACTCTGGGTGCTGCTGGAGAGAAATGGGTTTCTCCAGTCACTTCCTGTGCAGCTAGGGTAGCAAGCACTCACTCACCAACATCCTTTTCCCCCACAGGAGAAGTCATTGCTGCTGGATATATCAGCCTCTGTGCAGTGTATCCTTGGCCGAAGATAGAGGGGTGGGGTGGAGGGGGATGGCACTGGGAAAGTTTCTCTTACCACTACCTACATTGCAACCAAACTCATATTTGTTTTTCTAGAAGTGTGTGTTGGAATCTCCCCTCAGGAAGGCTAGACTTCTGCAAATTCTCTCCCATGTGTGGGTATCTACCCAGGTCAACACTGTTCATGTTTTTACTGACTGTGAAGAGAAGTCTGGGCAGCTTTGCTGGCTCCCCTGCTTCTACAGCCCATCCCAAGTTCTGTCTGCCTATTACTGGATATGCAGGCTGACAAGACTCCTCCTAGGTCCCTTGGCATATGGTGCTAGATCCCAAAACATCCACAAAGGTGCTTTTGTGGACGGATGTCTGTTTCATTGTTTAAAAGGGGAGATTAAAAGGAAAAATGTCTTACACCACCATGATGCTGACACCACTCCTAAGCAGCACTTCTGATGGTCTTGCTTGAGTCACTTAAGCAGCTACAGTCAGACAACAGGTTGGCTGGCAGCTGGCTCTTTCCTAATGACCTCATTCATAGATCTGGTGGCCAGTCTGGGCTGCTGCACCTTCATTCTCCTCCCTATCACCTCTTCAGCAGGATCGCACAGACTTGTTTTCTTGGCCACAGGGCTCTAAGAAAGCAAGTATCAATGCACAAGTATTTATCAAGCTTCAGCTTGCTTCAGACTTGCTCACGCCCCATTGGTCAAAACAAGCCCCGCTGCCAAGTTCAGAGTTGATGTGGAAGGAGACCGCACAGGGGTGGATCCTGAGAGGAATGACTCTTTAATGGGATAGTAATGTAACAATCTACCATAGCCAAGTAAGATGCAGACTAAGAATTGGTCATTTAATTTAGCAACATAGGATTTACTGATGACCTTGGCCAGCTCTGTTGCAGAAGAGTATTAGGGGAGAAAACACGATTGGAGGGTATTCACAAGGAATGTGGGAGAGAGCATAGGTAACAGTGAGAACAGACAACTCAAAGGGATTTGTGGTAAAGGAGAGTGAAGAGAAGGTACATGGAGGGAGACAAGAGGTAAAGAGGGTTTTTTTTTAAAAAAATGAGAGCTATTGGAACATGCTTTTATGCTGATAGAAATGATCCACCAGATGATTCACAGGAAGATTATTTCTCTGTAACCTCTGTAGGACCACTGTTAACATCTGCTTTAAAATTTTTCAAGGCCAAAATTATTCTACCATGCTTGAGATTTAGAACTTTAAGGATTCTACCAAGTAGGAGCCGAAAGGGATCTAAAATTATTTCATAAAGAAAGTCTCGCCTTGCCTACAGGTGCCCTTCTATCAAGATCACTTAATTTTCGTAATTTCGTAATTGGATGTCAACTCTCCCTCAGCTGAGGTGGATTCCAAAGCGTATGCAATCTTCCAGTGGACAAAATGAGACCCTAGCATTTCAGTCTCTCATTAGTAAATTGTCTCCTTTCCAGCTCCTAGCGAAAGCTAGGCTGGGGACAGTGATACTCAGAGAAGACTGTCTGACAAATAAGCTTCTATCTACTCTTCCAAAATCTTTAAATTCTCTCCTTAAATCAAGATTCAGACATCTAAGGGATAAATAGTAAACATCATCCATTTACCACCCTACTGAATCATCTTCAATGATTTACATTTTGTTGTTATTCTCTCAACTTTCCCTAAGAAACAGCCATATTCAGGAGTTACATGTGTGTGATGAGAATGTCAAATGATCATTATTCTTTTCTATGAGTAAAAGTTTTTGTTTTCCTAATAAGAAAAGCAGTTTCTGGTCTGACAAGTAAAGAGCCTGGAAGTGGTCATTCCCATCATCATAAGAAAAACACTGAACATACTGAAAATCAACAACTCTTCTTAGATCTGTCATAAAAGAGGTCACAAGGCAAGTGACCACACTAAAAATGAGAGAGATAGGTGAATATAGAGAACCACAGCTTACTGGGAGCAGAAACCTACCACCGAAGCCAGTATGGGTAGAAACCCTTGCTGGAGACTAAATGTAGACAAGCTTGCAAGTTAAAAATCCCGGGGGCCCAGTCTTAGTGGAGCCCATAAACATTCCTAAATTTTACCTTTAGGTGCCCCACTGCGTCCTCAGAAGGAAGATAAGAGAAAATTCCCCTCATGTTTCTCTCAAGGGGAGGGGACAAGTAGCCATTTTGAATTAAGTCCATAGCGTACTGTTCATCTTAACAAAGGCCTGCCTTCAAGAGGAACTATTTTGCCAAAGCCTAACCAACTTGGGTTTTACCAGAGCCTAACTGACCTGGGAGATGGGAGATACCCAACTCCAGCCCCTCTTCCTGTCTCACTTAAGGGGGAAAGGTGGGAAAGCTGAGCAGCACTTCTGAAGTTCACAGCCCAGGAACACAGGCTCATTAAAAAGACTGAGATCTCATCATAGGCTTATGGAATGCTTCTCCTCCCCATAGATCTTAGCACCACATCATTCAGGGTCCCAATAACAGGGAATCTGCAGAAAAACAAGTGAAAAAAATAGCTGCATGTGATAAATTACTATGAGTTATTGGTCCCAATTCTTTATGCCTTTGTGGTAGTATTTTACACCCTCACCCTTGCCAGGGCCTCAAGGTAGGCAGGATGTATGTTTCTCTGCCCCTTGACTTTGGGCTGGTGGCATGACTTGCCTTGGCCCGTGGGCTCCTAGTAAATAAGTGAAGACTTGAAATGTGCTTGTACACAGGGTCTTGCCATCCCGTGTTCCAGTAATCCACCATGAGAAGAGCTTCCTTCTAGTAGCGGCTGCCCCTTCAGTCTGGAACCTAAAGTGAAAACACACGAGCACACCCGAGCCCAGCCCACAAGGTGGAACCACATGCAGCCAACCCTCTGCCTGGACACAGGGGCCCACTGAGATCAGCTAAACAACAGTTGACATGCAGGTCAGTGAGCGTAAAAATAAATGCTTATTACTGTAAGACACTGAGTTTTGGAGTAGTTTGCTATACAGCTAAAGCTGACTAATACAGACGTTTGTATCTGGAAGTAAGCTGCTGCTATAACAAAAACGTAAAGGGATGTTTGGGACTGGGAAGCAGGTGGCCCAGAAATTGTTAGGAGAAGCTGGAAAATGATGCCCTTGTGAGGTAGTGGTAAACTGTCACCTGTAGTTACTTGAAAGACAGATAATGTACCTAGCGAAACAGTTGAGGGCTGAAGTTTTAGGGCAGACTGTTGGCCGTGAACTGGCTGCTCCTAGCTGCTTTTGATAAAGTGCTGGGGCAATGACAGCTGAGGAGTGAGCTGTCCAGATTTCACGCAGAATTTAGAGGGAATATAGAGATCACAGAAATTGCAGAGTTGGAAAAATGAAACTATTTCTCATCAAATCACAGGAGCAGCCATTAAAACACAGCCTCAAGGAAAAGACCAAATCAAAGGTATGGTTCTCTCTCAAGACCTTGGAGGGGACTAAGGGATCATAGCATAGATCCTTTCAGCTGCACAAAAAGACTGTGAGAAATATTAAAAGCCTTGGTCCAGAAGACTGAAGTGCCCAAAATGTCCTTAACTGTGTCTAGAGAAAAAGAGCCATATCCCCAAAAGAGTAGTAGATGTGGCTTTGGGCACATGATGTAGATTGTAATCAAATACTTAGAAAATTCACAAAGTTTTTAAAAGAGCTGTGTTGGCAAAAAGTGCCCCACAAACCTGAACTACAAAAAGAAAACCCAGAGTCTGTTCAAGATGTAAAAGGATCCATGAGCTCCCATCTTGTAAAGGCAGGGAGCAGGCTAAGAAGGCTGCCCTCTTACCGAGAAGGGCATATTCTACCATGGCCTCTTCAGAAGAGGCTAAGGAGAGTGATGGAAAATGAAGGACCTCCCAGAGGGTGGAGCCACAGTGGTGAAGAATAATGAACTTTGGAGTCACTCCACCGAGCAGACCCAGCGCCGAACCAAGGGCCATTCCCCGCCCCCAGGACAGGGGACCTGATGACACTTGCCCAGCGGACTTTCAGAATTGCTGTGAATATGACTGTTCAGCCTCCCATTCTTCCCCCTTTTCAAATCAAATGTTTATTGTGGTTATCCCATCCCTGCACCACCACTCCACATAGGGTATGCAGGGGTAGCAAGGAGTTAACTTGGCCTCTTAGTTCACAGGTTTCCTCATCAAGCAGACCTGATCTAAGTCATGAAAATCTGAACTTTGAGCAGATGCTGTGATTAGATGAGACTTGGGGGGATCTTGTAATTGGTATTTTGTATGAAGGAGGGTCATGAATAATTTTGTAGACTGAATTATTGGTTTCAATTATTTACTCCCTTGTGGTGATATGATACATTGACACATACTATGCACTGAATTGTGTCTGCTCAAAACTCATATGTTGAAGTCTCAACCCCCAACATGACTGTATTTGGTTGAAGGGTCTTTGGGAGGTAATTACAGTTATATGAGGTCATAAGGGTGGGTCCCTAATCTAATAGGGCTGGTGGCCTTATAAGAAGAGGAAAAGAGAGAGATCTTGCTCTCTCTTTCCACATGCAACATGAAGGAAAGTCCACGTGAGCACACAGTGAGATGGGAGTCATCTATAAGCCAAGGGAAGAGGCTTCAGAATGAAACCTACCTTGCCAGCATCTTGATCTCCAACTTCCCAGCCTCTAGAACTGTGAGAAATAAATGTCTGTTGGTTAAGGCACCCAATCTACAGTATATTGTTAAGGCAGCGTGAGCAGACTGAGACAACACCTTTACCATGGGCTCATGGTGGACAGAGTGTATTTCTCCAGCTCTTGACTTTGGGCTTGGTCATGTGACTTGCTTTGACCAATGGGATGTTAGTGAACTTAATATGAGCAGAGGATTTGACAAGAACTTGCACAATGGGGCTTGCCTCTTATGCTTCAGTGATCTGCAGTGAAGAGCTTTCTCTGGGTAACTGATCCTTCAGCCTGCTCCCATCCCCAAAACCCCGTGGTTTATAACAACAACCATTTATTTTTATGTTCATTGGTCTTCAGGTCAACTGTGGATCAGATGAATAGGCTGGGCTCCACTGGCAGCTCTGCTTCAGGCAGCAGATTGGTTGAGCTTGGCTCCAGGCTCTGGGTTGGGCTAAGGGCTTCTCATCATACTGTTGTCTGGAAACCAGGCTGAGGGAGCAGCTACCCAGGGGAAACTCTGCATTGCCAATCGCTGGAGCACCAGAGGCAAGTCCCAGCTGTACATGCACAGGTCAATTCAGTGCTTACATTATGTCCACTAACATCCCATTGTTGTACAGCAAAAGCAGACCACCACACTATTCGAATTTTGAGACTACATTTTAAAAACTTGCTTTTTAAGTTTTTTTTTGAGGTCATAATCGTTCATAATGTTGTGAAATTTCAGTTGTACATTATTATTTGTCAGTCACCATATATATGTGCCCCTTTATCCCTTATGCGTATCTCCCAACCCCCTTCCCCTCTGGTCTGTTCTCTTTGTCCATGTGATAGTTTATCTTCCACACATGAGTGAAATCATATTGTGTTTGTCTTTCTCTGTCTGGCTTATTTCATTTAACATAATACCCTCAATGTCTATCCATGTTGTTACAAATGAGATGATTTTGTCTTTTTTATGGCTGAGTAGTATTCCATTGTATATATATACCACATCTTAATTATCCAGTCATTAGTCAATGGGTACTTGGGTTGCTTCCACATCTTGGCTATTGTGAATAATGCCACAATGAACATAGGGGTGCATAAGTCTCCTTGAACTGTTGATTTCAAGTTCTTTGGGTAAATACCCAGTAGTAGGATAGCTGGGTGATACGGTATTTCTATTGCTAATTTTTTTAAACTTTTTATTTTTCTTCTTCTCCCCAAAGCCCCCCAGTACATAGTTGTATATTCTAGTTGTGGGTCCTTCTAGTTCTGCTATGTGGGACACCACCTCAGCATGGCTTGATGAGCAGTGCTAGGTCCGTGCTCAGGACCCAAACTGGCGAAACCCTGGGCCACCAAAGCAGAGTGCGCAAACTTAACCACTCAGCCACAAGGCCAGACCCTATTTTTAATTTTTTGAGAAATTTCCATACTGTTTTCATAGTGGCTGCACCAGTTTGCATTGCCACCAGCAGTATATGAGAGTTTCCTTTTCTCCACATCCTCTCCAACATTTGTTATGTTTTGTCTTGTTGAGTATAGCCATTCTAACAAGTGTAAGGTTATATCTCATTGTAGTTTTGATTTGCATTTCCCTGATGATTAGTGATGTTGAACATCTTTTCATGTTCCTGTTGGCTATCTGTATATCTTCTTTGGAAAAATGTCTGTTCAGATACTCTGCCCATTTTTTATTTGGGTTGTTTGGATTTTTGTTGTTGATTTGTGTGAGTTCTTTATATATTTTGGAGATTAACCCCTGTCGGATAAATGATTTGCAAATATTTTCTCTCAGTTGGGGGGTTGTCTTTTCATTTTGTTCATGATTTCCTTTGCCTTGCAGAAGACCTTTAGTCTGATGAAGTCCCATTTGCTTATTTTTTCTTTAGTTTCCCTTGCCTGAGTAGAATGGTATTCGAAAAGAGCCTTCTAAGACCAGTGTCAAAGATTGTACTGCCTATATTTTCTCCCAGGAGTTTTATGGTTTCACATCTTAACTTCAAGTCTTTAATCCATTTTGAGTTAATTTTCATGTACGGCAAAAGGTAATGGTCTACTTTCATTCTTTTGCATGTGGCTGTCCAGTTATCCCAACACCCTTTATTGAAGAGACTTTCCTTTCTCCATTGTATGTTCTTAGCTCCTTTGTTGAAGATTAGCTCTCTGTAGATGAGCGGTTTTATTTCTGGGCTTTCAATTCTGTTTTATTGATCTGTGTGTCTGTTTTTGTACCAATACCATGCTGTTTTGATTACTATAGCTTTGTAGTATATTTTGAAGTTAAGGACTGTGATACCTCCAGCTTTGTTCTTTTTTCTCAGGATTTGGGGTCTTTTGTTGCCCCATGTGAATTTTAAGATTCTTTGTTCTATTTCCATGAAGAACGTCATTGGGATTCTGATTAGAATTGCACTGAATCTGTAGATTGCTTGAGTAGTATGGACATTTTGACTATGTTGATTCTTCCAATCCATGTGCATGGAATATCATTCCATTTCTTTACGTCATCATCGATTTCTTTCAATAATGTCTTATAGTTTTCATTGTATAGGTCTTTAACCACTTTGGTTAAATTTATTCCTAGATATTTTATTCTTTTTGTTGCAATTGTAAATGGGATTGTATTCTTGAGTTCTCTTTCTGTTAGCTCATTATTAGAGTATAGAAATGCAACTGATTTTTGAAAGTTGGGTTTGTATCCTGAAACTTTGCTATAGTTATTGATTATCTCAAATAGTTTTCCAATGGATTCTTTAGGGTTTTCTATATATAAAATCATTTCATCTGCAAACAGTGAGTTTCACTTCTTCTTTGCCAATTTGGATACCCTTTATTTCTTTTTCCTGCCTAATTGCTCTGGACAAAACTTCCAATACTATGTTGAATAAGAATGGCAAGAATGGACACCCTTATCTGGTTCCTGTTCTCAGAGGGATGGACTTCAGGTTTTCCCTGTTGCGTATGATGTTGGCTGTGGGTTTTTCATATACGGCATTTATTATGTTGAGGTACCTCGTTTCTATATCCATGTTATTGAGACTTTTTATCATAAATGGATCTTGGCTCTTTGTCAAATGATTTCTCTGCATCTATTGAGATGATCATGTGGTTTTCATTCCTCATTTTGTTAATGTGGTGTACCACATTGATTTGCAGATATTGAACCATCCCTGCAACCCTGGTATAAATCCCACTTGATCATGGTGTATGATCCTTTTAATGTATTGCTGTATTCAGTTTGCCAATATTTTGTCGAGAATTATTTCATCCATGTTCATCAGCAATATTGGCTTGTAATTTTCCTTCTTTGTGTTGTCTTTGTCTGGCTTTGGGATCAGGGTGATGTTGTCCTTGTAGAATGTGTTACGAAGTGTTCCATTATGGGGCTGGCCCTGTGGCCGAGTGGTTAAGTTCACGCGCTCCACTGCAGGTGGCCCAGTGTTTCGTTGGTTCAAGTCCTGGGCGCGGACATGGCACTGCTCATCAAGCCACACTGAAGCAGTGTCCCACATGCCACAACTAGAAGGACCCACAACAAAGAATATACAACTGTGTACCAGGGGCTTTGGGGAGAAAAAATAAAATTAAAGAAAAAAAAAAAGAAGTGTTCCATCTTCTTCAATTTTTAAGAATAGTTTGAGATAGATAGATATTAAATCTTTGAACGTTTGGTGGAATTCTCCAAAGTAGCCATCTGGTCCTGGACTTTTATTTTTGGGGAGGTTTTTGATTGCTGTCTCAATTTCTTTACTTGGGATTGGCCTATTCAGTTTCTCTATTTCATCTTGATTCAGTTTTGGGAGGTTGTATGAGTCTAAGAATTTATCCATTTCTTCTACATTGTCCAATTTGTTGGCATATAGTTATTCATAGTATTCTCTTATATTCCTTTGTATTTCTGTGGTATCTCTTGTAATTTCTCCTCTTTCATTTCTAATTTTATTTATCTGAGCCTTCTGTCTTCTTTTCTTATTGAGTCTGGCTAAGGGTTTGTCAATTTTGTTTATCTTCTCAAAGAACCAGCTCTTAGTTTCATTAATTCTTTCCACTGTTTTTTTGTTTCAATTTCATTTATTTTTGCTCTAATTTTTATTATTTTCCCATCCTTCTGCTTATTTTGGGCTTTGTTTGTTCTCCTTTGTCTAGTTCTTTTAGGTGTAGTTGAAAATTGCTTATTTGAGATTTTTCTTGCTTTTTAAGGTGGGCCTATATTGCCATGAATTTCCCTCTTAGGACCACTTTCGCTGCATCCAATTTGAGTTGGTATGGTGTATTTTCATTTTCATTTGTCTCCAGATATTTTTTGATATCTCCTTCAATTTCTTCAATGATCCATTGGTTGTTCAGTAGCATGTTGTGTAGTCTCCAAATATTTGTCACTTTTCCAGCTTTTTTCTTGTAGTTGATTTCTAGTTTCATTGCATTATGGTCAGAAAAGGTACTTGATATTATTTCAATCTTCTTAAATTTATTGAGGCTTGCCTTGTTTCCCAACATATGGTCTATCCTTGAGAACGTTCTGTGTTCACTTTAGAATGGTATTCTGCTGTTTTTGGATCAAGTGTTCTATATATATCTATTAAGTCCTTCTGGTCTAGTTTTTCATTTAATTCCACCATTTCCTTGTTACACCAAGGAATACAATTGCTACATCAATTGTCCATTGATGTAAGTGGAGTGTTAAGGTCCCCTATTATTATTGTGTTGCTGTTAACATCCTTTTTTAGGTTTGTTAATAGTTGCTTTATGTACTTTGGTGCCCCTGTGTTATGTGCATATATATTTATAAGTTTTATGTCCTCTTGGTGGAGTGTCCCTTTTATCATGATGTACTGCCCCTCTTTGTCTCTCATTGTCTTTTTTATCCTTGTCTGATACAAGTATGGCAAGACCTGCTTTCTTTTGTTTGCCATTAGCTTAGAATATTGTCTTCCATCCCTTGACTCTGAGCCAGTGTTTGTCTTTAAAGCTGAGATGTGTTTCCCGGAGGCAGCATATTGTCAGCTCTTGCTTTTTAATCCATCCCACCACTCTGTGTCTTAGGAATGGAGAATTGAATCCATTTACACTTAGAGTGATTATTGATATACGAGGGCTTAATACTGCCATTTTATCACTTGCATCCTGGTTGCTCTGTATTTCCCTTGTTTCTCATCCTGTGTACTTCCAACTGCCAATTCAGTTTGGTGACTCTCTATGATGGTTTTCTCAGTTTTCTCTTTATTTATCATTTATGTCTCTGTTCTGATTTTTTGTTTAGTGGTTATCATGAGGTTTGTATAAAAGATCTCGTAGATGAGATAGTCCGTTTTCTGATAGCCTCTTATTTTCTTACTCTAAGCAGGTTCCATCTCTTTCCTCTTCCCCGTCTAACTCAATGTTGTCACAACTTATTCTGTTTTGTATAGTGAGTTTGTGATTAAAATGAAGTGATTATAGTTATTTTTGATGCTTTCCTTTCCTTTGTCTTTAGTATTATAATTATTTGCTGACCTTTTCTGATAGAGAGCCATAATTTTCTGATTTAGTCTATTTATTTCCCTGCTCAGGTTTTGTAATCCCTTTTTTTTCAGATATGAGGGCCTCCTTGATCACTTCTTGTAGAGGGGAGGCGGGTCTTGTGGTGATGAACTCCCTCAGCTTTTGTTTATCTGGGAGAGTTTTTATTTCTTCATTGTATGTGAAGAATATTTTCACCAGATAGAGTATTCTTGGCTGCAAGTTTTTGTCTTTCAGAATTTTGAATGTGTCATTTCATTCTCTCCTAGCCTGTAAGGTTTCTGCTGAGAAATTTGCTGAAAGCCTGATGGGGGTTCCTCTGTAGGTCATTCTCTTCTGCCTTATTGCCCTTACTAACTTTTTATTTGTCATTGACTTTTGCCAGTTTTACTAATACATGCCTGGGAGAAGGTGTTTTTATATAGATGTAATTAGGAATTCTATTCTCTTCATTTACATGTAATTCCAGCTCCTTCCTGAGGTTTGGGAAGTTCTCAGCTATTATTTCTTTGGACAAGCTCTCTGCTCCTTTCTCCCTCCATTCTTCCTCTGGAATACCTATAATCCTTACGTTGCATTTTCTAATTGAGTCAGATATTTCTCATAGAATTTTTTCATTTCTCTTTTGTCTTAGTTCTCTCTCTCCTCCTCCATCTGAAGCATTTCTATTTTCCTGTCCTCTAAATCACTAATTCTGTCCTCTGTTATATCAGCTCTGTTTTTTAAGGATTCCAGATTTTTCTTTATCTTGTTCATTGTGTTCTTCATCTCCAACATTTATAATTGGGGTTTTTTTTTTTTTAATGGTTTCAATCTCCTTTGTGAAGGATTCCCTCTTCATCAATTTTATTCCTAAGTTCATTGGACTGTCTGAGTTTTCTTGTAACTCATTGAATTTTTTTATGATAGCTATTTTGAATGCTCTGTCATTTAGATTATAAATTTTGAGCCTTCAGGACTGATTTCTGGGTGCTTGTCATTTTCCTTCTGGTCTGTGTATTAATGTACCTCTTACTATTTGATGCAGTGGATTTGTGCCTTTGCACATTGGTAGTACCTAGTCGCAGATTCCACCTGCTGCCACTGGGGGAAGGGGGGGAAGGAGCTGTGTTTCTGAGCCCCCTGTAATTCCTTGTATCTCTGCCTGACCTTTGGAATCTATGCTGATAGGGCCTGTCTGCGATTGCTCGCTCACAGGTGCCGCTTTACAAACATATGCGCATGTGCTCTGGTGGGATTCCCTTGCTCTGGCCCACTGGCGGAGCTGGTGCACCAGGCAGCAGGAGGGGCGCTTTCCTTCAAGCACACGATCCTGGGGTGTTCTCAGTTTGCCCTCGCTTTCTGCCCTCCTGAGGTGCTGGCTTGATGAAGACACCTCTGCAATTGCTTTGCCTCCTCTGTGTGGAGCTTTCCCACAGGTAGGAGGCAACTTGGAGAGTGAAGGTATTCCACAGAGAGCTGCCCCTCTCCTTTCAGAGATGCACATGGCCCTGTGCCCTAAGTTGCTGCCAGGGAGGGAGAGGAGATCCCCTTACCTCCTTCCACTTCCTCCCAGGGGTCCAGCACCTCCATCTTCAGACAGATGGCTGTGTGGCTCTCCAGCTCTATTGTGTTGTGTGAATGTCCCCTGTTGGTTTATGAACGTCCTTTTCATTGTATCTTAGGGGGGAGAGTCTAAGGGAAGAACTCAGTCTGCCATGATGCTGACATCACCCTGAAACTACATTTTCTAAAACAATGTTGTTGAGGACATTCTTAATTATATCATTCAGTGTTCCTTATATAAGCTACATGAGAAATTTCATCTAGGATCCACTGCTAGAGAAAACTTTGTTTTCTGCTGAAGAACTAGTTTGCTTTTTCCTTCCCAGTAAAGAGGCTCCTCTGTCTATGGAAAGAAGAGAGGAATAAATACATACAAAAATACATGTGGGGGGCCAGCCTGGTGGCATAGCTGTTAAGTGCACACATTCTGCTTTGGTGGCCCAGGGTTCGCCGGTTCAGATCCCAGGTGTAGACATGGCACCATGTGAAAAGCCATACTGTGGTAGGTGTCCCACATATAAAGTAGAGGAAGATGGGCATGGATGTTAGGTCAGGGCCAGTCTTCCTCAGAAAAAAGAGGAGGACTGGCAGATGTTAGCTCAGGGCTAATCTTCCTTGGAAAAAAAAAAGAAGGAAAAAAGTGCAAAAAAAAGTGCAAAAGTATATGTGGGAAAGTTACTTTGAGGATTATAGTATTACTAAGATCTTAGGAAAACCCTGAAATACAATTGATCATAAGTAATCTCAATGGACAAAAACTTGAAACCATGCCCTATGAGGAACTATTGAAGAAAATAGGGATATTCAGAGGAGACTTGAAGGGTTAGAACAGAATTTTTTAAATATTAACAAGCCTGTTATGTTAGATTCATTTTGTGTCATCTCAGAGGCTGAGACTAGGAGCAATAAATGACTATTTTAGAAAAGAGTTGGAGAGGGTTGTAGACATAATGTATAAGCTAAGAGATTAGAAGAACCAGTATGAATGGGCTGTACTGAGCTCACCACCACTGGTGTAAAAGAAAACGAGCTCTTGACTGGGCCAGCCCTGAGCAGAAAGGTAAAGTGGGAGAGTTGCTGTAGCCTTATCTCCAACTCTGTTTATGTAACTTCCCTGGCTGGTTTGACATATAAAGAGCTTGGAAGTCATCACTCCCATCCTCACAAAAAGAAAAAATGCTGAACAAACTGAAAATCAACAAGTCTTGGATACATCAGGGAAGTGAGGTTACAGGACAAACTGACACTCCAAAAACTAGAGAGACAGGCAAATACAGAGAATCAGAAGCTGCATCTGGAGACTGGGAGGAACACATAAAGGACAAGCGCCTAATTACTGGAGATTCAGCCTAGAGTAGCTGAGGAGCGAAACAGTCCCGGAGGCCCCCACACTTTCCTAAGTTTTATCTCCAGTAGCTCCACCAGGTTCTCAGGGTGAATACGGGACAAAAATCTCCTGATACACCCTGCAAGGAGAAGAAGGAAATTAACCATTTAAAAATAAGCCCAGAGTGCTATGTTCTCCTTAACAAAGGCCTTAGCCTTCAAGGGCAACTGTTTTACCAGAGCCTAATCAACTTGGGGTTTACCAGAGCCTAAATGCCCTGGGGGAAGGGAAACATCCAAAACCAGCTCCTTCTTTCTGTCTCACTCACCGGCGAAGAAGGAGGAAGCTGAGAAGCACTTGTGAAGGTCCTAGCCTGGGACACAGGCTCATGAAAACACTGAGACCTAATCACAGATCACAGAACGCTTCTCCTCCCGCAGCAGTTTACCAACATAGCAATGGGGCTCTAGTACAGAAACAGGGCTTACAGCTAAAAGAATTGTAAGCGTCAGACTTTACTTAAGCAAGAGTCTCTGGGGAAATCTAAAGACAACAGGGGAGACAAAAACAGACACTGGAGGAAATTTTAGCCTTTGATACCTACAGCTATAGCAAACAGTAAATACAGCCTTGCTTTCAACATGCTACATAAATTCATACATACATGCAACATGATACAAATGTTCAACATACAGGGCATCCTAAAAGGCACAAAACACAGTTTGAAAAGCAAAGTAAGCATTAGCACTAGATCCAGACATGGCAGAGATATGGGAATTATCAAACTGGGAATTTAAAATAACTATGATTAATATGCTAGAAGCTCTAACGAAAAAGTGTACATCATGCAAAAAAAGATGGGTAAAATCAGCAGAAAGATGGAAACTCTAAGAAAGAACCAAAAGGAAATTCTAGAAATCAAAAATACTGCAAGAGAAATGAAGAACGTTTTTGATGGGCTCATCAGTAGATCGGACACAGCCAAAGAAAGATCAGTGAGCTTGAAGATATGTCAATAGAAACTTCCCAAATGGCAAAGCAAACAGGAAAAAACCCCAGAACTATTGGAAAAATTACAAAAGGTATAACACACACATAACGGAAATACCAGAAGGAAAAGAGAGAGAAAGGAACAGAAGAAATATGTGAAGTAATAATAGCTGAGAATTTCCCAAAATTAATGACTGACTCCAAACCACAGACCAGGGAGCTCAGAGACTACCAAGCAGGAAAATACCAAAAAATCTACACCTAGGAATATCATATAACAAAGATCAAAAACAAAAAGAAAAATCTTGAAAGAAGCCAGAGAAAAAAACCACCTTTCCTATAGAGAAACAAAGATAAGAAGTCCATTGCACTTCTCTTTAGAAACCTTGCAAGCAAGAAGAGTAGAGTGAAATATTTAAACTGTTGAAAGAAAAATATCCCTTTTCTTTTTGTGGCAGAGACAAAAATCCAGGCTCCCTTTTCAATGTGTGGAGCAGTCTCTGTAAAGTAACTGCCCAGACACGCTCTACATTTCTCAGCCCCTTCTCATATGAATGTGGCCAGGTAACTGATCCTAACCAATGGAACGTGAGCGAAAGAGATGTGCGTCACTTCAGGGCCAAGAAAAGGGTGTGATGTCTCCGTTCCCTCTTTCCCCTTCACTCTAGTGGATGAAGAAAACTACAAGGCCCAAGAGTATGGAAGAGCCACAAGATAGAAGAAGCCTGAGCCCCCACATCACAGCACGGAGGAGAGTCACCCGTGGACCAGCAACACCCACTAAGGACCGTTACATAAATGAAAAATAAATTTCTGTTGTGTTCCAGCCTTTATACATTTGTGGGTCTGTTTTTTGCAGTAGCTAGTATTACACTGTTACAATTCTCTTTCCTCTTCTTCTAGACAAACATCTAAGTGTGCCTTAGCCCTCTCAGGTGCTCTAACCACCATGTGCTTCCTCTCTAGGAACCTTCTAAGCCCTTCCAAGAACTGTCCAGAGCAGGGTTTCCCTTACTATTTTATCAAGACCCCCCAGGAATATCTTGAGGCTTTACCGAGAAATATCTACGGTTGGGGTCATATCTTGATCTTCCTCTGAAGTGCCAGAATCCCAGGGAAGAAAAAGATACAGTCAGCAGTGACATGCCCTCCCCTTCTCTTAATCTAGGATTTCCTTGTCCACGTAGTCAAGGATTTTCACCATGAAAGGGGCAATTCTCCTTTCTGCTGCCTCAGAGCATCCCCATGGGGCCCAATGTTGGGAGCCCTAAGTCGAAGGTTGCCTCTGACCACTGTCTCAATTAGCTACAGCCACAAAAATGCTATATAACAAGCCAACTCAGTACTCAATAGCTTAAAACAAAACAGTGATCTCCTCTCATGCTCATCGGTCTTTGTGTTGGTCAGGATGGCTGTGTAACACAGGTCTCATTCTGGAGGCCAGGCTGGAGGAGCAGTGACAACCTAGGCATGTTGTTGTCATGGCAGAGGTGGTGATGTCATGGCAGAGGACAGAAGCTCCCAGAGGTGCATATAGAAACATGTGAGACCTTTCATGACCTAGGCTCAGGATCAGTGCACAGCCACTTCTACCCACATTCCACTGGCCAAAGCATGTCACATGGCCAGCCCAAGTGAAAGGACGTTGAAGTACATTCTGCATGTGTAAGAACTTAGCGGGATGTGCTGTGTAACACTACCACAGGGACGCAAAGAATCAAGACTATACATTCAACCCACCATAGTCCTTGAGGACTGGAGCCACGGGAGCCAGTAGCTATGCTGACCTGAGGGCAGTGGGGCCTCTGCTGAAGGTCAGAAATACGTATTCACCAGGAGACACTAAAGTTCAAAATGCGTATTTTGTGGGATTTAGACTCTTTAGAATCCCTATGGCTTGTGTATTGCAAAATGCAATAGGAGAAAAGATGAATTCAGACCAATAGCATTATTAAAGAATTATATATTGATTTCATAGGTGTTCTGCTCATATTTATTAACCATCTACTAACAGAAATTCATCTTACCAAATTACCAAAACCATGCTCTGTCCCAAAGACTAGCTTCCGTCACTCCCCATTCAGACCAAGATGAAGTCTCATGGAGAATGGAATCACAGAATGATAGACCTGAGGGGAAATGTGGAAAATATCTGGTTTAACTCCCTCTTTCTGAAGATGAGGAAACCCAGGCAGAGACAAGTGACGTGACTTACAAAGCCACCTAAACATGAACGTCTCCAGTGCACTGTGCCTACCCCAGCACCCTGCTCCTAGAGTAAGTCTAGTTAGCAATTATGGACTTGCCCAAAGGTGGGTCCCATGACAATAATTGAGAGCATGGGGCTGAGGGTTCAAAGTCAAGAATTCAGGTGGGCCACTGTTGGCTGGCCTCTTCCCAAGGAAAACCTAATCAAAGCTGCATGAGAAGATTAGGGCTCGCAGAGTCTAAAACCCTAACATAGTAGTCCTCTTTGGTTATCTCATAACCTGTATCAATATCTTTTTCGTAAGAAGGTGAGATGCCAAGAATGCCCCTAGTACTGTTCTGTTCCTGACACCCTCCTCGCTTTCCCATCTCAACCAGCCGTTTCCTCAGAAAAGTTAAGATGGGAATGTGAACCAATTTGAGCTGAAATGTCACTCCTGCTCTAAAAATGCTAAATTAGAAAAAGAACGGTTTATTAAAAGAAACAAAAAATTCTAACATTCTCCTCTCTCCCAATATTTGAATAATCTCCATCCATCGATCAGACCTTGTCTGCTCTTGGGTTGTCTGACATAATTACACTTCAAAGATGTGATTGTCATACTATATTTTATGTGTCAAGAGCTCCACGGCTCCACAGTAGCCTCTCCTCTGGCAGAGAGAAGTAAGACTCACATACAAATAAACAGAAATGGCCACAAAAATTTGGAGATCTTTCTCAGCAGGTACTCAGGTGTCAGGGTCAGTCTGAAAAGTTTGACAAACTCTCTCCTTGACCAAACTTTAGTCAGGGTCCTCTGAGCCCCCTTCTCCACCGGGCCTCTGACTTGGGCACACACTCCCCCTCCTGTCCTCAGCCTGCGGGGCCCAGTTGTAGCAAGAATCCTGCGAAATCAGATCAGACAGAATCCCCCACTCTGATATCTGATACCTTGGCCTGCCCGGCCAGTTAGAATCCTGCGAAATGAGTTTAGCAAGAATTCCCCTCCCCCTGATGTCTCCTCTCAGTAATTTTCCATCCGCGGACCCCTCCACTCTCTTCCCGGGCTGTAATTCCCCAACATGACTTTGCCGTATTCCGAGTTGAGTGGCTTCTCTCTCCCCTACTGCCATAGTCTTGACGGGTATCTTAACAATCTTCATAAAAGTCCTCTTTACCGTTCTAACAAGTGTCAGAATAATTTTTTCTTTAACAGCTTCCCAACAAAAAACCAACCCCCGAGTCTTGCTCCGGAATGAGAAGGGCTTCAGGGCTTCTCGCCTCATTTTTCCTGTATTGTCCACAGAGCTGCACGCGAACAACTCCTTTGAACATTTAGATAAGGGCCTTCTATACACTTACTTCGTCGACGAGAGTCCATCTTGGGATTTAACAGGCAACAACTACAAAAATCAGGAAGTTCCTTCTCCATGTATGCTGCGAACGAAGTTCTGGGCATATGCCTGCCAGAATACGAGCATGCTTCCCCAAAGATCCGGGACCCCTCCTCACCCCGCCGCGCCGCCTTGCTGGTCTCCTCTTCATAACGCGTTCCTTGAAGCAGGGCGAGAGTGCCTTGAGCGCTCCTCCAAGCAAGTGCAAACCACTGGCGAATGCAAAAGAGCACACGGATGTGCGCGCCCAGGTTACACTCAGCTAAAAAAGAAATCCGCGCTCTTCCTGCCCCCTGCCCGCCAAGGTCGCACACAGCGCCTCGGCAGCGGACGGCACCGGCGGAGAGCGGAGCGCGCAGAGAGCTCGCCCGCGCGGCCAGCGCCGAGGGCCGGGAGCTCCGCCGGGAGGAGCGCGCCGCGGGGCCCGGCCGGAAGCGGCGCCGGGAGGAGGCGCGGCCGGCGTCCCCGGGCGCCGCCGAGGCCTGCTGACATCAGCCGCGCTCCTCCCCTCGCCTCCCAACACCCTCAGCTCCGGCCGGACCCTCCCTCCTCCCACCACGTGTCCTCGCCGCTCCCTCCCGAGGGGCCGCGCGCACGGGTAGCCGGAGAGGCGGCGGGGATGGCGCTGTGACAGCCGGGCCGGAGCCCTCGCGTCCCCCCCCGCGGCCCGGCCCGCGCCGGCCGCTCGGCCCGGCGGTGAGTGCGCGCGGGCGGGCCCCTCCCGCGGGCCCGGGGCGGCTCGGCCGCGGCGGGGCGGGGGCGCCGAGCCTGCAGCTGCCAGCGCCGCCGCCGCCTTTGTTGCGGGCCGGCCGGGGAGGCAGGCGGCGCCGGCTGCCGCCGCTCGGCAGGTGCGCCGGGCCGGGAGCGGGCCGGCAGGGGAGGCGGGCCGGCCGGGGGCGGGGGCGGGGGCGGGGGCGGCGGCAGCGCTCCGGCGCGGGGCCGCGGAGAAGGGGAACTGGGACAAGATGGCTGGAGCATCGGAGCGCGCCCGGGGCGCGGCGGCTGCGCGGGCGGGGCGCGGGGAGCGGGCGGGTGGGCGGCGGCGGCCCTGGCCGCGGGCACCTCGCCGCCGGCGGCCCCCGCGCCGCCCGTCACCTCCTGCCCCGGAGCCGGCGGGGAGGCCCTAGCCAAGTTCCGGCCCCAGCTCCCGGGATCTGAAGCTGTTCCGCCCTCCCCAGACCCATCCCTGCCGCGGTCGCCTGTCGTTGTTGGAAATAGCAAGCCGACTTTGGACTCGGGAGGGAGCTTTTCTTTGGAAGCCCGGGAGGACGCGGCCCGCAGGATGCACCCTCAGTCCACCTGGGAACTGCCCGCGTCCCTAGAGGACAGGAGGGAGGCCCTTTGTACGTGCTGGCCTACGAGCTCGGCAGGAGAGAATTTTCTTCGGCCCAGAGGCGACCAGTCATTTCCCACTGGGGGTGCGCCCCAAGGCCTGGCCCCAGCAGATTTCTGCACCATCTTGGGTCCCCAGGCATTACCCCTCACCGTGTGTCGCTGACTGCCAGGCTTGAAAAGTCGCTTAAGGCAGAACGAGTCTATTCTGAAACAGCTCAGGGACAGAACCTTTGAATCTGGAAAATCCAGGTGATGGGTATCCTGGGCCAGCCAACCTCCTGATGCTTAATTGGCCTGTAGGAACAACCCAGTTGAGGAGGTGTCCTCTCTGTGTTCAGATGCCTTCATTGATAGGAGGCCAACACCCCTCTCCTGCTGCTGCTAACATGTTTGGGTGGCGCTGGCTGTGAGAAAGTTTGACCTTTCAGCGCACTCTTTAAACCTCTTCCGGAATGTTTCCCCACCGTCCTGTTCTGCCCTTGGGTGTCTATAGAACCAGTCTGGTCTCTCTTCCACAGATAGGTTTTTAAATATTTGAAGGCAGCCAGGTATGCTGGCCCTTCTTATCATATTTAAATATGTCACCTTCTAGCTTCCTGGTGCCCACCCTGAAGCCCTTCCTCCAGGGCCTGACTCTGCTCCCTCCCTTCCTTCAGGCCCAACAGGGCTAAAGAGGTTTGTGTAGCCTGAGCCACTCCGACACCCCAGGCTTTGAAGCTTGAAGCATTCATACCAGTGCCTGACTTTTCTGAACTGAATCTTGCTTGCAGAGATGGAGTCCACAGCTTACCCTCTCAATTTGACCCTGAAGGTGGAGGAAGAGGAAGAAGAGATTCAGAGCCGGAAACTGGAGGATGGTCCCACAGATATGCAGAAAGTGCGAATCTGCTCAGAGGGCGGATGGGTAAGTAAGAAGGTGTGGGGTCCGCACACGGCTGTGATGAGCAGGCCTGGGAGCCTGGCTTGTTTTAAGTTTCCTCCTCAGGCAGACAGAGGAAGTAAAAATAGCCCAGCCCAGCCTGGTGTGTTTGCATTCCTGAGAAAACAGTCCTGTGGCTTTAAAAGGCACTCTGAGGAATGGCGGAGCAGGTCACTGGAGCAGTCCCTTGAGCCATGAAGCTCATCATCGTCAGGTTTGGGAGTCCAGGAGGCCAAGGTTGCGTCTCTCTCCTGAACCACTCGTGCCCCTACACCCTGCTCAATGCCAGGCACGTCGTCGACACCAACTTAACGTTGGCTGTCCTGTGTTAAGGAAAAAATTGTTCTAACAGTTGTTAAGATGGTAAGGAAGACTGTCTTCAGGACTATTGAGATAGCTGTCAAGACTGTCGCAGTCGGGGAGAGAGATGGGGCTCAACACTGAAGACAGTACAGACGAGAGGGGATTGATACCCAGGAGTAGAGTGGACGGGTCAGTGGATGGAAAATTACTAAGAGTAGACATCAGGGGTAGGGGGATCCTTGCTAAACGGACTTAACAGGATTCTTACTGCAGGCAGACATCAGGGTGGGGGACTTTTTCTAAACTGACTTAGCAAGATTCTTGCCAAAACGGGGCTGGGCAGGCTGAGGACAGGCGGGGAGCCAAGATGGAGGCCTGGTGGAGAAGTGGGCTCAGAGGAGCCTCACTGAGGTTTGGGCGAGGAGTCTTCGTCACCTGTTGCTAGTTGAGGGGAATCATTCTAAAGAGGACATGGGGCATTGAACTGACACGAGGAGAGCTTTGTGACGCGAAGCCGTGGGTTCTGTGGGAACACCGCTCACAAGAGTTCCCACAGCAGAGCTGCATTTCCAGCTGGCCTGGGCTGAGGGGTTGGGATGGTAGGCCGCGGGGAGAATGGAGCATATCCAAACGAGACTGTGAGAGAATTAGAGTAAACTTAGGAACGTGTAAATGCAATAATATTTACAGTTATGATTATGTCTAATTACAGTAGTTACTGGGCTTCATGAAAATTGGGCATGAATGGTAAACGTTTTAAATAAGCCACAAGTTGACATTCCTTTTCTCTGCTTAGTTTCCCCCGTGTGTGAACATTATCAGTATACATAACATCCTTTGCTTCCAGTGAGATCTGTGTTCGTAGGATCGCGGTGCTTCCCAGTGATCCCGTCCAGCTCCTCTCCACAGGAGGGAACTGGGGTACAGAGAGGATACACGTGTACACTGATGTTTATTCTTAAAAACTCCTCCTGAGCTGGACCCTTAAAAGTAGTGCATTTTTGTGTTATGCATGTTATACCTCAATAAAAAATAATAGTAAAAAACACCGCAGTACCGGGCTCTGGGCTCGCCATCTGGCTGTAGGCTGCTCTGCCTTTGTCACTTTGGTGTTCTCTGTTCCTTGCCCACCCCATCCTCCTCCCTGGTTCTGACCCTCGCAGCTGGGGAGACCTGGAGGGGCAGGAGTCAGTGCAGTCTAGCACCGAGCAAGACCTCAAGCCAGTAGAAACCCTGGGCTTTGAGGCTAACTTGGCCAACCCAGAAGATCCAGATAGAGTGGAGAACCTTGGAGAACGGGTGCAGTGATTGGACCTCTGCGTGTGCTGAGACAGTGAGAAAAGAGCACAGTGAAGACCGCCCCTGGGCAGTCCGGCATCCATCCGCAGTTGCTGAGCACAGCGCTGGCTGTTACTAAGCTGAGATCCCAGGCTCGTGGAGGCACTAGTCTCTGAGGAAGACAGGGAGGTCAACATAATTAATAGGGCAGCATTTGGGCTGCAGGGGACGTCAGTTCAGGAGGGGGCTGGACTCCAGCTCGGGCTGGAGAGCCCGAGAGGCCACCCAGAGCAGGTGAGCACAGACCTGGCCTTGAGTAGTGGGCAGCTTGGCCCCCAGCCCTGCCTTGGGACATTTGGCAATATCTAGAGACATTTTTTGGTTGTCATGACTTGGGGGGCGTTGGAGGCTGGGAGATCCTCCTGGCATTTCCTGGGTAGGGGCTGGGGAGGCTGCTGAACGTCTGCAGTGCCCAGGACAGCCCCCACAACGAAGGCTTACCCGGCCCACAGTGTCAGTGACGCTGAGGCTGAGAAGCCTCCAGCATTAGACTAGGGGAAGAAGAGAAGTGAATCTGATTCTTAAATATGTATTTTCGTTGTGGGGAATTATGTTAGGCCTTTCAAAGTTAAGAACTGTGCTCGCTATTAAGATAATATTCCATAGGAGAGTTGGAGTAGAAATACAATTTCAAGTAGAGAAAAGGAAAAATGTTCTTTGAACTGAGTCTTTGTCATGAGTGGACCCGGCCCAGGGAGGGGAGGGTGCTTGCGCTGCAGGCACAAGGAAGGCTTGAGCAAAAGCCCCAGAAAGGAAAGCTTGTGTGCAGAGTAGGAGCAGCTCCCGGGTGGAGCTGGCATCCAAAGGGCTTGTCAGAGTGGGAGGGGTGGGAGGGGAGAAGGCCGAGAAGTGGGACAGGCCAGGCCGGGGCCAGCCTGAGGGCGAAGGGTGCTGGGCCAAGGAGCCTGAGCTCCCTCCTTGGTGACTCGAGGGAAAGTCCTCGGCTGTCTTTCTGAGGGAAGCCTGGGTTCAGCTGAGGCCTCCGTGGCCCACTGAGGACGCACGGGCTCTGGAGTCAGACTTCCTAACTCTGACCATGGTCACCTTACTTAACCGCTCTGTTTCCTCACCTCTAAGAGCGGGACTGCCCCACACCGTGCCTGGCATGCAGCAGGCGCTCCGCCCCCAGGTCCCTGGCATCCTCGCTGGGTGGCGTGCAGCTCGGCAGCTGAGGCTGTGCACTGTATGAGTACCGCCTGGTCCCAGAGGCGGGCGTGGGCAGGCCGGCCGTGTGCACAGCTGAGGGAGGACCACCTGGCCGCTGAGGCCGTGATCGCTGAGGGAAGGGGAGCACGGAGACCGAGGGCCCCCACCTGCGAGGCCAAGAAAGGGTGTTTGGGGGATGCACACCGGCTGCCTGACTTGAGGTTTGCCCAGGCTGGCCCAGTTTGCCTTCTGCTGTGCCCAGCCAGATGGAAGGCCGCGGTGAGAGGGCAGGCCGCACAGCAGGGCCTGGCCAAAGACTTGCCCGGCTCTCAGAGGGTGGTTGTGAGGAGGGTGTCTGAGCCACTGCCCCGTGCACCTCTGGAGCATCATGTGGGCTTGTTGGAAGATCCCCCGTGGCTTGGGCATTAGTAGCTGGAAACAAATCCGGCAGCAGCCTCCAGCTGCTTTCTCACAACTTCAAGGCTCCCGACATTTTTACCAGGCCTGGGACGTGTCACCCTCTACAAGTATCGATGGCCCCTCTGAAATGAGAGGCAGAGCCAGTCCTGTGGCCCATTTTATCAGCAAAGGAAAAGGGACTATACATAGATATGGCCTAGATCTGGAATTTCCTAGGGAGAGAGAAGGCCAAAGGGAGAGCTGTTTAAAAGCCTGGGAAGGGGGACAGGGTGTGGCGGAAAGTTCCTGGCTGACGGGCTCTCCAGATCAATGCAGAAGCCTGAGGCCAGCCTGGTGCAGTCTGTTTGTCCCTCCTAGTATTTCACTCAGGGAGTTTTGTCCATTCTTACTGCAAAGAGGAGGCTTGGTTTTGTGACAGATGAAATTTCATGATTATTTGAAATGATTCCAAGTGGAACAAGAGAAAGGGAATCCAGAGATTATTTGCTTAAATCCTTTATTCAAAAACAACTAAATGGTTACTATCTACAGGAAGTGTTCTAAACTTAAGGAAACGGAACAAGCACGGGTTCTGCCCTCAATGAGCACGTATTCTGGTGTGTAAGCAGACAGGTAAACTGAGATCACACTGCCGTATGATAAGTGCCACCATAGTGTTGAGCCCAGGGCAGCACGGGATGTGTCAGTGGGCACACAGCCAGGGGTGGGGCGGGCTTCCAGGTAGCAGGCGAGTGGGCTGAGTCTTAGAAGGTGGGTGGGCCTCCCAGCAGTGAGAGAACCCTGTGCTGAGACGAGGAAGGCCAGACGGTGTGCTCAGGGAACTGCAAGCAGTTGAGTGCAGCTGGGCTTGGAGGTGGGCAGAGTGGAGGGCTGGGCACCAGGGAGGCGCTTTACTCTCTAAGGGCTGGAGCCTTGAACTCAGACAGCTAGGTCCAAATCTCCACCCTGCCATTTATCAGCTTTGTGACTTTGGACTAGAAACTAGGCCTCTCTGAGCCTGTTCCCTCCTTCATTAAATGGGGTTGTTGGGGGAATCAGTGAAGCAGTTACAGGGCCTTTCCTGGGAAGCGCTCACTGTGTGTAAGGTGCTGTGAGGGTGGGGGTGAGGTAGGTGGACTTCGGGAATGAGGGGGAAAGGCCGGTCTGGCTCAGTGGTTGAGGGCCGGACACCTAAGAGGCTGCAGCCTGTGCAGACACTAATTTTCCAAGCTGATGACAAACATGGTCGTAATCACCTGGGCCCTAGATTCAGCCTTGGGGAGTGGCTTTGACAGCCGTACCGCAAAGTGACCAGCCAGGTACACAGGCCCAGCGATTTCTTCCCACTGAGCACAGGAGCTGTGGAGTAGGATTTTTAATGACCGAAAGAAAAAACACAGTAAAAGGAAAAGCAGATAGTTGAATAAACAAGAAGTGGTTGGTTGGGTGACTTGGCTGCCTGTCACCATGCCCCCAGTGGGCGGGGCAGTGGGGGGAGCATGGCAGGGCCTGCTCCTCTGGCCCTAGGGCTTTCTAGGGCTTCCTGCCCCAGGAGGCATCAAAGCAGAGCAGTTTGCTCTGGTATCTCCATAAATTTCAGCTCTCAGTAGCCCCTCTCCCTCCTGCTCTTGCTTTTGTGGATTGGGAAAGGCCAGACGGGCCTCTTCTCTGCTGGCTTCTCCCTGGGCGGCTTTGGGTTCTGAGTCAAACGCTGGGGCTGGTGCCCCTGGGAGCGGAGAACAGTGCGCAGGAACCCCCCCAGGCTGAGGTCTGAGGGAGGGAGGGAGGGAGCAGGGTGGGGATGAGCATGTTGTGTTGGTGGTGTTTCCCTGAGCGTGGCTGGTCCCAGGTTCTCAAGTGGGCGGTGGGCCGTGGGCAGCTCTCGCTGCAGGGTGTGAGGGTGCCATGTCCCGTGTCTCCTGGCCTGGTGGTGGGTGCTTCTCTGTGCACCCCGCGGGCACGGGGGCCTGAGCTCGTGTCCTTGTTTTGCCTCTGGCAGCTGTGAGTGCGGACAGACGGGCTCCCTCAGGTCAGGTCCCTCCCTGTGAGACGAAGCTGTGTGCGTCTGTGTCGGCATGTGCCTGTCAGTCGTTGAGAAAGGCCTGTCGCTGTTCCAGGTGCCGGCCCTATTCGATGAGGTGGCCATATATTTCTCCGATGAGGAGTGGGAAGTTTTGACGGAGCAACAAAAGGCCCTGTACCGGGAAGTCATGAGGATGAATTACGAAACTGTGCTGTCCCTGGGTAAAGCTTTGTTTTCTTCTGTCTCCTAGAAGCCTTGAGCCCAGAGAACTGTTTCCATGTCTCTCTTCACTGGTGTGTCCAACATCCCTCTCTCCTGAACTTGGACTCTGTCCCCTCGATGCCTGTGCCCACTGGATTTCCTGTTTTTGATTTAGGCAGGATATAAATATTGTGTCCTTCTACTCAGCGACTTGTGCCAGCTCTCAGAACCGTCCTCATTCAACCCAGGCATTTATATCAGAAAAAATAAGACATAACCTAAGAAGTGTCCCCACAGGTCTGGGCCTGTGCCTCCTATGTTCCTTAGGAGGGAAGGCAGGCCTCATTGTCACCCTCTCAGCCTCAGAAGCTCAGGGACATGCCCCAAAGAGTCCCTGCTCCCCGCCCGGCCCTGATGTCCGTATTGTTAGACTGTAACCGTGCGGAGGGACTTCCCAGTTTGCTCACACAGGCACCAGAGTACTCATCAGACCAGGGGCTGCATTCACGCACTTCCCTGCTAAACGCGGGTCTTTGTTGTTGCTCGTGCCGGCCCCGTTAGCAGAGAGCCATAAATCCCCTTGGACGGACCTATCTCCCATCGTATTTTTTCTTTAGGTATCCCGAGCCCTCTTCCCCGTCTTTCATAAATCTCCATATTGAGAAGACTGGGGCGAGAGGAGTGTTCCTTAAGTATTATAAAGTACTTCTTTTGGCGGTGCTCCAAGACGTCACATAGCTGTTACCTGTTTTATCTCCTGTAAACAGAATTCCCGTTCCCTAAGCCAGACATGATCACGCGCTTGGAAGGGGAGGAGTCTCAGAATCCTGACGAATGGCAGCTCCAAGGAGGAAGCTTTGCAGGTACTACGATCACACCAATCCACCCTCCATCCAATCGGAGCATTCTGAAGCCGGATAAGGTTTCCATATACATTCTGTGGGGTATTGAAGAGTAAGATGGGGTTACGATGCAGGAAGATTATGGGCTTTGGAGTTTCAAATTCTCCTTTCCAGTGCTGTGTAACTTTAGGCAACTTTATTCACCTCTCCAAGCCTCCCTTTCTTCCTCTGTCAGCTGGGGGGTAATAAGTCTCCGTGTGCAACCTTGTATGTGGATGAAGCAAATTGAAGCTTCTGTGGCATTTGGTCCAGCGCACATCCTAACTGAGGCCACCTCAGTAGCGCACCACACACCTCTGAAAACTAAGGAAAATAGTGTGAGAAAGCACACGTTCCTGTCCTGCCTTCCTGTCCTTTCATCTTGGATAGAAAAAGCAATCACAGCTGTAGTACACATTTGAGCAAAAATGTCTAGGGAGCATGTGGTCCTTTAAGAAGAAACCTAGTCAGGAGGGTGGCAGTTGCAGAAATACAGCTTCCGAACAGCCAGATTGGTTTTATTTGCCTTCTCTCTTTAGGTGAGAGTTTAAAATGCCGTATTTTGTTGATTCTGAGATGCATTTTCCCCCCACCACTTTAACATCTCTGAAATGGAGAATGCCTCTTAAAAATGATGGCATGTCATAGTTTAATTAGTGGCATTTTTTTCTCAGCGGCACATAATGGTGCATCTTGCAACTGACGGCACCTTAGTTTTGGTGAGAAATGGTCATTTCCTCTAACCATCTGGGATTTCTGTGAGCACCTTCTCAATATAAACATACAGTGAGACACAGTTCTGGCATTGGTGTGCCAGAACCAGTTTTCTGCCTTATAGACTTAACTTTGTGAAGTGTGATTTTGCTATAGATTTTCTTGGTTTAAGGGGTGTGATTCAGCCGATGATGCATCCAAGTTCTGGAATATTACGCGGTAGTATGGGCTATATTTGGCTTCTCATCCACAGAAAGATTATTTTGACTTACACATGGCCCACAAAATTATTATGCGATCCAGCTTGGCCCCTGTGTTCGGTTCCCAGCTCTGCCACTTTCTTGCTCAGCTTCCTTGATGCTTTACTTAACTTCTTTGGCCTCATCTGCAGAGGAGGAGTAATGCACACAGTCACTGTGACAGGTAGATGTGTCACCCGTGGGAACTTGCAGCGGGTAAGGACTTAGGATATGTTAGCTGTTATTAAAGTGACTACTTTTGGTGAACCTCAGATTAAGGTATTCTTGACTTTTCAACCAAAAAAAATCAGGGAATAAGCCAGAAATCATTTTCCTTACTGGCATTATCTTTGCCCTTCCCCGTTTGTCTCCCAGAAAATGAAGACTCTGACGTGAAGCCTCCGGACTGGGCAGGCCCGCTGAGTACCACCTCCCCGTTTGCTCAGCCTCAGCACCTTGATGGCTTTGGCCTCCGTCTGCCTCGGGACATCGCAGAGCTGCCCGAGTGGAGTGAGGGGTACCCCTTCTACATGGCCATGGGCTTCCCGGGGTATGACCTCTCAGCGGATGATATCGCTGGGAAGTTTCAGTTCAGCCGGGGCATGCGCCGCAGTTACGATGCGGGCTTCAAGCTGATGGTGGTGGAATATGCCGAGAGCACCAATAACTGCCAGGCTGCCAAGCAGTTTGGAGTGCTGGAAAAAAACGTTCGAGACTGGCGCAAAGTGAAGCCGCAGCTCCAGAATGCCCACGCCATGCGGCGGGCATTCCGAGGCCCCAAGAATGGGCGATTTGCTCTGGTGGACCAGCGTGTGGCTGAGTATGTCAGATACATGCAGGCCAAAGGGGACCCTATCACCAGGGAGGCGATGCAACTGAAAGCTCTCGAAATCGCCCAGGAGATGAACATTCCAGAGAAAGGCTTCAAGGCGAGCTTGGGTTGGTGTCGGAGAATGATGCGAAGGTATGACTTGTCCCTGAGGCATAAAGTGCCCGTGCCCCAGCAACTGCCTGAAGACCTGACTGAGAAGCTCGTCACCTACCAGCGCAGTGTGCTGGCTCTGCGCAGGGCGCATGACTATGAGGTGGCTCAGATGGGAAACGCAGACGAGACGCCCATTTGTTTAGAGGTGCCGTCAAGGGTGACTGTTGACAACCAGGGTGAGAAGCCTGTCTTGGTCAAGACGCCAGGCAGGGAGAAACTGAAAATCACAGCAATGCTTGGGGTCTTGGCTGATGGCAGGAAGTTACCTCCATACATCATTTTGAGGGGCACATACATCCCCCCCGGGAAGTTCCCCAGTGGGATGGAAATCCGCTGCCACCGGTATGGATGGATGACCGAGGACTTGATGCAGGACTGGTTAGAAGTGGTGTGGAGACGAAGGACTGGCGCCATGCCCAAGCAGCGGGGGATGCTGATTTTGAATGGCTTCCGGGGCCACGCCACTGATTCCGTCAAGAGCTCCATGGAGAGCATGAACACCGACATGGTCATCATCCCAGGGGGCCTGACCTCGCAGCTTCAGGTGCTGGATGTGGTGGTCTACAAACCGCTGAATGACAGCGTGCGGGCCCAGTACTCCAACTGGCTTCTGGCGGGGAACCTGGCGCTGAGCCCAACCGGGAATGCCAAGAAGCCACCCCTTGGTCTCTTCCTGGAGTGGGTCATGGTCGCGTGGAACAGCATCTCCAGCGAATCCATTGTCCAGGGGTTCAAGAAGTGCCACATCTCCAGCAACTTGGAAGACGAAGATGATGTCCTGTGGGAAATTGAGAGCGAGCTGCCGGGAGGAGGGGAACCACCCAAAGAATGTGACACTGAGAGCATGACAGAGAGCAACTGAAGGGAGAGCACAGGTAAGCAGGCAGGCGCGAGGACTCGTGCTTCACTAAGGGACGTGTTTGTGTTCCACAGACGCTTTGCTCTTGCCGTTATTGTCCTCTATTTCCGAGAACTCTTCGAGCCTGCAGCGCAGTGCTGTAGAGAACCGGCCGTCGGCACTTTCTCCTTTATATGAGACTTTTGTTGCTCGGCTTACTCTGGGTATTTTGCTCTGCAGCCTGGGCCCAGCAGCCCTGCTATCTATACATAAAAGGAACAAGGGGTCAGCTGCCAGAACATTCATCTGGGAGCTGTAGTGCTGAAACAGATTACCTGAGCCTGGAGGAGCATAGTCAGACATTGCTGAGTTAACAACATTTGGTCTGAAAAGCCAACTTCTCCCTTTCCCTTATGAATCGTCTGAACGTCTGGGGCCAGTGTGTGTACCTGGTCCCCCTGGGGACCTGTGCTCACTTCCGCTGGCCTGGAGGGCCCCAAGTGCCCTCTTGGCCTCCGGCCTCAATCCTGGGGTCTGCAGTAGCCCACTGGGAAATACAAGTAATAGCTTACGCTTGCTTTTCCCTAGGATTTCAAGTGTTTTAAAATATCATCTTATTCTCATAATGACCTTCACGTGGAGTCAGCAGTTACGATAATCTTCTTGTAGTCCTCAGATGTCTGAAGAGACATATTTTTTAATTGAATCCACCAAAAAAAGAAAAGAAAACGGGGTGCATATCTAGTCTTACAGTGAATCAAGTCGGGGGGCCAAGGACGGTAGGCCTGGAATTTTCAGAGTTGAGTAGAGAAGGGACACAGCTTTAAAAGGAAGTGGGGAGTGGGGGGACTAGGAAACACCGCCAGTGGCCTGAGTCTGCACCCCCACACGCACACCTTGAGGGACAACGGCCATGTACCAGGGAACATACAGAGGGAACAAACAGCCCACTTTGCCTTCGTCCTTGTTTCCCTGTCTGTCAGTTAGCTTCTTCCTTCAGACACAGTGTTTTAACGTACAGAGGACTTTCCTTCTCTTACAGAGGCCCTGAAACCATCTGACATTTTTTTCTTTCTTTTAAAGTGTAGTTAGGTATTTCCATCCCGGTTGCTTTTTTCCTCCGGGTGAAGTGCTAAAAAAAAATCTTCTGTCGCGCCCCCGCAGGCTGTGTACGTTGAGGAGTGACTTACGTCTCCTTCCCCGCCCCAAATCAGTGTGCTCATGTCACTGAACCCGCTGTCATTCTGGGGTCCCTAGAAGTACAGCGGAGCCGGGAAGTTCTTACTATTACATTCAAAACCACCCGAAGTGCTTTTTTTCCTCTCGTGTCCCGTCCTGTTTTGCCCCATGAATCCAGCCTCCCTTTTCTGCTGACCACTGTACTGCCTCCGTTGGATCAGACTCTGAACTATAGCTGTTTTTATCCTTTTCTCATTGTACCTTTTTTTTCCCCTCTTTGTTACATAACAGTTTTGTGCATTTTTAATTTTCTAAGCTATTTGCTACTCAAAGAACTGGATCAAAAACAGCCAGAAGACGAAAGGGAAAATAACGAAGCTAGGCTGCCGCTCTGAGCCTAGGCACTTATGTCTGACGTCAGCCGTGAGCTTTTGCTCATCTCGACTGCCAGTTGTCTGGGCAGCTGCCTTTTTCTAATGGAGGCGGTGACAGAAGTAGATAGGGATTCTCAGTGAGCGGGAGTTTAGGAGACATATGGGCATAAGACTACCTCTTCTCATCTACTTGAAAATCTAATGATATAATTATGTTTGTTAAAATTATACGATGTCTAAAATCCAAGGGTTAATTTACACTTAGGGTTCTCTCTGTTTTCCAGCAAATGGAACTTTGTTTGAGACAGTTGGGGAGGAAAATCCTCAAGAAGATTCCTCGAAACGTGGATGTACAGGGAACAGCAGGAAGAGGCCATGGGGCTCCGACAGCCCAAGTCTGGATCGCAGCCTGTGTTCCCATCCCGGGACCAGGACGCAGCCCAACCCCGCCCCGCATCCATGAGGTGTCAGAAAAGTCTAGGACTCTTAATTTCATCAGACATGTTTAGGAAAGAAACTGCTTCTGCCCCATTTCTTGTCTTGTTTTAGAGATTACTCCACGTGCCCATCGGAAGAAACCTGTAAATAGGAACGAACAAAGGTGTTTCCTGGAGAAGAGACCATTTGTTCTGCACCAACAGGAGACTCATTATGTGGGTCCAACTCCACTGGCATCCTTTCTGTGCAGAAAACCTCAAGTAAATGTTTTCTTCTGCCTTTAAAAATGCTTCCAAGGGTAGAACCTGTCCCCACAGGTCATGACTGCAGAGAAGGCTTTGTCAAAATGTGTAATTTATGCACACCTGCTCCTTGCACATTTCCTCTTTTGGAACAGTGAGACACTAATGATAACCAAGTTCAGACACACTGGCCGGGTGCCGGCAGATGGCTTTTCTATAGACAAACTAGGTTAGTGTGGAAGATACAGGTTAAAATAAACTATGCTGTTTTATTTATCTTCCCAATCTGGTTGGCAGCTAGACTTTTTTAGGGTCTCATTTAATGGCCCTATTTTTCATTATTATTATATTTAATGATAGGGCAGCATTTAAGACACAAACTCTTCTGTTTCTCAGGCTGCCTGCAGGAGATGTCACCGTAAATTATCTGCTGTCTACATGGTACAAGGCTCATTGACTCATCTGAAACTTGTTTTGTTAATTTCTTTAATATTTCTATCACAAGGGTGGTGAGAGGGCCTGGGCTTTTAGCTGCAGCTTTTCAAGACTCCTAATCTCCTCCTGCCCTACAGGAATGGGTGGGAGTCTTTGAATTTTTACACTATAGTAATTTGCATTCCCACATAAGTCGAGTGTTACAAAAACATTCCTTCAAAGTTATTTGTGCTACAAAAAATATGCCAGAACCACATAGACAAAGCCATTGCTAGAAATGTCATTCCAATGTCAACTCTGGATAACAGGCTACCATAACCACTTTTCCTTCCTATAGACTCAGCTCATTTGTCTATTATACTGTTCTTGGCATCTTGAAACACCTATTGCTACTCAGGTACTCATTTTCCTATTTATTAGTGACTCACCTTTCTCATTTTTTTAAACCAGTTTTCTTCCAAGAGGGGAAATCTCAATTTCTGGTATCTGAATAACTTTCAATGTATCAGTTGTTTTCCCATTTGCTTTTACCTGTACTGTATTCCTTGTCATCTCAAATGGCATCTATACCTAGCTACTTGCCATTCCAGAAGTTTCCTTTCCTTCCAGTTCCACTTAATTTATCCTCCACTGTCCTGGTTCCTGGCTCTTTCCTCTTTATGCCCTATTTTACTTACTTTGGGAGCTTAAAGGATTCTATAAGACCTTGTTTTGGGTTCCTGCATTGGAGCCATGGTTACGTTGCAGAGAAGAATAGAAAATGGGTTCAACTCCTGTTTCCTTTCCCCAACGCCTCCTCGAGTCTCATCATCCGCTGATAGGTGATGCCTTACAGGTTGCATAGCACTGGAACTTTCCTAGAGTAATGGTTCTACTGTCAGGGTTTTTCTGGGCTCGTTCTTCCACTGACCTAATTATGATCTATGCCTAACAGAGCCCCAGTACAACTATTTTGCAGAATGGCTATTACCCTAGAATTACTATAGCACATATTGAGATATAGTTGTACTCCCCAGTAGGTAGGAACTGACCCCAACAATAAACTTTGATAATAAAGACGATTGGCTATAGTGGTTTTATTTACCTGTTAACAATGTGAAAAGTCACATTGCAAACTATCATTTACACTTAATTTTCCCTTCAGTTTGGTACCAATGTATTAACACCCTTGAATCAAAAAAGTGTCTGTTCGTGGGATGGCAGTGTAAGTAATGTTGGTGTCCTTGAAGACAAAGGCAAGAAAAATGATGTGTAGTTTTAAACTGGCTTTTAAAAGGGTGCGGGGAGACCTGGCATCAACACCTTTCTTCTCAATCCGTCACGTTTTGGATGCTCTTAAGTATGGTACATTACCAAAATATCATGAAGGAACTCCATAAAGGGATATTCATTTTCACAGTGGTGACATGCTAGCAAGTCGACGAACAGAACACTTGGTATCCTGTTTTCATAAATTTCCTTAAACTGAAAGCATGATGAACCTCTATGCCCTTTTCATGGTACGCTTTTGGTAAAAGTCCTGACAATGGACCACGTCCATAGAGTGAGTTAAATAAGTAGTAGTCTACTTTCCGAGAATAATCCAGACAACATTTTTCCTTTTCCAAGCCGTCAGAATTAAATGCTGAACCAGTCTGTTGGCCACAGCATCTAAGTCTGACCCCTAAAACCAAGCTTCCTTACCCTAATTCTACATCTTGGTACAAGTCAAAGACATGATGGCACACAGGCATTTAGCTACAGAAACAGGGTAAGCATTTAGAAAATCATGGTGCTATCCCTCGAGAAGCATCCCCATGACTTCAGGCACTGGGGAGAAGCGTTTGAGGAACCTGTGCTTGATCGATCACAGCCACGGGTGATACAGGAGGCAAGCATGTGAGCCAGCGCGCGGGGTGCCTGGTATAAAGTAAGGTGGGTCTTGCACCATATACCTGCAGCTAAAAGACAATTACTGAAATTCCTATAGGAAGCTTTATTCTAAGTCTGAAAGTATTTGGTTTCTAACAGCTTTTTTCTTCATTGAGATGGCTGTTTTTCTAAATAATGCTTGACAGTAAGCATTATGATTTCACTCAGGATCCCACAGTTGGCAACGGTGCTAGCATTGGAGCCAGACTTCAGAAGGGCAGAGGTGTTCAAATCTCTTTCAAGGGCTCTCTTGGAAAATCCTCCTAAGGATCACTCTACTGTCCTGCCCTGCCCTCAACCCCGTCTCTCCAACTTTACAAAATGATTCTTGAAAACCAGCATGGAAAGCAGATCTTAGTTTAGAGTGTAGGCCCAAAACATGAGGCAAAGGGAGTCCTCTGGTGTCCTGTGGTCCCACCAGAGTAGGTGGCTGTGGGGATCCAGGCCAGGTCCCAGAGAGGAGTTTTCCTCTTTGGACTTCTGTGGAACCTGCTGTTGCAAAGGGCAGCAGGGCACAGAGGAGGCTCCTGGCTGCCTTGCCATCTGTGGAACGCAGGAAATGCAACACGTACTTAGCACGAAGGCCCAGACAGATGGATAGTCCAAAACAACCACTACATTCAGTTAAGATAGTGCTTCAAATTCTCCCCAACCCTAAAAATTGTTGAATATTATCTCATCTAAAACTCTAAAGGGCTTTTCAGACTTGTGCCAAGAACTGAAACTAAGCTGTTTATTCTCTCTTTTTGGTCTTAATCTACACATCACAAATCTCATCTAGTACATTCTTTTGGGAAGTCTCTGCTAAGATAAAGCAGGGCTTTTCACAGTTCTGTAGAAGGCGGTATCCTTAAGAGGTTTACTTCAATAAACAAGCTGTTTTGTCCCAAACGGTTTATTTATCACATTTAAAGTACAAAATCAAATACACAGATCCAGATATTAGACCACATATACATATCTATACATATATTATTTAGACCTACACAAACCCATCTGTACATTCTAATAGATCCACGAACATGATCTCTTGAGTAAAAAGCAACATCTCTAAAAAAACCAAACTCGGTTATTAGTAACACTGTCAAATGTAAATTATTTTCACTTCATCATTTGAAAGGATAGAAACATGATATTTCATGGGAATAGGGGAATTACCAAGTATAGATCCAATATTTTTACATGGACTTCATAAAACATATTCTATAGGAGTAATTAATAAATGAACCTGCCAAAGTCTTCAGATGTAGTAACTCTATCAAAGAAGCTTGAGTTATGAGAAGACATAAGGTTAATTAATCTCAATCCAAGAAGGTTGTTTGTTTTGATTTGGGTTCCTAATGCACACAAAGGACTTCATTTTGTCTAATAGCACAGCATCTCTAAGTCATATTTTCTATGGAGTTGTACTGACTTTTTAGAGAGCTACCTGTATTGGTTAAAAATTAAACTGGTTACTAAAGGAGCTATCTAATTTCTAACACTGTAGGTTTATTTCAACCAAAATTCAAGAGCACAGCTCTTGAGGAGAAAGGCAGAAATTTTAGACTTGCCAGATACAGAATATGTGAAGTCACTGAACACACAGATGTCCTGCTGATCATGGGGACTACGTTATAATAGCTTCTTTGTTCTAGGATGTCATCTCCCTCACACGCAGACCATGGGACACTAAGCCTCAGATGCCTGAACATCTCCATTCCAGGCACAGAATCCCATCAGTGCCAACTCCCGTAACTGGAAACACACACACACACACAAACACACACACAGATTATTAAATTCGAACTGATATGAATGGCTTCACAGTAGCCACACAATACATACTCAGTGTCACGTTTCCATAGGAAAGGTCCTATTCACACTGCACACTTCAGTCTTGAAATGTGGACCCAAAGAACATTCGATTCTCAATAATCACTGAATTTGCAGAGGGTCTCACCCCTCAAATCCTAATTCAGCAGAGCAAAAGCCCCTCCTTGGCTGCCAAGCGCTGGCGGTGGACCTTGTCTTGCTGCAGCTCCTCGTGGTTTGGGTGCCAGAGTTTCATGATGACCCTCTCAATGTTGAGAGCATACACAGTGTGTGTAGGAATGACTTCCCTGTGGACCTGGGATTACAAAATTAGCAAGTCTCCAATTAGACTTCAGTATACTTATTTTCCCAACATATAAAATAAAAGTAAGGTTTATATCAACAAAACACTCACACAAAAGACACACAAACCTATAAACTTTAAGCCAGAACCTAATGGATCCCAAACCAGATAACAAGAAGACAAGGAAATAATAAGGTTCTGAAATAGGAATAAGGCAACAAGGGGATTTTTCCTTTTCTTTCTTTCATTGGGGAGGTGGGGGATGGGGGAGGTAAATTAGGAAGGATTCCTGCGCCCAGGATTTGAAAAATGAGGCTAGTACTAATGGTTTTAATAACAAACAATAAAACTGAAAAAAAAAAAAAACAGGAAGTGGGAAAGCTACTGAGTATGTCTGCAGAACTAAAGACACTTTGAACCGATCCATAAATCTAGGTAAACTTCGAGGAGCCAAGAGTTACCTGCAAAGCTTCAAAAAGGTCGTACATGTTCACTGGAGGCAAAGATGCAGGCAGCGTGTCCCCAGAGCAGGCTAGCAGGAGTGCGGCCTGCTGCTCAGCATCGTCAGGGGGCGGGTGAGACGCTGGATTCTGACCAGCACAGGGAGCAGAAAAGGCTGGAGGGCTGAAAACAAAGTATTTTAGAAATAGTCCCAGTAACTAAGACGAAAAGTGAAAACTAGAACAGAAATGGGTTGCTAGAACAAATCTTATTAAAAATAATATGAATTAAAAACCCAGTTATTTTTTAGCTAGTATATACATGAATAGTCTATAATTTTAATTTTTAAAGGCACCCGTTTGTCAGGCTGGAAAGAAAATATAAGAGTAACATTTACCTTCCTCCCTCCACAACGTTAAAATATTTACTAAGCTCAGGATACTGAGCCAAAATTGTTTCCTGCCCTTAAAGAGCTTATAGTTGGGGGAAAAAATAGACTTTAACGGAAAATGAAACTGAAAACAACTGACTTCAAGAGGAAAGTAAACGGTACTGGAGACAAGAGGATCAAAAATAACATGCAAGTGGGGCTGGCCCTGTGGCCGAGTGGTTAAGTTCACGCGCTCCGCTGCAGGCGGCCCAGTGTTTCGGTGGTTCGAATCCTGGGCGCGGACATGGCACTGCTCATCAAGCCATGCTGAGGCGTCGTCCCACATGCCACAACTAGAAGGACGCACAACGAAGAATATACAACTATGTACTGGGGGACTTTGGGGAGAAAAAGGAAAAAAAATAAAATCTTAAAAAAAATAAATAAATAACAAGCAAGAAAAGAAGATACAGTACAAAAGAAGCAACAGGCAAAAATGGAGGGTGGAGAAAATTAATCCAGATCTTGCCAATTTAGCAAAACGGGACCCCACACAATGTCAGCTGGGAAGTCAGGCAACCATGTATGACAACACAGTAGGAGACAACCTGTGTGACTGAAGAACAAGGGGGAGGGCAAATGACAGCCAGGAGGCGGCTTGCAGGAAGCACACTGGGGCAGGAGCTGGGTTTCGGCTCAGACAAAGGCAGCCCTGTTCTGAGAAACATGCAGCCGACAGGGAGGCCATCCTCCTCCCAGGGACAGGCCCAGCAGGCCTGGGCGGCTCGGGAGGCCTGGCAGGGTCAAAGACACTGCTCCCAGCACTCACCCACTACAAGGAGCCACCTTTTTTGGTTTGTTTCTCTAGAGAGGAATGACTTACAAAGAAGAACAAGTAATCCCACATAGATATGCCTGAATGAGACTGAGAAAGTAAATCTGCACATATGGCAATCTAAATAGAGAACCCAATTTAAGACGGTGCTCTTCAAGATGGGCCTTCGGAGCCGAGTCAAGGTCTTCAGAGCCATGAAAAAGGCCCTGGGACAGCTCCTCCACGTGGCCTCAACACTCTGCTCTGTCCAACTCTCTTCCCAGTGTCCCCAACCTCCACCTTGCACCATCACCACTCCTGCCAGCCTTCCCACCACACTTTTCTCTCTGAACCTGCATCGCCCTATCATCTCTTTACCTCTCTTCTCCCTAACTAACCAGATGACCAGACACACCAAGTCCAGCACTCACTCACTCCAGCTACCACGAGGAAGATTACATTATTGTTTTTTCCTTTCCCAAAGGCTTAAAATTTGGACTAAGTTTTTTTGAGGGGGAGGGAGAGAGGGAGGTGGAGGGGTGAAAACAGACAACACATGGGTGAAGGTATCCAGGTCATCTCATGAAGGGGTGACTCAGGACATTAGGGATGCTGCGAGCCCAGAGATTGGAGCTGAGAGACCAGATGTGCACAACAGGGTGACGCCCAGCACAGGCCACTATCTTGAGCTACAGCTATACAAAAGTCAGATGAGGACCTGGGAAACATCTACCACTCCTCCCCCACCATCAAGAAACCCAACCCTGACCCAACAATCTCAGGCCCGCTTCCACCTCCAGGCAACTGCTGTCCATCAGGACGCACTGCCCATCAGGACGCACTGCCCGAGGGAACTACTCTATTCCACCTCAGGACGCAGGGGGCACTCGTCAAACCACACACGGCAGCCACTTCCCGTCTGATAAGAAGTCCCAAAATAATCCATGAGTTACCATGCGAGGATGCAACTTCAGAAAATAAAACTCTGCTGCTCTCAAAGTTGCCTCAGACCTACAGAACGCCACACGCAGTTACTTAATAGCAGTCTACTACAGAAGAGTAGTGTAACAACTAGAAAGGATGGATATAAATCACAGGAATCTTCAGGTACCTTTCTATTAAGCTGTTGTAAGCTACTACGCTATTCTTCAGGTATGGCTGTGGGGTCACATTGCTACCAAAGGCATACTTAAAATGACCATCACGTAACCGATAGGCTTTCCTTCTTGACACAACTGATGTCAATATATCTTTAAGGTGATTCTGTAAAAACAAAAAAGAAAAGAAAAAATAGCATGAACTCCTCTTTAAAAGCAAATAATAAACCTTCCATTGACCAAAAAGTGTTTATTGGCATTTAGTGGATGGAGATGTGGGGCAGGCTAGCATGTGCTGGAACCAAAGGCATCTTTGCCAAAAACCCACAGAGCCACCCCACACAGCGGGTAGAGGACAAAGGGAAACGCACTATTTTTATTTATTTTATTATTTATTTTATTTATTTATTTATTTATTTATTTATTTTATTCTATTTAAGATGGGCTTGCTCTACAGGGAATTTATTAAAGAAGTTTTTCTCTCTCTCAATTGGCTGCTTCCTCTCACAAATGATTTTCACATAGCTTTAAATAAAAGTACAAAAATAAATAAATCCTAAAACAGGCAAACTACCTTGAAACTTGGTTTAAAATGGGACAAAAAGTTTCCGGGTCTGGGCTTTATTGGTCATAGTGCCCAATCCTCTAAAGTCCTTGCATGAAAAGAACCCTGGCTCTCTCAAAAGGCCATGAAAACAGCAGATATGTAGTAAATAAACAAAAACTAGGTATTTAACATCTCTTGACCTTTATGAGAGCCAAGCACATCAGCGTGTGCTGGAGACGGTGAGGAGAGAGGCAGAATGGGTCCCAGCCCTGTACGGACGGGGCAGCCAGGACCAGGCCGAGCGGGGCTTCAGTTACACCACTCAGATCATCGCACAGCAGGACTGCAAGGCACAATTCATAACGTCCACACAGACTCCATCTCATGTTTGTAACTTCATGAGGCAGCTATTATAATCTTGAGGGACAGGCGAGGAAACGGCAGCCCAGAGAATTGAAAGCAATTACCCAACGTCACCTGACAGCACCTGTGCACTAAAGATCTCAATGTATATTTTTTTGTCAGATAACTAAATGAATAAAACGATGGATGAAAGAGTGTGCTGAGACAAGAATCCTACTGTTCAGACGCCCATTCTAATGCTCTTCAAATGCCGTACCACAACAAAACCATGTGATTTTAATGTCTAGGATTCTCAATCTCATTGTTTTCCTTAAAAACTGTTCCCCTGTTCACAAATTAAACATCAGATCAAGCAGAAGTGTTATGCCCTAAGTAACCTTTCGAAAAGCTTGGTCTGTTAGCTGAAGGTAACTGTTTGGATTGTGATGTGTTTCTCCCACAGAGGAAAACTTCAACAATGACAATTCCGAGATCAGAGTGACACTTTGATTCTTTTCTTGCAGTACCAACTTTGAACAACACACACAAGCTCGTCATAGCCATTCTGTAAAACTTCTGCCACCAGCAAACCAACCTCCACGGCATAGACCACAGCCGAGACGGCCTCCTCGGTGACGTTGTCCAGCCCGTGCTCGTACGCCGTCACTATCATCCTCCCTTCCAGCTGGCCCCGGGTCGGAAGCATCATCGTGTGGGAACAAAGTTTCAAGTCATCGTCATCTTGAGGATCCTTTGCCACAAACTGCTGGGCTCCCGAGAGGGGATTTTGAGGCTGGAATCTATGCTATGGGTAAGAAAACTTTTCAAAATTACTCATTACAGTGCAAGTAATGAGACCCAAAAAAAGTAACCAATGTATTGGATTTGAGATGCCACAAATTAATGCCATCAAAACCCTATTACAGAGGTTAAAAAGAAAAAAGTAACTCAGGCACAAATACCAAAGATTCACCCCCATTACATGGTCATAATGAAGACATGAATTAAAGGGAATAATGGTAGTAGGCATAGCAGTTTATTCTATTCAATTAATACCTTGGCAATCACAGAAGATATAAAACTATTTTCAAATAAGCCAGAGCATTTTAAGTACACTTGTAAGTAAGCAGGTTCTGAAAGTATAAATATGTAATTAAAGCTTTAATTAAGCCCTAAAAAGCCTAGCTAACCAATCTAACAGATCTAATAACAAACAGTCCAAGATAATGCTATATAATTTAACTATTTGGTTACCATTATCTTCTACTTACATTCTCAACAGGGAATCTAAGACACAGTCATACTAATTATTTGAAAGAGTTTTTCTCAATCGTTTTCCACTCATAAAGCCTCAGCCTTCCTCTGGGAGATTCTGACAGCCCATTTATATGGTCCATCATCAGTGGGAGATAAGCCCCTGGTAGCTGTTGCTTAAGCCCAACATACAAGATTTTGTAGCAAATGTGGCTTGTCCCTATTTGAAGTTCATATTATAAAAGCAACACTCGTTTTTCCATTTTCCAAGTATAAGACTCTATTTTATATCAAACATGCCTTTTTAAACCAAGTATGCCTCTCTGGAAATACTGTTGCCCTCCAGATTGAGTATTATTAATATAAAACACAGAGCAAAGGTAGAAATAAATGTTTGTTGATGGTATTCAACAAAGCTATCAATACCCAGTCAAATCCAGAAAAGGGATACTTTGGGAAGCTTTGTTCTCTAGATGTGAACTGGAAAAAGCAAGTTATTCTAAAATGTTTACAAATTTTATAGCCAAATGCCTTCATAAACTCTCTGCTGATCCCCAGAAGGCTCAGGGCCTAGCTAGGCATCACCAGGACCCCGCCAGAGGCCTCCAGGCCTCCTGGGCCCTTGGAACAGAAGTCTGTTCAGTCTGAGAAACATTATTCATTCCAGAGAAATAGTCAAGAGGAGAAAGAACACAGGCACAGTTTCTGAATCACTGAAGAATCATTAGGTACTAACGATAACATTAATATGTATGCAGTAAGAAACCAGAACTAAAATTCAGACACCTGGACTCACAAGCTTTGAAACTCTCACCAACTTCAAGCACAGTGACATCTTGTTCCCCCCCAAATCATGACCCATTTTTTTCAACTCCACTACCAACAATTTAATATTCATTTAATAACTAAAGCCAGTTCCATCACACCAGTACTTAAATCACTTGTTACCAATATCTACCGAAGAACAACCTACGTCAAATTTCTGACGAACAGAAGAAAGTTTTTTCTTTCCCTTCGGTTTCCCAGGTTTGGCTGCAGAACCCCCTGTCCAGGGCAGAGATCCAGCACCCTCTATGAGAAAGAAAAATAATAATCATGAGAGAAAATAATGACAACTGATAACTGCTAAGTTTGTTCTCATTTTGGTCTAAAAATGTATGAAATGTTCAAGTAACGAAAATAGACAATAAATGCTTAAATTCAGACTTTCTCTTTCTACTTCTCTAAACAAAACTATAAATTCTCTCAAATCACATGAGTGACAGACAAGATGAGATCTCAACAAATTTCAAGGATGGGCAAAAAAGGTGCTGCCTTACAAAGCAGACACATGGAAGGCGTAACCTGGCCAGGCAAGGCTGGTAACTGAGGTGGAAGCGGGTCAACCTGCCTGTTAGAAATCCACAAGGAATCTGGATTTAGAGATGAAACCAGGAGGGATCAGTAAAGCAAAAAACAAGCTTAATGGAAGGTCTATATTCAAGTCATCCACACAAACCTGGTTCTTCATCCCCAGGACTGAGCTCAGCAAAAACAAAAATGCAAGGTGCCTTGTTCAAAAATTGAGAATTTCAAGACAACCACAGCAGAGCACTAAACCCAGTGGGGGGCCCTCCTGAGTCCTTGGGCCACGAAGCAAGCTCTGCTCACTCCCATACACGGGGGAGGGTGGAGAGAGACTGGAGGACTCTCAACTAGTGAAACAGAACAAAATTTCTGGGATTTACTAAGGTAGCCGGCCCCCTAGCGCACAGCTCTCTGCAAGCCAGCACTTGAGGAATCCCAGTCATTAGGGCTGGCCTCCTGACAGCTCACTATAAAGCAAATCTCCAGGCGATTCAGAGCTTCATTCTTAAATGCGATCATCAGACATTTGACAATAATCTGTAAAATGACAAAAATACCAAGCTAAACAAACAAAAAATAGACGTCCTAGAGATAAAGAATTCAGGCAACACAAAGGACTTCGAAAAATTTTTAACTGGCATCCTCAGAGAAGTCTGAGAAGATGTATACCCATAAAAGAGAAAGAGGCGGCCATAAATTGCTTAAAGAATGCACTGGACAAAAAGGCTGAAAGATAAACTCACAAAACACAGGGCAATGAGACGATGAGACAGATGTCTAAAACCAGTCAACCCAAAAGGAGAATTAAGTATACTATGAGGGAAGCTCTGGAGGTCCCACCAGAAGAGCAAAAAACAAAGTAGTTGTCTTGGAGAACATGTCTGGGGTAGGAGGAAGCCCTTGTTATAAGACCTTCTGTACTCTTTTTTTAATCATGAACATATACGGTTTAGTATTAAAGAAAAAAATCAAAGTAATACAAGCTCATTACAGCACACTTGAAAAAAATAACCCCCCACAACTTAAGATAGAAAAAGAAATCACCCATCCTCCTGGCAGAAGCATTTCCATTGTGATGTTTTTGGAAGGATGAATTTTTAAAGCTTTGGAAAAAAATACTCCAACTTCCTCAGTTTAAAAAAACTGCTTGGGGGACCAGCCCCATGGCCGAGTGGTTAAGTTCGTGTGCTCTGCTTCAGGGGCCCAGGGTTTCACCGGTCCGGATCCTGGGTGTGGACATGGCACCTCTCAACAGGCCACGCTGAGGCAGCATCCCACATAGCAGAGCCAGAGGGACCTACAACTATGTACTGGGGGGCTTTGAGGAAAAGAAGGAAAAAAAAAAAGAAGGTTGGGAAGAGATGGTAGCTCAGGTGCCAATCGTGAAAAAAAAAAAAGAACTGTTTGGGAAGTCATGGCCCTTTTCTGTCACTTTAAGTGTCTTTGGCGCACCCACATCTCACTTGATAAGGTCAGCCAATCTTAGATGACGTCCCAAAGAAACCTATGCCTGACAAATGGAACTGGCGTCAGGTGACACCTGTCGTGTGGCCCCATCCTCGGGGTGAGGAAGCCAAGCGCAGTGAGGACTGACAACGAGGACAGCTTTCCGGCAGCAGCTGATGTCTGCTAGGATTCAACACGTCCACCCGCCAGTTCCACAGGGCCTCCGGGTAGTTTTTCTTTTCTTTTGTTTTCTTTTCTCTGAAGTTTGTTTCCTAATCTATAAAAAGAGGCTAATAATACCTACCCTGAAGAGTAGCTGTGAGGATTAAAGATATGCAGGTAAAGTGCCTAGCGCATTGCAGTTACTCAATAAACAATATTATTAAGATCATCTTTCCTGCCTAGCTTAGAAAAATAGAAAACAAATCACCCACAATTACTATGAGGGCAAAGAACTATATTTCTACATTTTACTTTTAAAAGAAATCACCTCTTTGTTGCCAGCAAGTATTAATTTCATTATGAGGAAATATATTTAGGGTGTTTGATGGAGAAATAACCTCTCAAATTCCAAATCTTTCTTCATTTACTTTAAAATAATCAGTAACACCCATTCAAGAATATCAAAGGGTTTATTTAATTAAAATCAGCCACCTACACTTACTAATACTGCTTCCTTTTGTTTGGCATTTTTTTATTTTTAAAAGTACTTGTTCAGATATTCTCGATCTGCTTTTTATAACCCGACAGGTAGATATTAATGCTTCTATTTTATACATGTGAAAGCTAAGAACATGCAATAATTAACCACACTATCTAAGCTGGTTGCAAAACCTAAACCTGAACCCAAGCGTCTTGACGCCTATCAACCAGAGTTTTGATTTCTGGTCATTCCACTTACCTTTGTGTGTGTGGCACTTTAGAACAGATCTACCTAAAAAGTAAGATCTGGTCCTCACAATGGTGGCTTTTCCAATCCCACTACATTTCACACAATGAAGTAGATTATCTTTAGGACTGACTGCCTGAAGTGCCCTTCTATCTAAATTAGCAGAGCATCAGAGCTCTGACACGGTGTGAGACGGTGCGGTGAGGGGCCTGCAGAGGGTAAGGGAGGCAACCGTTCTCCAGCACCCGGCTCCAGAAGCATGGCTCTGTTCACTCCTCTTTACACCAACAACTGTTATGAGCGCGGAGGAGTGGCGCTCTGGGAGATCCTGTCTGACTTCTTCATCACACAACAGAGGTTGGCAGAGAGGGATGATACAAAATACCAGCCATTTCTCTCTGTGTGTGAGGAAGACTGGCCCTGAGGTCACATCTGTTGCCAATCTTCCTCTTTTTGCTTGAGGAAGATTGTCATTTCTAGATACACATGGGCTTCTAAAGGACCATCAGAATCACTACAGGCCTTTTAAAGACAAAAAAATTCAATTTAATCTACAGCAGAAAGTACTGACAAATCCAAGTTTTTCACAAGAGCTCAGGATAAGTTTTATCATGAGGCAAATTTTTAATGTATTTATTTTTGACTAACTGATTACAATAAGATGGTTGAAAGAGGTTACTTGTGCCACTTAAACTCCAATAAATTAGGGGCAGAGGCATCGGTGTTTCTGACACCCGTGTAGGTGGCAGCGGCAGATGCAGCTTCCCGCCCTCCCACCACCGCCAGTCTCCAAGGCCCTCTCTCCAACCCTCCAGCGCCTCCGCCTCACTTCAGAAGGCAGTGAGAGCACCAGCTCTCCATGCGCCATGGCCCCCTCTCCCCCCACCCACCGCAGCCTCTCCGCACCCGCAGCCCGGGCACTGCCCGCAGCTGCTGCTTCCCCGAGGCCACCTGCTTCCTCACTTCCCACGGACTCCCCTGACCCACGTCCAGCTGCGGGGGAGTAAGGCCCAAAGGTCAGCGCAAGGAGAGGGACATCACCCGCCTTACAAGGTTCTATAAAGAACTCTAGCGACACAGCAGTGCCCCATGGCCTTGCTGACCGCGTCCCTGCAAGTATTTCCAACCCCTTACCTGGTGTAGACACCAAAATCTGACAACGCGTGAGGATAGCCAGGAGGAAGTCATTGTGAGAATGGACTGAAAAAGGGAAGGTTGTCACATGTCAAATACAAAATACAACAAAAGGAAACCATTATTTTAGTCTAGCTTTTAAGGATTTTGGATATTCCCCTACTCTGCCATTGTTTACACTTAATTTTAAATATTCACATTATTAAAATGACCTTACACACCACTAAAACCAAAATTTTATTTTTTTAAGTGGAAAAGATTCTAACTCATTGCAAATGCAGGAAAACTTCAGAACAGTGAAACAACTCCCCAGATAACTGTTTTACCATTATCCTGCGTGAGAAGTCTATGAGCTTCCAGGTCGAACTCCTCTTTGCTGATCTTCTGCTTGAACCACAGCTTGAGGTTAGCCCAGTATCTGCAGAGGGAGAAGCAGTATTCAGATCCACAGGTCCTGCTTCTTCCCCGCAGTCACCTCACCGGCTCCAACTCCCGGGGAAGGACATTTTGCATTCCCTGGTGTTAGGGGCTGAACCGTGTCCCCTCCAAAAGTCATCTGGTGAAGCCCTAACCCCAGCACCTTAGAATGTGACTATATTTGGAGACAGGGCCTTTAACGGGGTAAATTAAGTTAAAATGGAGTGGTTAGGGTGGGCCCTAGGCCAGTGTGACTGGTACCCTTACAAGAAGAGATGAGGACACACAGAGGGAGGGAGAGACACCCCAGACAACGGGCACCTGCAGTCCAGGGGGAGAGACCGGCAGCTCCATGTCAGACTGCCACCTCCCGACTGTGGGAAAGTCAACTTCTGCCGTTCAGGCCACCCAGTCTGTGGGGCTCCGTCACGGCAGCCCGGCAAACTGACACACCAACAGGAGGAAAAGGAAGCCAAGTCCTTCCTAAAAGGGACTGACAGGGAGTCACAGAATGGGATTCACCTCAGTGAGCCACGGCTGCCCCTTTCCTTCCTCAGGGTTGCCTTCCTAAAAGACCCCTCTCCGGAATCCCACATTTAAAGTTTATATTCTAAAAGTATTATTAACTACAGTTAATAATACTGTATTGCACATTTGAAAGCTGCTAAGCAAGTAGATCTCACAAGTTCTCATCACAAGAAAAATTTTTTAACTATGTGTGGTGACGGATGTTAACTAGACTTATTGTGTTGATTATTTTGCAATATATACAAATATTGAATCATTACATGTACACCTGAAATTCATATTTTATAGATCAATTATATCTCAATAAAAAAAGATGTATATTTTAAAATATGTATGTGTTTTATGGGTTGGGGAGTGGTCATTAATACTGATTCTGAGTGACCTCTTTCCTTTCAAATGACCTCAAGGTTTTTTTGGGGGTTTTTTTTGAGGAAGATTAGTCCTGAGCTAACATCTGCTGCCAATCCTCCTCTTTTTGCTGAGGAAGACTGGCCCTGAGCTAACATCCGTGCCCGTCTTCCTCTACTTTATATGTGGGATGCCTACCACAGCATGGCTTGCCAACCGGTGCCACGTCTGCACTCGGATCCGAACCAGCAAACCCTGGGCACTTGCACACTTAACCACTGCGCCACCGGGCCGGCCCCTCAAGTTTTAATCTAACTGGCTGAAGTAATGGGTTTCTAAAACACCTCACCACAAAGAAAATACCTGTGGAGATGAGAAATTTAGTGGTTTTTAAAGTGAACGCCAAACACTAATCATAAAAATTACTAGTTATTTGGTAGGGAAAAAAAGATTCAATCTTTTATACCTTAACAACATTATTTGAAATAGGAATAAAATACATGATTTTTCACATCCACACCTCTTGTTTTGATGTCTAAGGCAGCTGCTCCTTGTTCACAGAACTAGATTAAAAATTACTCAGTACACATCCTACATCACTTTCAATTCCCGTTAGCTACTTTCTAGTGCTCATCTGAGTTCCTGACAGAATAAACACAGACATCCCTAAACGAGCTGGTTAGACGCTCTCACTGCCTGGTCGCACCAACGGCAGGGCTTCCCACGCACACACGTTAGCTTCACGTCATCTTAGTATGCATCTCTGTATGGACAGGCTACACCTGTATGTAACTGCATGTGAAGCTGTGGGTTCACCTGCATTTGTTTTTCAGGAGAAAACCTACAGCTTTAACGGTCTTCACGTCGCCCAAGACTCGCTTCACTCAACAGCAAAACATGTTAGTTCTAGAGCTTGGCACCACTTTTCACCCGCTAGTCACACACTCATTAGTCAATAACGTCCCAACAGTGGACATGTAAATGCTCTTTTTTTTTTTAGGTGCAGGAATAATTCTGAACATTTATTAATCAAATAAAGCTCCACAGAAACCAAAGTCTTCTCCCTTCCCATTCTATCTAACAAAAGAGGAAAATAACATGAGAAGAAGCCCATTACTGAAAATCCCTGTGTCACCATCTTACAAGAAAGATGCAAATGCATCCACACTGGAGTGCGCGAACTTGTTCCAGAACCAAGACAAGGCTCCGCCAGGAAGCTCTGCCAGCCAGACGCTGTCTGTCTCCAGCGGCAAACCTTCCAGCCCAAAGAGCCAGCACCGGCCAGCAAGAGGCAGACAACTTGCTCCCAATCCTGGCCCCTGTTAACTCGCTGCCCACCCATGGACAAATGAGCGTCGTCCTAACAACACCAAAAACAAAGCCAGTCAGCCTCTATGAAGGTGCGGATGACGGGTGACGAGCATAAATGGGTCAGACTAGGAAGCACTGGAGATACCTGGAGGAAAATAACATACAACCGAGTATCAAAAGATTAAGCACCTATTTGAACGTGACACTCTACTGGGTACTATACCAAGTGAGCGAGCTAGCAAAGCCCATGTCTTTCTAGAAGCTGATGTGGGCACACAGCCTGAGAGAAAGGACATTCGGACCACTGGATAAAAAGAAAACAACTCACATCGGAGTTCCTTATACACGGTACATGTTTTACCTGCCACCAAGGACAACGTTTGAACGGTTAGCTTGTACAAAGCAAAGCACCCTTGCAGGAAATATGAGAAACTACTGCACAGCAGTACTACGGGCTGTTCAACCAACAGGCACCTTGTAAGGAGCAGAAGGGGAAAAAGACAAGGAGGGATTGGGAAAACACCGAGCGACACTGGACCCCGAACTGTCCTGGCACAAGGCGGCTCTGGGCTGTGCTGTCAGCGGAGATTCAGGCCACAGGTGCCCCCACCCTAGCCTCACCATCTGTATTCCAGCACAGCCCACAGCCAGCCTCGCGCATTGAAGACCAAATCTGGCAACCCCGAAACCTGTGTGAGGAGTGTGGGGCCACGGAGGTCACCACCACAGATAGACACTCAATTATACACACAAGCCAGGTCCTTTCGAGTGACCGCAGTATGCAAACATTCACTTTCAAATAACGGTCAGCATCGCAGATCCTACTGAGTGAAAAGGCTACTGCGCTTCGAAAACACATAAACTTCGCCGCCAGTATTACAAAAGTAACAAGCTATAGGAATCAACGCAGGTGAAAGCTGTCAATTTTACCTACAAAACAATTAAGAATTTTTAATTAAATAAGCAAAGAAACAGACTGACAGTAAACGTGATCAAAACATAACTTTCGGTAGAACATTTTATCTCTGGGCGCCAAGAAATGTTTATAAAGAAATAATTACACCAAAATAGTAGATCAGGTTAGATTCTAACTCCAGCGTGTGCAGAAGCCTGAATCACGTTCATAGTATGAACGCTCAGGGAGCGCACGCCGCTTTGCGCTCCTCCACGCGGGCCGCGGGGGTCGCACAGGAAGCGCACCCCGCGCCAGGACGAGAGCAGACCGCCAAGCCCGCCCCCCCAGTTTCCCAGCGAGGACAGCTCGCGGCCTCGCGCGGGGCGTCCCGGTGCACCGCTTCAGTCGAGTCGCAGCCAAGCGCCGGGGCCGCCTCGGGAGGGGGAGCTGGGGACGGCGGGCACCCGAGCGCGCGCGCCGGCGGGGACACGGAGGCCGCCCGGCAGCGACGGCACAGGCGCCACGACGTTCAACGTTTGCAACTCGCGTCCTGCAGCTGCGGAAAATAAACTGTAATAACATTAACGTGGTGAAACCTGCAGCCCCGTCCCGGCCTCTCGGACGTTTCCTCCCACGACCTGGCCTCGGCCCCGGCCGCACGACCGACTTCCCACTCGGCCCGCCAGCAGCCGCCCCGCCTGCGCCCCCGCTCGCGCTCCTCGCCCGGCAAACGGGCACGACCGCGCCCCCACGTCTCTCTCCGGGGATCAGAGCGCTGAAGGGCGCTCAACACGCGTCCGCCACCGCGACCACCCTGCTCCCGCGGCGGCGGCGGCGCCCACGCTCATTTTCCCGGGGGCCGTCTGCCTTCCGAAACGGCCCTCACCGCGCCCACCGACAGTGCCCACACGGCCCCCCGAGCCCAAATGCCTCCGCCTCCGGGAAGCCCTCCGGCCTCCGGGCGCGGGCCGGGGTCTCCCGGCCCCCCGCGGGCCTCTGGCGTCCCGCGCACCCCGCCGGCGCCGCCCCGCTCAACAGGCCCGCGGGCGTGAGGCGCGCTTCTCCCGCCCGCACGGGGCCGAGAGTCTGGGCGACGGCGCCCGCGGGGTCCCGAGCGCCGGGGAGGCCGGAGACGCCCGGGGCCCGCCGCCCGCCGCGCGGGGCTGCACAGGCCTCGGGGCGGCGGGGACGGCCCCGGGCCGGGGGGCGCCGCGCGGGGGCCCGCGGGCTGCGCGCACGGCTCTTACTGCTTCACGTTGTCCCCCAGGGCCTCGCTCAGGTTCTTCTTGGCCGCCTCCAGCTCGCTCACAAAGGTCGCCATTGCTCCCGGCCCGGCCCGACCAGACCGCAGACGCCCGGCCACAGCGACCCACAACCCAAGAGCCAACCCGGCGAGGGCCTAGGCCGGGGAGGCTGCGTCCGCTCCGTCTGCCCCGCCCCCGACCGCTCCGGAGGCGCTCGTTGGGTTTTCGGCTCCGCCCGCCTCTCCGAAGAGAAAGTGCGCCGCCCGAGTCGGTGTTTTCTGCGGCCTCCTCCTCCCGCCCCTCGCGTCACGTGACCCACCTCTCGCCGCCCGCCCGCGCGCACCCCAAACCCGCCCGCCCGCCCGCCCTGCTGCAGCGGCGCCTGCCGGCGGGCGCGTGCCCGGCCGAGGTGGCGCGGCGTCCTTTCCCCGCACGCGCGTCTTCCCCCGGGTCAGAAAGTCAACGCAGCCCGGTGTACTCTCTTTCGGTGACTTAGTTTTCGCCGATCACTAATCACCTAATATACCACTTAATTGATTTATCTTGTTAATTTTCTGCTTTTTCAACTGAAATGTAAGTCCCACGAGGGCAGGTTCGTGTTGTATTCACTCCTATTTCCCCCGTTCCTAGAGCAGTGCCTGGCGCCTGGTGGGCTCGCAGGAAATATTTGCCGAAGGAGTAAGGTAATGATGAAAAGTGGGGAAAATACATAGAAGGATAAAGAGAGAAGAAAGGAGAAGTGTTCTGCCACCTCCAGACAAACACCTGAGAGATTTCTCCCGCGCCACGGCACCCCCCCCCCCACCGCACCCCCCGCCGCCCCCATGGTTTGTAATCATACTCGACATTGTGCATCTTGGTGGCTTTGCATTTTTTTATTTAACATAATAATATAAATATTTTCCTCTGGTGTTACTTTGTCTTTATAATCATAATTTTAATGACAGCATATTACATACCCCACAGATAGAATATACACAATAACCCGTTTCTCAATTGTTAGACTGATTTTTTCTCTATTAAAAGCTGTACTGTAATACGCTTCATGCATAAAACTTTTCCTCATTTAGGATTATGACTTGAGGATAGAGTCCCACAAATAGAATTACTGATTTAAATGACAGGAATATTTATGAGAGTCTTGGTGAACATTGTCAAGTTTCCTCCCAAAGACCTAAAATAAATGACTTTTAAATCTTCTGTAATTTTTCCACAGAGGCCCTTCAAGCTTCTTCATTTACTCAGCAAATATACAGTGAGCTCCTACTATGTGCCTGGCACTCTTTTGCCTGCTGGGGATACAAAGATGAACAAGGCAGGTAAAGTTCCCTATCTGTGTCATAAAACCCCAGAGACTCGATTCTGGCTGTTTAAAAGTAGTTGTCCACTTAAGCTTGCCACGGTTCCCCACTGCCCGCAGAACAAATTCCAGACCCTACGCTGGCGCTCAGATTTTCCTGTGACCTGGACTCAGCCTGCCTGTCCCCCTTGCACACACCCTGGCCTATCCCCATCACCCCTTAGAACGCTCTCTCCATTCTACTTACTTGACTTTCTATCACAAACCACATGACTCAGTCCCTTGACGCAAATCTCCTGTCTGCGGTTTTGAGACCTATGGGTGGCTCCCTACATTTTTTGCAATCACAGACATACATAAGAACATGTGAAGGGGCCAATTCACAGGATTAGAGAAGGGCACAGATGTTTGGGTATATCTTCCACAACAGTCCCTCCTTCCCATCTCTATCACTACCTGTCCTCTAAGAAAAATATGACTCTGCCGCTTTGAATCCATGCTCGACAACACCCATACCTTTATACCTCTAGCTCATTTAAACATTCCTGTCTCTCTCATCACTTTGTGCACCGATTAGCATAATTTCAGTATAGTTTTTCAGTTAAAGGTCCATTTTAAACTGTAGTGTTAGACAATATAACATACACAAACAGACATCTGACCAAACAATGTACTGAACGGAAATGAATACCAAAACCATTTGCAATTTGGTAGTTTATTTTAAAGAAACCAATTCTAAATCTTCTTTTAGGTATGGCAATGCTTGTACAATGCATACCACAGACAGATGACTGTTAAATGGCTTCAGAGAATGTGTGTAAAAGTGGTTTAGAAAATGTAAAGAATTCTGCAAATGTTAGTTTAATCTAGTTTTTTTAAATCTATTTTTTGGATTATCCTATAGCAATTTTCTTTTCCCCAACTGCAGGCTACTTTGAGAGTAACTAGAAAAGTTAACTTACTAGGATATTGGGAACAATATAATAAGATAGAATAATATATAACAATGTAAAATGAGTTTCCATTATCTCCATTATCCATATCTTTCTCCCATTTCATTAGGATGAACAGTTGAAGATTGATTGTATTATTTATATATTGCCTGTTTTTATGTAACTTCTTTTGATATATAGTTATATAACTTATAAATATAATATGGATACAATACAAAGGAAAGCACCCCAAAAAATGTCATTTCATAGCTATTTACTTACATATCCATGAAAGCTTGGGCTCTGCTTGCTTAGTTATCCCCAAGTCTGTATTTTCTGAGGCACTGGTTGATTTGGCAGTAGGATTGGATGTTGGTGGAGTTGGGAGATGTCTCAGCCCTGGAGATTATGTTATTATTACTGTTCTTTCTTCAAGATAAGATATTGAGGTTCTTTAGACATATTTATAAACCACTGACTCCTCCTTTCCCCTGGCTGGTGCCTAGAACAACAGAAATCTCTGTTGGTTGGCTTTCTTAGCCCGCTCGTTAGCGCTGACCATTGGCCTTCTTCTCTAAGCACCGTCAGCAAACATGGGTCGTTTCCACTTCAGACATCAGCAGCTCTACTCAGCTGGAAGGATTCTTACAGTTTAGCTTTAAAATATTGATAATATTTTTAGTTGCCCGGTTGCATTACCACGATAATGTTCCCTGTAATGTGTAGTACTTATTATATGGTATGCTGTGGTACAGACAGTACACACATGTGGTGCCTATGCATGTAGTAGATACATATGTGGTTATACTGTGGTGTATAGTGGCCCCGCAATCAACATGGATGTCTGCTAGAATTAAATATTTCAGAAAATTCTATGTAACATTCTTCCTCATCTATATCTATGTTGATCTACAGATTTTAATGTAGTTAAAGGTTATAGACTAGAATGGGTTAGATCCTACTAAAATTTATTGAAATTAAGACAATTGAAAACAATTGGAGAGGCATGTCACCCTGACACCACATATATTTCATTTCCTGTCTGCCAGAAGGAGGTAAAGAGGTTCTTAATCTCTTTTTTGGGCTGCGGACCTTGTTGGCAGTCTGGTGAAGCCTTTGCAACCGTTCTCAGAAGAATGTTTCTAAATGCATAGACTACATAGGATTACATTTAAAACGGTTTTATTGAAACAATTCTATACATGGGCCCAAGCTTAAAACTCTCTGAAGCTATAAGGTACAATCGTCCCTCCGTACCGGAGGGAGACTGATTCCAGGAACCCCCACAGATACCAAAATCCACGGGTGCTAAGTCCCTCCTAGAAGATGGCGCAGTACACTGAATACAGTGTGCCCTCCATCCCTGGGGACTGGAAACCCACAGACACAGAGGACCGACTACACTTGGTTTGCTCAGGCTGCCGTAACAAAGTATCACACAACACGTGGCTTAAACAACAGAAATTTATTTTCTAACACTTCTGAAGCTAGAAGTCCGTGATTAAGGTGCCAGCAAATTTGGTTTCTGTTGAGGGCGCTCTTCCTGCCTTGTAGAAGGCCGCTATCTCTATAGCCTCACCTGGCCTTTCCTCAGTGGGTGTTGGGAGGGAGAGCAAGCCCTCTCTGGTGTCTCTGCTTGTAAGGACACTAATCCTATTGGATCAGGGCCCCACCCTTATGACCTCCTTTAACCTTAATTACTTCCTTAGAGGCCCCATCTTCAAATACAGCCACATTGGGGGTTAGGGCTTCAACCTACACATTTTGGGGGGATGGAAGCAGTCAGTCCATAACAGTACTGCAGGAGATCCTGTAGTTTCCCTTTCCCTTCTCAGAAGCTCTTGGAGATTAAAGTTCTAGACTCTGAGAAATGGAAGGCATCTAGGAATTCTAGTGCATGAAAGACACGTAAGCAGCCCTAAGAATACTGAAAGGTGTACACTGTTTTTACAGTGTGTCTTCACACTATCGTGACTAATTAACTTGATCAAAGCACTTTTCCTGGAGTTAGTGAGTCTGAGAATAGAGGAACAAACATTTAAGGAATAGAAGAGGCATGATCTGTAACGTAGATGAAGATCATTAGAAGCCAGTCAACTGGACGATACTTGTACATATAAAATGTAAATAACTCTACGAATATTAGCTTTGTCTAGTTTTTTAAAATCTGCTTTTTACATTATCCTATAACAATTTTCTTTTCCCCAGTTAGAGGAATATGAGTAAAAGTCTAAGTAATGTTACAACTAAAGCAAGATTTAGAATTAGGACAATCAACCGAGAAGAGAGGTAGAGAAGAGATTACTATTCCGCTAAGAAGACAGAATACGGGGCAGAGCTGGACCACCAATTAGCTTCTGAGGACGGGAAGGGGCATCCAACCATGGGCACAGCCCCTTAGGCCTCCCCAGGATATTTCTGTGCCTTGAAGGGAATCTTCATTTTGTTTCCTCTTCTCACTCTGGGAACCTGACAGCAAAGACCCCTTTGGTTCTATGGTGGTGGTAAGAACACTGCAGACAGGCTGTAATGAGACAAAGCAAGTGGCTTAAAGAGCTCCTATTAAGGATGAAGTTAGTCCTGGGATTAATATCAGAGGTACTTCTGGGGCCATTTTTTAAACTTTTCAAAACACGAGTTATTAAACTGCATACCTTGCAAACCTCTGTAAGCAGCTAGCCAAACGGAAATTTGGAAAACTTGCTGAAGCCTTTGGCCACTACTCGGAATGTGGATAAGAGCTTCTCCAAGGTGCTAAAAATATTTTTGTGTAGTGTAGGGCTCAAGCATTGGAGAGATCTTTGACACTCAGGGCAGGTGGAGATTCCAAACTGATGCGCTGTCACTGGAGTTGCTAATGACATAGGGAGACTATGCTGGATGGAGACTTTCTGGAAGGAGGGAAAGCCACAAGTGGTGATCCAGAAAGATAACTTGCTGTCTGCTGTTGTCCTGAAAAGCCTGACCCCAAGGAAGGAACTTGATAAGTGAATTTTAGAAGATTTGGCCAGGCTCATTGTTTGAAGTCCAGGAGGTGATTTGCTGCCTGAAGTTATAGCTGCAATTGTACCAAACGGAGCATCCTATCCACCTGCTGGGGTCCTGAGTCCACTCTCTACCCTTGTCAGAAACAAGAAGTCTGCTGCGAGCCAGGACTTCCTACAAAGTAAGGAGCTCAGTCTTGCATATCTTTTGTTAGCTTTATGCCTAATTTCTTTTAAAAATTTTGATGCTCTTGTAAAGACATCTTTGTTGTCTGTTGCTTTTTCCCCCTATTATGTTACCTAATTTGTTTTGTTGGTGTGCTGGAATGCAGTGGAGGCAAAATAGCATAGTGTTCAAGTGCAAGCTCTAGAGCTGGTCTGCCTGAGGTTTGAATCTTGACTTTTCCTATTCTAGCTATTGACTCTGGGCAAGTTACTTAATCACTCTGTCTCACTTTCCACATCTGCAAGATAGCACAATAATAGTACTTACCTATTGGTTGTTGTAAGAATGAAATTGTAACATGTAAGAATATATGAGAAGTCCTTGGCACAGTGTCAGACATGTAGTAAAAGTCTATATGTGATCGCTATTGTAATTCTGCTGATCTTGTGTATAGCATCATTGCTGAACTCATTAATTCTCATAGTTTATCTGCATATTTTCTTACATATTCTATGTAGACAATCATATTATCTGCAGATAGGGGAAATGTTTTTTTCTTTCCAGTCCTTAGGCTTCATTCCATTTTCTGGTTTTTTAAAAAATATTGACCGACTAGCAATATTATCCAATAAAACTTTCTACAATGATGGAAATGTTTTATAGCTGAATTGTCCAATACGGTAGCCATATATGACTATTTAGCACTTGAAATATGGCTAGTAAGAGTCAGGAACAGAATTTTAATTAAATTTAAAAAACCACCTGTGGCTAGTAGCAACCATGCTGGACAGCTCAAGGCCAGACCGCTCATTACGCTGTGGAGCAGCAATGCTGATAGTGGGCATCTTTGCCTTGCACTTGGCTTTCATGGCACTCCTTGTCACATTTCACCAGTAAGTATGATCTGCTGTACCCTTGGAAGGATACCCTTAATTCCTAATTTGCTGAAAGTTTTACCATGAATTATCATTGAATATATAAATGTGTTTTTGCATCTATCGAGGGGATTTTATAGTTTTTCTCCTTTGCTTTTTTGGTGTGGTGAATTGCACTGACAGATATTTTTCTGAAGTTAAACCACTCTTGGGGTAAATCCTCCTTGACTCTGATGCATTTTTAAAATACACTGCTGTATATGATTTGATAATATTTTGTTTAGGATTTTTGCGTCTATGGTCATAAGTAGTGTTAATCTAAAACTTCTGAGTACTGTTCTTGTCGGGTATAAACATTGCATCGTTAAAGTGAGTTGGGGAGTTTTCCCACTTTTTCTATTCTCTGAATCTAAGAAAACTCCCCATGAAACCATCTGAGCCTGCTCTGGCAGAGAAGAGAATAGGTTTTTTAAATTTTCCAATTCAATTCCCTGGTTATTTGGGTTTCTTATTTTTTCTTGAGTTATTTTTGTTAATTGATGTGTTTTTCTGTATATTTTTCCATTTCCTCTAAGTTTTCAAAGGAGCTCAGTCTTGGCCCCTGCTTATTTTGTTGGGGTCAAGATGGGCTCCAATAGGTGGATGGGTATCCTCTTGATGAACACCACCACCCGTCTTTGCATACCTGTGGACACAAGATACACTGTTACTATTTTCTTGACACCTTCAAGAATGGCCCACACCTCTGGACTAACTTGCAGCGACTTTATTCCAAAGAAAACTCAGGAGGGTCACGTGATGAAGGCAAGGCCGGATTGTCGGTTCTCTAATTTTGGGTCCCAGCTTTTCCACCGCTTCTTTTTAAAGAGGCAGTTTAGATTCTTGCATTTGCAAACCCAGTTTGGGTGCTCGGTCTCCTCGAGCTATCGCCGGCCTGGGAAGTTCAGCCCCATCGAAGTGTCCGCCGCAGAGGCCGCTCTGGAGCATTCCAAACAATTCCTGCGCCTGGAAAGCTAACCGCCCATCCCGGGGCCGGTCCCGGTCCCGCCTCTCCCCGAGGAGGGCTAACAGTGGTGACCAGCGACATCGCACAGGTTTCGGGAGCTGCGAGCGATGCACGCCTGGCACCCCGGCCAGCCCGCAGGCTGGTTTCGGTCCTGGCACCCTTCGCCTCTGTTGAGTCTCGCGGGTGGCGACCCAGGTGCGACCCGGGCTCCCTCAGCTTCAAGCACTTGTCTCGCGGGAAGGACCGTCTGCGCGGTCGCCCAGCTCCCGGGTGCGGCTCCTGTAGCTGGGGGCCCCGCGCCGCGCGCACGCCGCTCGGATTTCAACAGGGGGCTTAAGTGGCGCGGGGCGGGGCAGGGCGGTGCTGGGCACAGCACCAGAGAAGCTGTCTCTGAGAAGCAAAGTGACAATTGAGAACTGGTCCCCGCCGCGACCGAGGTGTTCCCGCCGCAGCGCAGCCCGCCTTCCCTAGAGGAAAGAGAGAGCCCCGCGCGCTGCGCCGGCTCGCCCGGCTGCTGTCTGCTCGCCCGCCAGCAGGGGGGGATGCGTCCTCATCCTTCTTCCAGGATGCCAGGCTGCCAGCCAGGACGGTGGGGCTCAGGCGTCCCAGCCTGGAGTCTTGGCTCGGGATGCTGAGATTGGCCACCGGCGGTCAGCTAACCCATGCGCCTTCCTCCTGCGGATTAGAAGGAGGCCCTGGCTTTCGGACTCACACACCTTGGCCGTCCAAAGGTGGGAGTTCTCAGACCCTCCAAGAATGTTGGAGGGCAATGCCTGCTGGAGTGTTCAGGCTTAAGGGTCGCCAGTGACTGTGGCATTAGGCCACCATAAGGTTCCTAGCAGCCATGGGCTCAACATCATTGCCAGATCCCAGACAAGGTTGTCACCTACAGGAAGAATTTGATGAATTGCCACATTTAGGAACAGTCTGGGAGCTGAGGACCTAAGGGGCCTTAGAGCAGTGGGATGGTGCAGGCAGGAGCCAGTAGGGCATACCTACCCCTGAGAGCTTGGTTCCAGAAGGAGAGAGAAGAGAAAGTCCATTGTGAGCTCTTTCTCATCAGGCCCTAGTAAATAGCAATAGCTATCTTTGATTGCCTCCGTGCCAGGAGATGGCTGGAGCCCTTAGTCCAAACCATAACCCGCTGAGGTGTGAACTGCTTCATCCCCATGCGGTGGGGGAGGAGATGGGGGCTCAGGAAAGTGAGGGGCCTAGGTTACACAGTAAAGTGGCAGAGTCAAGACTGACACCCAGGTCTGACTGACACTGAGTCTGTGCGCTTAGCACTGAAGCATCTGCCAAGCATTGTACAGAATGTGTTTTTGTAATGCTTTATTTAATGCTCACCACGACCCTCTGGGGAAGGTGCTATTATTATCACAATACCTTGTATTGATACAGTACCTTGTTATCACCGTGGTACTCCATTTAATCCTCACCACAACCCCGTGAGGAAGGTGCTGTTATCACCACTCATTTTACAGGCAGATAAACTAAGTATAGCAGGATAAGAAGCTTGCCCACAGTTACACAGCTGATAACTGGTAAAGTTGGTCTTGACTCCAGAGCTCATGACTTATTGTTCTCTCTATTATAGGTTCTTCAGCCCACCTCTTCTCAAGGATTTCATTTGAGACAAGCTGAGAAAGTGTGAAAACTCCTTGATGCCCTCCCACCAGTGTAGCTGATGCCGTCCTTTCAACCATCTGCATTGTACAACATATTACAACTCACTGCAACCCCGTGAGTCCTGCATGCTGTGGGGGTGGAGCTCACGCATGCCCTGTCTTCATCTTAGGAGAGACCCCTCTGCAGATTACACTGCCCTCTCATCAGGCGCACATCAGCCAGGTCAGGAGATTTAGACAGAATAATCTTTTCGTTTCTTTCTTTTTTTTTTAGCACAAATGTCTGATGCCTGGGTTTATTGCCTCCCCCAGTTACCAAGTGTATTGAAAAGTCCAAGCTTAGAAAATAATATCTGAATGGTTGACCCAAGTTCAGGAACATGAGGCAGGTCCCACCCAGGCTTCTTCCACATGGAATCAGGGTGACCACCACTTCAATGTGTTGTTGGAAATGGACCCTGTGGGATTGTATCTGTATGGTGGAGCCTGACCCAGCTGGCTTTGCTCTTACTGTTTCCTAGTAGAGTTCTTGAGGCTTGGGACTTCAAAACAACAAACAAATAAAAAATAGCAGAAGTGTGCCTTTTGCTGCTTCTCCATCATTTTGATGTGTTGGGAGCTCTGACTTTAAATTTGTGTGTGAAGAGGGTGATAGCCAGTGTGAACCAGGTTCATGAAATTTGGCTGCTTCCATGGCAGTGACTTTAACCTGAGGATGCCTTTCTAGTACCAAATGGACAGTAACTGGAGGTCACTTCTTTCCTAGCTATAGTGGATTGCTGAGTAACCTCAAACCCCACAGTATACACTGCATTGCTGGGAGGCAGGGATGGCAGGTTTTTGCAGAATGCCAAGAACAAGGACCTCAGCCTTTTCTGCTGTGTGCCAGTGGGAGGAAGACGCTGTCCAGGTGTGTTCTAATGCCCAGCAGAGCCATCTTCTGATCAGATCATATTAATTAACATTTACCAATCACTTAATGTGTCCACACAAATTACTCTAATGTCTAGTCTATTCTAGTTGTTTCCATTTCACATAGGGGATACCCAGGAACCAACCAGGCCAGGACAATGGAACCACTTCCAGCAGGTTGCTATGGGGAGCCCAGGAGGGCCTCTGGAAGACATGAGGTGTGTCTGTTCTCCGTTTCTGGAACATGATATGGCCAAAGATTACTGGACTTTGCTTGCCCTAACAAAGAATAATTTCTGTTTAATTTGCCCCATTATAACTTTGATGAAAGCAGTTTCTCAACTTTGGTGTTAGAATCACCTGGGGAAATTTTAAGTAACTCCATGCCCAGGCTGCACTCCGGACATTAAATCAGAATGTCTGGGGAATGGAACCCAGGCATCCGTATTTTTCAAGGCCCCACAGGTGATTCCAATGTGCAGCCATTCCTCATAGTTTCCGCCATAAACCTCCATAGGTGATTCACAGTGCAGGGCACCTACAGCACAGCCAGGGCAGTGGCCTGTGGGCTGGGAACCTCAAACGTTCCTGAAGAGCCTGAATGTTGACCTGACTGAATTAAAGATGGCAAGTGCCAAGATGTCGGCTACAGCTCACATCAGAAATCGATAAAAAGGAATACAGGCGTGTTGAGGGCATTCCAGGATGGAGGCAAACTGGCCTCTGTCACATGGAAGAGGTTGAGTCTGGGCCTTGGCCCCAGAAGCGGTCTCATCTGGTAACTAGCTGCAAGTCTCCCTTTGGTTATCCTCGAGCTTTAAGAACATTCACACCCAAAGTGCAAACCTGGTCTGAGCTGTGCTGTGGGGTCAGGGAAGAGTCTAAGGATGAACTGGCAAAGAAGCAGTAATCTCCTTTAGGCTGATGTGGTAGCTGGGCTCTGCAGGAGGAGTCAGCAGTGGCATGAGCAGTGACCACAGGCAGAGCAGGGAGCAGCGTCCAGAGCCAGGGAGCAGCAGAAATACAGAGGTGTCACAGACTAACTTAGAACCTGTATGAAGCCCTCTGCCCTCACAACTGCTCAGGGCCCCAGTGTCCCTGAGAGGGAGGCTGGAGGTTCTGTGTGAATGGGCAGGCAGAACGGGCAAAGAGGCATTATTATTTGGACATTTTGATAAATTTGACCTCACCTGTACTGATGAGCAGGTGAAACCACATATTGGCTACAATCAAATAGGGCAAGAATATAGCTGAAGCCCTGGTTGAATTTCCCATTAAAACCAAGCCCCAATCCCAACCCTATACAAGTTTCTCTGAGGCCTTAGGTGTTGGGCAGAAGTCTGATTGCTGCAGGGAAGAAAATGCATGAGCAGTCTCTCTCAGCAACCAAGCAGCCTGGGGATCAAAGGTCCAGGATGCCAGGACCCTTCACACGTGATACATGTCATGTTGGATAGTAACTTCTAGGAATAAAACGCTCTTCCTTGGCTGCTGCCTTCATGAGTAGCAAAGACCAAATAAAGCTTGTACTTGTCTTAATCTATGTTGTCTTTAAACTATTTTGTCCCTAGCCTCCCTGAAACAGAACACTGGGAAAAAGTGAGGCAAAAACCTTAACTGAGCAAGAAACAGTGTCATTTTGAAACATCTATAACATACCTGTTTACATTTTTCAAAATCCTCACCAAGAGAGTCACACTATCCTTCTAGTCATAATTTCAAGCACTGTATCTCCATAGTGATGATTCAGGCTCCTGTTACCATGGTGATCATTCTATGAGCTAAAACACTTCCATCAATTCTTCCCTTCCTTCCTATTACCATTGTCAGTTCTTCAATCCAGGCGCTTATTATGTCTTCAGGACCTAGCACAGGGCCTGACAAATAATGGGTGGTCAAGGTATTGAATGAATGTATCTGACCAAGACTACTAAAACAGCTCTTGCCTGGTCTTTCTGTCTCCTGGCTTCATCCTGTGGGTTATTATGCTTTATCTTCTTTTTTTCTTCACTGGAATTTTTAAGTTACCAAATCAAACACATGCTCATTTTAGAAAACTCAATATAGATACCTACAAAGTTAAAGCAAACATTCCTCTCTTCACCAAATTCTAACTGGACCAATGATTTAAACATAACAAACTATCAAAGTTCTAGAAGAATTTATGATCTGTGGCAAGTAAAGCCATTTTAAGAACAAAATCCAGAAGCCATTAAGAAACAAAATTAGAGCCAGTCCTGATGGCCTAGGTTAAAGTTCAGTGCTCACTGGTTTGGTGACCTGGGTTCATTTCCCATTCAAGGAACCATATCACTCGTCTGTCAGTTGCCATGCTGTGGTGGCGGCTCACATAGAAGAACTAGAATGATGTACAACTAGGAGATACTATGCATTGGGGCTTTGGGGGGAGGAGTGAGAAAGAAAATTTATCTGACCATATAAACATTTCAAAAAACTGCATGGGAGAAAATCCCATAAATGAAGGCAAAAGACAAATGACAAACTGGAAAGATGTATTTGCAAAGCAAATGGTCAGAAGTTAAACTTCCTCAATTATCAAAGAATTTATACAAGTCAGTATGAAAAAGATGACTAACACAGGAGGAAAAGGGTCAAAAGAAACTAATTTTGGCAGAAAATGGTACACAACGGGCCAGAAAACAAATGAGAAGATGGACAACCTCACTCATAATTAAATAAATGTAAATAACCAAAACTACAATGAATAAAGATAAGATTTTTTTTTCACCAATCTGATTGACAAATATAGATGTTTAATGACACCTGGTTCTGCAAGCCTGAGGGGAAAATGAGCATGTTCATAAATCATTGGTGGAAATCTACACTGGCGCATTCTTTCTGGAGGATAACTTGACAATATCTGTCTGAATTAAAAATATCCATCTCCATTCATTGGTAATCCCTCTGCCATAAATTTATCCAGTACATACAGCTCCAAGTGTTTAGAATGTTTATTGCTACATTGTTTTGCAACTGGAAACATCAGTATTCAAAAGTAGGGGACAGGTTAACAAAATTACAGTAAATCCATATGATGGAATAAGAATGTCTCTGTGAAAAGAATAAGGTAGTTCTGTGTCCTCAAGAGTCAGAAGAACAAGTAGGAGTAAATGAGTAACATTTTTACAAGAACCAATAAGTAGATGCATATATGATGTGAATGTTAGCATTAAAACATTTTTCTGGAATGAATTACAGGAAACTGTTATCAGTGGGATTGGAGCTGGTATGAAGGAAAGGAAAGAAGCTTTCACTTTCATTTTGTATCTTTTACTCATTAAAATTTTTGTCTTATACACGTTTCATGTATGACACTTAAAAAATTGTCAGCAGGACTTTCCTTTTCTCTACTTCCCCCAACAGCAATGCCCAGAGATACTTTTTACTTTCAGGGGTTTTTTATATGTGTATAAGAAAGGTGCAAATATGCATCTTTCCATATGCACAATTATAATTTTTGTTACAAAAATGGGATTATATATAGTTCTGCACTTTGCTTTTCCTTTTTATATCTCATTCACATCTTTCCATATACAGACATACTGCATAAAATTTCCCAGCAAGAATATGCTATAACTTATTTACCCTTTCTTCTCTTAGGTTCCTTCCATTTTTTTTTTGCCTCTACAATGACTATTTGCATAATTTATTTGTGTATGTGTGTGTTTTTTAGGGTCAATCCCCAAAGTGGAATTCTAGTTAAAAATGTAGCTGACAGAAACACAGGAGGTCAAGACAAACCATGCAAGTAATTTAAGGCCTCTGCTCTTATCACATCTTTTACCTTCCACTGGACAAATACAAGTCACATGGCCAACCCAAAGTGGATAGGGTGGGAGAGTTACACTCTGCCCACCATTCAGTCATGTCAAGGACAGAGAAGGAAGAAAGGCTTTTGGATATATGTACAATCTGGTTTAGTCTGTCAAATTACTGAAACGGATATCTGTAATTTTGGTTTTGTCTTTTTCTTTAATGATATTAATTTCTTTAGTAGACGCTATTCAGTGCCCCACCTATACCCCCTTAACATTCACCTCTACGAGCCAAAGCTGCTTCCTGTGAGCACCCACAACTCTGCCAGAGGACTTCAGCCCAGCAAGGGGGACAAGGAGGAAGTGCTGGAAAGTTAATGCCCTGGAAGTAGCTCTGCCAAAGATGGGAGGGGAGTTGAGGGGTAAATGTTCCAGATTCCTCAAGTCTCAATTGGGATGATGCAGGCATTCCTACCCAGTCTCCCAGAATCCCGTGAGGATTGTGTGCCCTTGGCAGGAAACGGTAGCTGCCCTGAAAATGCATTCTTTACTGACTTCCTTCCTCTCCCTGTCACACTTCCCACTCCCCTCCCGGTGTTTCCTGGGACCACCTCCCCAACAAAGAGCTTGACCTCAAACTCTTGTTTCAGGGTATGTTTCTTGGAGAACTAAGATTGCTCTACTCCAAAGGTTCACAAATTAATCTCTTGTGTGTTGAGAGTTGGGTGTAAAAATACCTAGAACCTATGTACAGGGAATCTAATTTAGTAGATCAAGGGGAAGGCTCCAAAGCAGTACTTTAAAAAAATGTTCCAGTCAGCATAATGGCAGAGTGAGTTCTCCCCATAAACTCTCCCCTCTAAGATACAAGAAAATGGGCATTCATATTCCAGCAGAGGACATCCACACAACACAAAAGACATCTGAGAGACCCACGGAGCCATATGTCAGAAGATGGAAGTGCTGGAGCCTCACACCCCCCAACAAGGAAGTGGAATGAGGTAAAAGAAATCTTCTCTTCCTTCCCAAAGGGCAGTGACCCAGGGACTGTGCATGGCTCTGAGGGGAAAGGGGGGAGGGGGCAGCCCTCCACGGGAACACCATTGCTCTCCAAGGTCCCTCACAGCCTGAGGGAAAGCCCCACACAGAGGTGACTAGCTATTGGGATGTCCTTATCAAGCTAACACCCAAGGAGAGCAGATAACAAGGGCAGAGTGAGAAGCCCCCAAGATTGTACAAGAGGAAGAAAGCACCGCTCCCCCCTGCCTGGGGCCCCAGTTCAGCACCTGAGAGCTGTGCCACGGATCACAGGAGGCTCAGAATATGCAGTTCATGACCCCCCACCCAGTGGCAGCAGGTGGAAGCAGCGATCAAATAGTACCACATGTGGAAGCACAAATCCATGCCATCTAGCAGTACAAAAAAATACATTAAATCTCCAGACCAGAAGGAAAATGATAAGTACCCAGAAACCAATCCTGAAGGCACAGAAATCTATAATCTAAATGACAGAGAATTCAAAATAGCTATCATAAAAAAACTCAACAAGTTACAAGAAAATGCAGATAGACAGTTCAATGAATTCAGGACCTACTTCACAAAAGAGATTGTAATCAGAAATATTGGAGATGAAAAACACAATGGGTGAGACAAAGAAGAATATGGATTCCCTGAACAAAGAGCTGATGTTATGGAGAAATGAATCAGCAATACTGAGGACAGAAATATAGAAATGCTTCAGATGGAGGAGTGAGAACTAAGACTAAAAAGAAATGAAGAAATTCTCCAAGAAATATCCTACCCAATTAGGAAATACAACATGAAGATTATAGGTATTTGCAAGGGAGAAGAGAAGGAGAATGGAGCAGAAAGCTTGCTCAAAGAAATAATAGTGGAGAACTTCCCAAACATGGGGAAGGAGCTGGAAATGCAAGTGAAAGGGACAACACATCTCCTAACTATTTCTATATGTAACTTTTTACATATATAACTATATGTAAAAAGACCTACTACAAGGCATATAGTAGTGAAGCTGGCAAAAGTCAATGATAAAGAAAAAATACTAAGACCAGCAAGACAGAAAAAAATAACTTAGAAAGGAACCCCTATCAGGCTTTCAGAAATTTGTCAGCAGAAACCTTACAGGCTAGGAGAGAGTGGAATGATACATTCAAAATTCTGAAAGCCAAAAACTTTCAGCCAAGAATACTCTATCCAGCAAAAATATCCTTCAGATATGATGAGAAATAAAAACTTTCCCAGATAAACAAAAGCTAAAGGAATTCATCACCACAAGACCCTGCCTACAAGAAATCCTCAAGAAGGCCCTCATAGCTGAAAAAAAAAAGGAGAAAGGGTTTACAAACCCCTGAGTGGGGGATAAATAGGTAGACAAAATTGGAAAATTGTAACTATCCATCAGAACAGGTTAGCAAACACTCAAGTATCATTAAAGATAAAGGGAAGGGAAACACCAAAAATAAATATAATCTTGTCGTTTTAACCACAAACTCATGAGACAACATGGAATAAGATGCAACAGAAACAGAAACAACTTAGGAGGAGAAGAGGAAAGGGATTGAATCAGCTTAGTCTAAGGAAATAAGAGGTTATCAGAAAATGGACTTATTTCATTTATGAGATTTTTCATGCAAACCTCATGGTAACCACTAAACAAGTAGAACAGAGACACCAATAATAAATTAGGAGAAAACTAAGGAAACCAGGATAGAAAACTACCTAACCAAATTGGTAATCTGAAGCACATGGGACAAGAAACAGAGTAAATGCAAGAGAACTGGAGAATGAGTGATAAAATGGCAGCATTAATCCCTCATATATTAATAATTACTCTAAGTGTAAATGGATTGAATTCTCCAATAAAAAGACACAGAGTAGCGGGATGGATTAAAAAAATAAGACCCAACAATATGCTGTATCCAGGAAATGCCTCTCAGCTCCAATGACAAACATAGATTCAGAGTGAAGGGATGGAAGACAATACTCCAAGCTAATGGCAAATAAAAGAAAGTCAGGGTTGCCATACTCATATCAGACAAAGTACTCTCCAAGATAAAGCAGGTAAAGAGAGACAAAGAGCGGCAGTATATAGTGATCAAAGGGACACTCCACCAAGAAGACATAGTAACACTTATAAATATCTATGCACCCAACACAGGCACACCAAAGTACATAAAGCAACTATTAACAAACCTAAAAGGAGATAATAAAAACAACATGATAATAGTAGGGGACCTCAACACTTCATTCACATCAATGGATAGATCATCCAGACAGAAAGTCAACAAGGAAACAGTGGAATTAAATGGAAAACTAGACCAAATGGACTTAATAGATATATATGGAACACTCCATCCAAAAACAGCAGAATAGACATTCTTCTCAAGCATGCATGGAGCATTCTCAAGGATAGACAAGCCTCAATAAATTTAGAAGATTGAAATAATAAGAACCATCTTTTCCAACCATAGTGCTATGAAATTAGAAATTAACTACAAGAAAAAAGCTAAGAAAGAGACAAAGATTTGGAGACTAAACAACATGCTACTGAACAACCAATGGATCATTGAAAAAATTAAAAGAGAAATAAAAAATATCTGGAGACAAATGAAAATGAAAACATACCATACCAACTCATATGGGATGTAGCAAAAGTGGTCCTAAGAGGGAAATTCATTGCAATACAGGCTCACTTTAACAAACAAGAAAAATCCCAAATAAGTAATCTCAAACTACACCTAAAAGAACTAGGAAAAAAAGAACAAAAAAAGCCTCAAGTCAGCAGCAGGAGGAAAATAATAAAAACTAGAGAAGAAATAAATGAAATTGAAACAAAAAAGATAGTAGAAAGGATCAATGAAACAAAGAGCTAGTTCTTTGAGAAGATAAACAAAATGGGCAAACCCTTAGCCAGACTTACAAAGAAAAAAGAGAGAATGGTCAAATAAATAAAATTGGAAATGAAAGAGGAGAAATTACAACAGATACCACAGAAATAGAAAAGATTATAAGAGAATACTATGAAAAACTATATGCCAACAAATTGGGCAATCTTGAAGAAATGGATAAATTCTTAGACTCTTACGACCTCCCAAAGCTGAATCAAGAAGAAATAGACAATCTGAATAGACCAATCACAAGAGATTGAAATAGTAATCCAAAACCTCCCAAAAAAGAAAAGTCTAGGACCAGATGGCTTCCCTGGGGAATTCTACCAAACATTCAAAGAAGATTTACTACCTGGGGCCAGCCCTGTAGCTAAGTGGTTCCGCTTTGGCAGCCCAAGGTTCTGTAGATTCAGATCCTGGGCACGGATATGGCACCGCTTATTAGGCTATTCTGAGGCAGTGTCCCACGTAGCACAACCAGAGGCACTCACAACTAGAATATACAACTATGTACTGGGGGACTTTGGGGACAAGAAGGAAAACAAAAGAAGATTGGTGACTAACTCAGGTGCCAATCTTTAAAAAAAAAAAAAAGATTTAATACCTGTCCTTCTCAAACTATTCCAAAAAATAAGGGAAGGTGGAGCACTTCCTAACACATTGTATGGGGCCAACATCACCCTGATACCAAAGCCTGACAAGGACAACACAAAAAAGGAAAACTACAGGCCAATATTGTTGATGAACATAGAGGCAAAAATTCTCAACAAAATATTGGCAACCCAAATACAGCAATACATCTAAAAGATCATACACCAAGATCAAGTGGGATCTATACCAGGGACACAGGGATGGTTCAACACCTGCAAATCAATCAATGTGATACACCACATTTACAAAATGAGGAATAAAAACCAGATGATCATCTCTATAGACACAGAGAAATCATTTGACAGGATCCAACAGACATTTATAATAAAAACTCTTAACAAAATGGGGATAGAAGGAAAGTTCCTTAACATAATAAAGGCCATATATGACAAACCTACAGCCAACACATGATACTCAATGGGGAAAAACTGAACACCATCCCTCCAAGAACAGGAACACGACAAGGGTACCCACTGTCACTACTCTTATTCAATATTGTACTGGAGGTTTTGGTCAGAGCAATTAGGCAAGAAAGGGAATAAAAGGAATCCAAATAGGAAATGAAGAAGTGAAACTCTTGCTGTTTGCAGATGACATGACTCTATATATAGAAAACCTTAAAGAATCCATCCAAAAACTATTAGAAATAATCAACAACTATAACAAAGTTGCAGGGTACAAAGTCAACTTACAAAAATCAGTTGCATTTCTATACTCTAATAACAAGCTAACAGAACAAGAACTAAAGAATACAATCCCATTTACCATCGCAACAAAAAGAGTAAAATATCTAGGCATAAATTTAACCAAGGAGATGAAAGACCTATACAACAAAAACTATAAGACATTACTGAAAAAAATCAATGATGACATAAAGAAATGGAGAGATATCCCATGCATATGTTTTGGAAGAATAAACATAGTTAAAATGCCCAAACTACCCAAAGTAATCTACAGATTCAGTGCAATCCCAATCAGAATGCCAATGACACTCTTCACGGAAGTAGAACAGAGAATCTTAAAATTCATATGGGGCAAAAAAAGACCCCAAATAGCTAAAGCAATCCTGAGAAACAAGAACAAAGCTGGAGGCATCACAATCCCCACCTTCAAAATATACTGCAAAGCTATAGCAATCAAAACAGCATGGTGCAAAAACAGACACACAGATCAATGGAACAGAATTGAAAGCCCAGAAATAAAATCGCACATCTGTGGACAGCTAATCTTCGACAAAGGTGCTAAGAACGTATAATGGAGAAAAGAAAGTCTCTACAATAAATGGTGTTGGGAAAACTGGACAGTCACATGCAAAAGAATGAAAGTAGACCATTATCTCATGCCATACACAAAAATAAACTCAAAATAGATTAAAGACTTGAACGTAAGACCTGAAACCATAAAACTTATAGAAGAAAATATAGGTAGTACACTCTTTGACTAAAAAGATCTTTTTGAATACCATGTCTACTCAGGCAAGGGAAATAAAGGAAAAATAAACAAATGAGACTTCATCAGACGAAAGAGCTCCTGCAAGGCAAAGGAAACCAGGATAAAAGCAAAAATACAACCCACCAGCTGGGAGAAAATATTTCAGATCATGTATCTGATAAGGGGTTAATCTGCATAATCTGTAAAGAACTCACACACTGAACAACAAAAAACCAAACTACCGGGTCAAAAAATTGGCAGAGGATATGAACAGACTTTTCTCCAAAGAAGATATACAGATGGCCAATAGGCACATGAAAAGATGTTCAACATCACTAATCATCGAGGAAATTCAAATCAAAACTACACTACGATATCACCTTACACCCATTAAAATGGCATAATCATGAAGACAAAAAATAACTAATGTTGGAGAGGTTGTGGAGAAAAGGGAACCCTCATACACTGCTGGTGGGAATGCAAACTAGTGCAGCCACTATAGAAAACAGTATGGAGATTTCTCAAAAAGCTAAAAATAGAAATACTGTATGACCCAGCCATCCCACTACTGGGTATCTACCCAAACAACTTGAAATCAACAATTCAAAGAGACTTATGCACCCCTATGTTCACTGCAGCACTATTCACAATAGCCAAGACGTGGAAGCAACCCAAGTGCCCATCAACTGATGATTGGATAAAGAAGATGTGGTATATATAGATATATACCACAGCCATACTACTCAGCCCTAAAAAATACAAAGTTGTCCCATTTGCAACAACATGGATGGACCTGGGGGTATTATGTTAAGTGAAATAAGTCAGACAGAGAAAGACAAACACTGATTTCACTTATATGTGGAAGATAAACAAACACACGGACAAAGAGAACAGCTCAGTGGTTACCAGGGGGAAGGGGGCTGGGGTGGGTGCAAAGGGTGAAGGGGTGCACTTATATGGTGACAGACAAATAATAATGTATAAGTGAACTTTCACAATGTTGTAAACTATTATAACCACAAAAAAAAAATATTCCAGATGATTCTGATACACTTGCCCTAAATGTCCTTTTGGAGATGACTTTAACTTCAGGACAGTTCTTAAATTAAACTGATTGTAACTTCTTATTTTCACACTAAACTACAATAATGAACTCTGGGAAAAGACTTGGAAAGAAATGAACCAAATATAAGATGGTTCTTCTTTAGAGAAAGCATAAAGTTCACTCTTGACCTTCCTGCCTGGCTTGCATCCTTATCAACTCTGTCTGAGCTCACTTTTACTTCTTGCCAGTTATTTTCCAGGAATACAAATATATTACCACGCTATTATCTTGGACTAGAAGGATATCCAATAACTCAATCCCTTATAACAGGGTCTCTGAGTCTAGCCAGTAATGGGAAGTCATTACTGCTCCTAGGGGGAAAGGGACAAGGAGAGGAAATGGCATTACAAGTGAGAATCAGAATGCCTCTCCTCCATATGTCTCTGCTTTTACCAGAGACGTGACATGAGGGCAGGTATAGGGGATTAAATGGTGGCTCCAAAAAGATATTTCCCAGTCCTAATCCTGGTTACCTATAAATGTGACCTTATTTGGAAATAGCATCTTTGAAAACATTTTTAAGCATCTCAGGATGAGATCATCCTGAATTTAGGGTGGACACCAATGACTGGTGTCCTTATAAGAGAAAAGAGTAGGAGATTTGAAACACAGAAACACACAGGGGAAAGGCCGTGTGAAAATGAGGCAGAAATTGGAATGATGTATCTACAAGCCAAGCAATGCCAAGGATTGCCAGCAGCCACCAGAAGTGAGGAGAGAGCATGGAACACACCCTCCCTAGAGCCTCCGGAAGGAACCAGCCCCGTGACCCCTTGATTTCAGACATCTGCCTCCAGAACTGTGAGAGAGAATACACAATTTGTAGAAATTTGTTATGACAGCCTTAGGAAACTAAGACAGCAGGGAAGGAATGGGGAAGAAGTACCCTGGCCTCTCTCTTCTCCTGCCCTCTCATCTCCTGCCAGTGCTTTCCATGGGCCAAACTCAAACGGCCCGGAGGCACAGAAGATGCAGTCTGCAGAAAAGGGTATAGAGTGGATGGGGTGGGGGCGGAGGAGCGGTAAGAGAGTATGAGCACCAAACTGAGAATGTGAGCACCATAAATGAAATAAAAGCTATTATAAGCAATAATTATTTTAAACAAGGTGACAAATGGAAGCATAGCCGGGATAGCTGGCAGAGTGCCTCAGAGAACACATAGACGTAAAGGCTAAAAGTAAGCCCTTTGCTGTTGGGCTGCATTCAATCACAAAGGTTAAAGAGGTCATAGGGCTCGTCCACCTCAGGGTCTTCTCATTCTGTTCACAAAGAAGCAAGCTCAGAAAGCTGGTGACTTGCCCCCTGCACCGTGAGTCAGTGAAAGAATTGGGCTTGAACCTCGATCCGCTGCCCGAGTCCTGGCTGGTTTTCCCTTTATGGTTGGACTGTTTCCTCATCTAGAGAGATTTCTTTCAGTTAAGAACTCCAACCCAGTGTTTTAACTTTCTCTGGTTTTGAGATATTTTCAGAAATAGCTCTTTTTTTCAGATGGCCTCTCAAGCAGAGCTCAACACAATACCACAGGAAGTAGGGCCCCATCTTCCCAGGAGAGAGGGTGCTTTCCAGAGGACCAGACCATGAGGCATCCAGGGCTCTGGCTGGACTCAGGCATGCTTTAGGGCACCTATGTAGCTGCCCACACTCTCTGAGTCATTGATTGAGCACACGTGCATCAAGCACATAATTGATGCCAGGCCTGGTGCTAGCAAAGGGGATGCGACACTGAGTCAGACACAGTCCTGGCCCTCAAGGGCTCACAGTCCAGCAGAGATGATCAAGCAAACGCACGTGCTGGGGGTGTAGATGCAGCAAGTGGCCACCCCACCCAGCTTGGGATTCGGGGAGGCAGCTGAGCTTTGGAGAGTATAGAAGGCTGCTTTTTCCTCTAGCACCACAGAAGCTCATGGACAGAATTTTCCTCATCCTACAGTGTTTGTTTTTTAAAAACAGACTTTATTTTTTAGAGCAGTTTTAGGTTCACAGCAAAATTGAGCAGAATGTACAGAAAGTTCCCCTATGCCCTTCTCCCCATACGTATATAACCTCCCCCGCTATCCACATCCTGCATTAGATGATCTGTTTATCACATCCAAGAACCTACACTGACATGTCATTATTACCCAAAGTCCCTAGTTTACAGTAGGGTTCATTCTTGGTGTACATTCTGTGGGTTTGGACAAATGCATAATGACATGTTTTCATCATTACAGTATCATACTGAATAGTTTCATTGCCTTAAAAGTCCTCTGTGTTCTGCCTTTTCACCCCTCCCTAACCCCCAACCCGTGGCACCCACTGATCTTTACTGTCTCCATAGTTTTTGCCTTTTCCAGAATGTCATATACTTAGAATCATACAGTATGTAGCCTTGTCAGATTGGCTTCTTTCACTTAGCAATATGCATTTAAGCTTCCTCTATGTCTTTTCATGGTTTGAGAGCTCATTTCTTTTTAGCACTGAATAGTATTCCAATGTCTGGATGTGCCACAATTTATCCATTCACCTACTGAAGGACATCTTGCTTGCTTCTAAGTTTTGGCAATTATGAATAAAGCTGTTACAAACATCCATGTGCAGGTTTTTGTGTGCACGTAAGTTTTCAACTCTTTTGGATAAATACTGAGGAGTACAATTGCTGGAATCAATGGAAAAGCTATGTTTAGTTCTGTAAGAGACCACCAAGCTTCAAAAGTGCCTGTACTATAGTGTATTCTTGACATGACTTAATCTCGTGCCCAGCAGCACCTAAATGAGGTATGCTTTTAGAGATTCCAGAAACTTCTCCTGCTCAGCCAATTTCTTCCCTCTAATTGGAAGATGCCTCTCCCTCTGCCCTTATGTTTCATTTTCTTAGTTTGAGTCTTTGAACTCTGTCAAAATCCAAACCCCTATTCGATTGGTAACAATTGTCATTGTCATCTATTATCAATTACGTATACCTTGAATAGGAACAAACATTCTAAGAGTGCCTTGGTAAAGCAAAATGGAGTGAAGGTTAAGGGAAAGGAGAACAGTGTATATAACTGGTCTATAAACTTCCTCTCCCAGGAGTATTTGCAGTATCCCCGGGGGAGAGATCTGTCCTGTTTAATCTAATAAGCGGAGAAGCAGCTAACAGTCACCAGGCGCTGAACTGGAACTGGGGATACAAAGGTGAAGAGGAGCAGTCTGTGTCCTTGAGGAGCTCACCACTCAGGCACGTACAAACACAACTTCAATGTAACAGGATAAGGACTATAATCGCAAAAACTGTTTATCCTTGATTTTCAAATAGTGTGCCTGGTTGTCAACTGATGTGTCAAGTCATGTGTTGCAATCTTTGATGCAGAAAACATGGTTTGCTCGGATAGAGCCATGGAAGCTCAGAGGGGAGCATGCCTGACTCAGCCTGGAGAGTCAGAGGAGCCTTCAGAGAGGAAGCAGAGTGCTGTTGAATACTCAACAAGATACATGACTTTTTGCAGTGCAGGGAAGAGGCAAAGCGATTAAGGCAGACAGGGCAGCGTGTGCAAAGCTGCGGAAGTGGGGAAGACAGTGGTCTGTTTGGGGCAAGAGCAAGTGGTTCGGTGTGGCCAGAGGAAAAGGCACCTGTGCTCGGGCCGGAGACAAGGGGCGGGAGGAGATGGGACAAAAGGGAGGCAGGATGCGGCATGTGAAGGACTTTCACGTCCTGAGCAGGAAGTTGACCTCAGACAGTAAGCGTGTGTCGTCCAGTAGGACAGCCACTAACCACATATGGCTCTTGAGTACATGAAATGTGGGTAGTGCAACTGAGGGGCAGAATTTTTTATTTATTTAATTTTATTCATGTAAATTTAAAAATGAAAGTAGCCTAAGATAGATAGGTAGGTAGGTAGGTAGATAGATAAATAGATTACATGTTGAAATGATAATATTTTAGATACATTGGATTAAATAAAATATATTATTAAAATTAATTTCACCTGTTTCTTTTCACTTTTTTTAAATGAGGCTACTAGAACCTTTAAAATTACATGTTTCAGCTCATGTTATATTTCTGTGAGACAGTGCTGCTACAGGCAATTGGGAGCCCTTGAGAGTTTTTGTGCAGGAAAAGGATGCGATCAGGTTGGGGTTTTATAATTACAGCTGTGATAGCAGAGTGAAGGATGGCTTGTGGCAGAGTGCACCTAAGGAGGTAAGGCGACCAGTTAGGAGGCTATTGCTATAGTTGCATAAGAGCCAATGAGGACCTAAAAGGGGCAGTAGAGATGGAATGGAGGAGTTGCAATGAAAAGACATTTAGGAGGGGAAATGGGGACCACTTAGTGATGGATTGGCTGTGGGGGTGTGTTGTACAATAAAGAATTTGGCTTTTGTCCCTGGTTCCTGGGAAGTAACCTCTAAACCCTTGGAGTTTCCTGAGTCGTAGGAGTGTCTTTGTTACTCTTTGTGGGCCCCTTCCACCACACCTGAGTTTATGCTAATAAGGTGATTAGCCCCTATGGTGGGCCCCTAGATAGTTTCAGGATGTGATTGGAAGGTTGGGGTTTTGAGCTCAGCGATATCTGCTGGACCTCCCTGCCTCGGGGAGGGGAGCAGGGGTTGGAGATTGAGTTCAGTCACATGGCCAATGATTCAAGCAATCACGCCTATATAATGAAACCCTAATAAAAACTCTGGATGTTAAGGCTCAAGTGAGCTTCCTGATACACATTGCTGTGCTGGGAGGGTGATGCATCCTAAGGGCACAGAAACTTCCCTTTTGGGACCCTCCCAGACCTTGTTCTTCTTTGGGTTGGTCCTGATTTGTATCCTTTCTAATAAACTGTAATCAAAAGTATAGCGCTTTCCTGAGTTCTGTGAGTCATTGTAGCAAATTATCAAACCTGAAGGGATCATAGGAAACCCCCAAATTTGTGGCCAGTCGGTCAGAAGTGCAGGTGGCCTGGCAACCCCAAGGTTGTGTCTGGCATCTGAAGTGAGGGCAGTCTTATAAGGGAATATGACCTTAACCTGTGAAATTTGACCTAACTCTGTCTAGCTAGTGTCAGGATCATATTCTAGGGTGCAAGAGAGCAAGTCAAGGATGATTTTACAGTTTCTAGATTAAAAATATAAGGAACCCAATAGGAGATGCAGGTCTGAGTCAGAGCAGAAGATGGATTTGGTGCTATGTCTATCAATTTTGAGGAGTCTGTTGTCTTCAGGGTTGAGACGTCTAGGAATCTGCACAGTTGAAGTCCAGGAGGGAGTCTGGGCTGGACACAAAGATTTCGGAGTGCTCCATATGCGGGATGTTGAAATAGGGATCTTTCTGCCTTAGTGTCCTCTAAAGCCCCTGCTTTCCCCATCCACTTCCCTCCCGCTCCTCAGATCTTCCTGTGCCTTTGCCTTTTCTACCGAATCTCCACCCAAAAGTTATTCCGTCCTCTTCACGCTCCTCACACTCTGGCCTGACGCGGCCTCCAGAACGGTCGTCCTACCGGTGTTGAGTCAATGATCTGGGGAGGCTGGATAGCGAGGTGGCTCTAAGCACACTCCCCCACCGGCGTGCAGTTCGTCTTCCGCTCTCCCCCATTTCCATCTGATGATCTGCCTGCGTGACTCTTGCCCTTCCTCCCTCTTCTTCTGGATGGAGCGGGCACAGCTGTGACCCTTTGCAGGTTAAGCTTGTCTTATTACTCATACATAACAAACACGATGGGATAGTTCATCTTTTTAAATGCCAAAGACATTCTTTTTATCCCCAACAAATATTTGAGCACCCAGCATGTGCTTAGTGTTAAGGTTGTGAAGATCAAAAGACATGTTTGCTACCCTCAAGGAGTTTATAGTCTGAGGGAATTCGAACACTTGCATTCTAACCAAGTTCTTTTGATCACGTGATTATGTGTAAATTGTAATTGAGGAGGTTACCTGATATAAATCCATTTTATAAGCTGACAGGGATTAGCATATTCAAGACCAGCCCTGGGCCTTTTGCTGTCTTCTCAAGAATTTGTCCACAGAAGAAACTGGATTTCAGAAAATCAAATATTTCTTCTTTTTTGGCATTTAAATCTACACAAAACATTTAGTTTTTTGTTTGTTTGTTTGTTTGTTTGCGGGCGGGGAAGTTCATATCCTTTCTTTATATATATATACACACACTTTCCCTTTGTGTAGCTTTTCTTACACAACCCCCTTTTCCCTTGCTCTGAAACTTCTATGAATATGGATAAGTGGTCTAGAGAAAGAGGAAGAATTATTCTCAGACAAGCTCCATGAGAGGAGATGCAAACAGATCTGTAGGAGTTCCAAAGGCGGCCACTTGGGTTGAAGGACAATGTAGGAATTGGCCTTATTCCCTTGCTGCTTTGGACCATTCAAAACCTGGCAGCTTTGACATCCCCTGGGAGCCTGTTAGAAATGGAGAATCTTAGTCCCCACCAAGACCTACTGAATTAGAATTTGCATTTTTAACAAGATACTTAGGTTATTCAAATGCACAATAAAGTTTGAGAAGCACTGCTCAGAATTTCACGTGGAACTTTGTGAAATGCTATTATTATGCAAGGGAAATCAGATTTCAATCCCATTGTAAACACTGCTTGCTAAAGACTCTTGATGTGGTGATGAGCATTTAATGAGCTGATGTAAAGAAGAGTTCACCTCTGACTCAAGTACGTTCTCCCACAAGATATGGAGAAGAATCTTGAAAGAGGGACCCCTGCTCAGCACAGCTGAACAAAGGTGGGCTGTGTGTTGGGGGTGGGCTTGAGCAATGTGAGCTCAGTTTCTTGGTGCTCCAACGTATTGGAATGGAGGTTGGGGAAGAAACGTGGTCCCATGAGTGGCAAGGCCCACCCATCACTACCTCAAAGTCAGGACTGTTTTAGAGCCCAATATGCCCCTCTCTCAGTAGTTTAAGAAAGCCACTTTCCCTGGATTCAGCATTCAGACTTTCCCTCCTTGGGTTTCAGCTCTTGGGGTTTTGCCTGGGATTGAGATGTGTGCCTTCTTTTGAGTTCAGTGCCTTTAGACTTGGGCCGTAGTGGTTTGGTGTGTCATATGGAACTTGATCACATGGTAATTACTCATAGTCACCCTGGGGAACCAGGAGCTCATGGAAAGTGCACTGGTTAAGAAGCATGGGTTGTAGTTCCTTGCTATGCCCCTGTATTAATTTCCTGTGGCTGCACTAACACATTGCCACAAATTTAAAGGCTAAAAACAACAGAAATTTATTCTCTCACAGTTCTGGAGGCCAGAAGTTGGAATCAACCTGTCTGCAGGGCCGGGCTCGCTCCAAGGGCTCTGGGGAGGAACTCTTCCTTGACTCTTCGTTTTCGGTGGGATTCGCCAGGTATTCTTTGACTTTTGGTTGCATAACTCCAGTCTCCACCTCTGTTGTCAGATGGCCTCCTCTAGCTCTCTGTGTCTTCTCCTCTCTGTCTTTTATAAGGATGTTTGTCTTCGGATTTAGGACCCACCCAGGTAATCCAGGATGATCTCATCTTGAGATCCCTAACTTCATTACATCTTTGAAGATTCTTTTTCCAAATAAGGTTGCATTTACAGGTTCTGGGGGTTAGAACACAGACATCTTTTTGAGGGAGGCCACCATGCAACCCACCTCAGACCCTAACAAGCTGTGTGGCTCTGAACAGGACCCCCAAGTCTCAGGTTTCTCATCTATAAAATGAGACCTCTATTCACTATAGTGCTAATATTTTGACTCCAAGAGTCTTTTACTCAAGTGCTTTATTCCTAGGTAGAATAGGACAATTAAAGGAAATATTCGCCAGTGGCTTTCCTTTGTTTGTTCTGTTTTTCAAGAAACATCATCTTTACGATCTGCTGTTTTCACGTTAATTAATTCAGGAAATATTTGACCAGGACACCATACCCAGCAAGGTGTAGGAATACCGTGATAAACAAATGAAATAAGATGCCTGTCCTCATGGAGCTTATATTCTCTCCTACTAGACGAGAGAGGCAGTAAAGAAGTAACAAGTAAATACCCCAACTAATTAGGTAGCATTACATGCCATGAAGGTAATAGATAGGGTAATGGATAGAGGCACCAGACAGGCTGACCAGGAAGTCTTCTCTAAGGAAGGGACATTTAAGCTGAGATATTAAAAATGAAAAGGAGCCAAGAACAAGGTTGTTCAAGAAACTGAAAGGAGGCTGGGGTGACTGGAATAGATTTTTTTGAAGCTTCCATGTGAAAAATGAATTATGGAGGACAAAAGTAACAGCGTATGTGAAAAAGCCTGAAGGATTTTAGCTGACAACATGTCGGTAGTGTAACGTGACTGCCACGGAAGTCCAGATGTTCTTCGACTTCCCTGGCAGAAGTCTGGTCTCCGGCTCAGAGAACATGGTAATTTTATGCTGCCCTGTCCTGCTGAGAACACACCCAGAGCACCACGGTCCGTTCTGGGCACTGTGTGTGGTCCAAGTAAAACTAGGTCAATTAAAGACCATCTTCGGACTGTGTCATGTTTAAAAGAAATCCAAATCTCGCCCCAAATGACTTTAACAATCATGTACATCTTCACTCTAGGTTTTCTTGAAGTTGTAACACAGATGTTTAAATGGAGTATCAGAAAGAAAAATTCCTAAAAAGTCTCTATAGACATCTCTCTTGACAAACTTCCGCATTTGTGCCAGCCTCTCAGCTTCTCTTCTCTGTGTCGCTGTCCTTTCATACCCTCCAACCCAGTCCTGCCTCACTCAAGACCCCCTTCAAAAAGCCTGAGCCGTCCGTGTCTGCCTCTTCCCACTTGCTACTGGTGAGTACATTTCCCTCTCCGAATTCCCCTCTCACAACAAGTAGCCTGCCCACCACAAATGAAACTTTTCATCTCATTACATATACTTTAAGATGGCCATGGAGGATAAATACGAGAGATATTTAAAGGTAAAATCAACTGGACTCAGTGATTGATCAGCTAATCATAACATTCTCTAACATTTATTTCATCCTTACTGTGTGTCATGGCCTGTGCTACTCTATGAAGCAGATAATGTTCTTATCCTCATTCAAAAATGGGGAAACCAAGGCTCAGAAAGGCTACATACTTGCCTAAATTCACAGAGCTGGAAAGTGCCAAAGATGGGATTTGAATCCATGACATCTGACTCTGGGGAACAGACATTCCACCCCTGTGCTGGCGTGAGAGAAGTCTGCAATGACTCCTGGGACACAGGTTGACTCACCAGGATTTGGTGAGGCCAAATAGGTGAAGGGCAGGCGTTTTGTTTTGGGGTGACATGGGTAACACTAAGTTACTATTACTCCTTTGTTAAAACTCCCAGTTTATTTCTAAGGTTAAATGTAAAAATTGCTTCTTTTCTATTTTCCTGCCTTCTTTGTTCTACCTTCATAGTAACTGTTAACTCCAGTTTTTAGAATTCAACATATCAAATTTTTCCTGAAGAGATATACAATGATACATGGAGCCTGCCCAAAGCAGTTCAAAGCAGAAATGAAGCACTGACAGCTTCATAGCTTTGCCTGGTCTCTTCGGCCACCTTCCATCCTTAGCAATTAGAGTTGACGGCTTGGGAGTACAGTCTGGGGCCCAAGAGGGTCCAGACTCTGTGTGTCTGATGCAAACTAATGGGGTAGCGCCCAAATGCTTCCAGCGCCCTCAGTCCGTTAGGGTCTTGGTAGAGACAACTATGACTGGGAAGAACCCCTGCTCCCTTCCTCTTGGGGGAAAACAGATGGCCCCACCCATGTCAATCTGACAATCACTGGGTGCTCGGGGTCATGAAGGTTACCTGAGACCTTTCCCTAACAGCTTCTCTCCATGGCCATGTGTGAGCAGCTTCTGGACAAATTTCTTATTCATAGAATGATAAGCAAGCAAGGAGCCCTCCAGAATCCGTCTCCCTGGAGAGCAGGCACGGCCTTTGATGCCACACCGTCGCCCTTGCTGGTCTGTCCTCTCACCTCCTCATCCTGCACCAAGGCTCCCTTTGCCCTCCATGGCACAGTCCCAATCTGTTTTTCATTTTTGAGGCCTGGTTTCTGAAAATGTCACAGGCCTGACTCACAAAAGAGACAGTTTTAGAATGCTTTGTGGTCATTCTCCAGACCAAAAGACTGGGTTTCTAGGACACACAAACCAGGGCCAGCAAGAGTTTTATTTTGCTGCCTTCTGCACAGCTCCCCCACAGGGCTTCTTGGACTCATCAGTCACAGACAGCTCATTTGTGTCACCAAAATAAAGTCACTGATGCTCACATTCCATCATCCATGCAGCAGTTTGCCCTGCGGGTCCCTTTGATGTTAGAAGGGCCTTCTGTCCTGGAGCCAGAGAGACTTTGGCTCCAGTTTTCTTTCTTCTGACAGATGCAAAAATCTCTCCTCCTCTGTCTGCCAAGGCTGCCCATCTCTCTCTCCCACCTCACAGACTGGGAGAAAGCAGCAAAGAGCGGAAGTGCACAAACATACACCCTTCATCAGTCCTTCCCAGCAGAACTTGATTTTTCCCAGGTGTCACCCACCACTCTCCAGGCATCAATCATGACTCAGAGGACAGTGAATGCCAGTCTAGTCCTTATTCATTTAAGCCAATCAGATGTGTGTTCCCCCAAATTCAGGCTAGCAGGAGGGACTTGTATCACATGCTTAGAGGAATGGCTTCTCTGTCTTTCCTCTTGGGTGTGAGCAAAGAAACACACGGCCTCATCTGCTGACCACAAAGGGCATTAGCCTTAGGATGAAGCTTAAACTTGCATGGCAAAGAGGAGAGCTCGAAAGAGGCCGTTGATAACACATTTAAGCCACTGAAGCAACCAACCATTATGGCCTGTTCTACATTTTGTAGTCTAATCAATTTGCTTATTGTTCTTGCCAGTTTGTGTCAAGATTTCTGGGTCTTTTGCAGCCAAAGTGTCCCACACTACCCTGGACTTCAATCTTCTCTCCCTCAGGAAATCCCGTCACTATCTTGTCAGTCATTCAAGTCAGAGATGTAGGAAGCAGATTTGTTTTTCCTTTTCTTGCACCATCTCCAAAATTTAATAAATCAGCAAGTCTACTTGCTTTAACCTCCAAAATATATTCATAATCCATCCCAAATCTCCATCTCTGAGGCCACCATCTTATTCCATTGTCTCTCACATAAAATCTGCAATAGACTTCTGCGTTCCCTCCTCCCACTCTGGCCTTCCTATAATCTGTTATCCATGCAGAAGTCAGAATGAGCTTTTGAAAACACAGGTCATGTTATTCATCTGTTTGAAACTTTCTAATGGTTTCTCACTTTGACAAAAGATCCAAATGTCTCATTGATTCAGTTACGGAAAGACTACATCTCTATAATAAAGATCTCAAAATACAATGACTTCAGGAAGATAGAGGTTTATTTCTGGTTCACATTAACAGTCCCGGCTGGCAGGACAATTCTGTTCCACAGGGTCATTCGGAGAACCGGGTTCCTTCCATCTTCTTGCTCCACCCTCCCTTAGACTAGCCTATTGTCTTTACTTTATGGTTGTCACTCAAAGGAAGGGAGAAGAGAGGAAATTAAAGACAAGTATTTTCCTTTCAATCAAGCGAGGTAGGTATTGCACACATATCCTCTACTTATATTCCATTGGCAATAACTTTGGTGGCATGGCCACACCTCACAACAAAGAAAGCTGGGAAACTTAGTGTTTGGCTGGGTGTTCAGATAAAAGTCGTAATTTACCAAGGAAGAAACAGAGAATCAACTTGAGGAGGATGACTAGTAGTGTGCCATATTTATTATGGCCTTCAAAGCCTAAATGATCTGGACCCTGCAGCACCCCCAACATCTCCTACCTCCTTCCTAGTTCACTAATCTGAGCCACAGTGGCTTCCTTTCTGTTCTTCGAACATTCTGAAGTCATTCCTTCCTCAGACCCTTTGCATGTGCCCTTTCTGTGCCTGGAACACTGCCCAGTGATCCTCACAATCGAGTTCCTATCTTATCCTTCAGGTAATAGCTTGAAAATGTCTCCTCCTCAGAAAGACCTTCTCTGACCACCCTTATAATAGTGTCCTACTCTTACTAGTCAATGTCTATAACTCTGCTTTATTTTCTTCATGACTCTGATAATTGTATGAATCATATGTTTACTTGTATGTTGGCTGTCTCTCTCACTGGATGGAACCTGAGCTCCTGAGAGGAGGGACCCTATTTGTCTTGTTCTTATTTACCGAGGTTAACTTCAGTATCAAGAACATACCATAGACATGGTGGATGCCCAACCAACACTTTTTAAAAATAAACTGTAGAAAAGGACAAAAAGATCTTAAAAAAATAACTTCCCATCTCATCCTTGTGCGATTATCTTTCAGATCAAAATTTAAGTCTTTGCATTTACCCTTGCTAATTTTTTGTTCGATTTGGCCCATTGCCCCAGTCTATAGCCCTCTCCTGGGATTTGATTCTGGACTTGTCCACTCCAGGGGATCTGCAGTCCCTCCCAACATCCCGTGCGAGTTGTCAGTCAGCCTCCTGCACTGCGTTAATGGACGTTCAATATTCCCGCATTATTTAACTTATGCTTCCTTTTCATTGCACCGCGTTTTTTAACATGAGCTTCCACAATCTCCACACTTATTTATAAGGCAAGAATTAAGTGTCATAAAGAATAATGATCCCACAACTAGAAGGACATGCAACTAAGATATACAACTGTGTACAGGGGGTGTTTGGGGAGATAAAGCAGGGGGAAAAAAAAAAAAAGATTGGCAACAGTTGTTAGCCCAGGTGCCAATCTTTAAAAAAAAAGAATAACCAACCAGGACTCAGGAGATCTGGGTGCTAGCTCTAGTGGTGCTGTTGTCTTTTTTTAAAATCCCCTCGAGTCATTTCCTTCTTTGTGGTCTTGATTTTCCCATCTGTAAAATAGAGGAAAAAATGCCTGTTCTGCTTTCCTCACAGAGTTATTACGAGGATCAGATAACAATGTACATAAATATGCCATGGAATAATCTAAAACTATTGAAATGGAACGTAGTGTCCTGGGACAGCCAGGACCAGATGACAGGAGTCAGGAAGAGTCTGTGCAACTTGGGGACATCATTGGGGATTCAGAGGCTGTTCTCTGGAGCCCATCTCCAAAACCCTCAGCCCATCCATGCCCCGTTCACTGTACATGGTAGGGTGTCTTGGCCTTTCTTCTCCCTGGTTTTCACAACTGGCATGGAGACAGCTCCCCAAAGAAGACACCAAGAACATCCCTTTGTGCTGGATGACAAGATACAGGGCTTGCTAAGAAGGGAGACTTTTTAAATGCTCTTATAACCAGTCTAACCCATGGCCCCATCTTGGCACATGCTAAAGTTTCTCAAAAATTGCCAAAGAGGATTGCAGTCTTGACAAAATTAATAAGTAAAATTCTTAAAATCTTTCCATATGTCCCTCAAGATCTCATATAAATGATGGTCATACCTCATATCTATGTTTCTTTAACTCTCCAAACTCTCCTTGCTCATCTTGCCAATTATCTTTTACCCTCTCCTCTCCCACGCTCTGCTCCATGTAAATCAATCAAGCCAGACCAGGATCCTCTGGGTTCTTCCCTCACTCATTACCTCATTTTATACCACAAAATTGCAGACGCTGAGCTGGCCGGTCAGAATTTGATGTACGCTGCAAGAGAAAGAGGTTGAAGAGTATTCCTAACATTGATATTTTCTACCTACCACACTGATTTGTTGCCTTTTAGATTAAAAGAAATCAAGTCTCAGATACAGCGGAGAGAACGGGAGCAGACACAGGGACAGCTAGAGACAGAGTAGATTCTCCAGCCGCTCAGTGCTGCACCTTCCCACCACCCGGACAGGGTCTTCCAGGACCCCGCCCCGAGCTGCCCAATCCTGACGTCTCTATCTTGTATGCGTGGCTTGTACTCTTGTCTGGTCCTCTTGAGCTTGGGGATAGTCATTCCCAGTCTAGGGGCTGATGAAAACACACACAGTTTGTGGCCTATTGACTGAAGGCCTCCTGCACGTCTCAGCCACAGCATCGTCAAGAACCTCTATGGGTATAAATTCTCAGATGGAGTGAGCAGCTGAGGTTGGCAGCCAGTGTGGGGCCTCAGGCGTTTCTGCCTTCAAAATGTTTGGCCTCTTGCCGGTGGCTTATAAGTGAAAACAATCCCCATCTCCTGCCCTCCAAACCCCTCTAGGCTTGCATGTCACCTCGAAAGGGACTGGCTTCTAGGCAAGTCCCTTTCAAAAGTTTTCCAACCTCTGCTTTAGCATATGGCTAGGAGGAAAGCCTTGAGGAGACCAAAATCATCCTTACTTGCTAAGATGTGACCTGGATATCAAGATTTTTGGGCATATTCAACCTGCACAGGAGTCACTACTCTCTAGCTCTCCTGAGATCAGAGCTTTCAGAGTATCGCAAAATGGTCTTGATTTGCTTTAGTTAAGCTAACATTGGAAAACCTATTGTGTGCCATGCACCATAGTGACTTGAAAGATACAAAAAAGAAGACTTTCAAAGAACTTCCATTCCAGTATGTGGACACACACAAAAAGAGATTACCTTAAATTAATGTGTTGAACGTAGCGACAGGGTGAACACTGCTGTGGAAGCGTAGAACTGGGGCTCTTAGCTCAGCCTGGTGGGAGCAGGGCTTCCCAGAGGATGTGACACCCAAACTGAACCTTAAAATGTGTTTAAGAAAGTGGCCAAAGAGGAGGAGGAAGGCATTCTAAATTAAAGCTGCAGAGGTGCAAAACAACACAGTGTGTTCAAGCGTTACAAATGCTTCTGCATCTGAGAGCGTAGCAAAGTAGAAAAGAAAGAAGTAGAAACTGGCAGTGAAGCTGCGGTAGCAGGAAGGGGTCCGATCACACAGAGCCTGTGTATGTTCTAAGGCACTTGACTCGGTCTCAAGATACGGATAACCAGAAAATTTTTAAGCAGGGAGTGACAAAGTCAAACTTTAGTCTTGCCAGGTCTCTTAATTTCAACTGAACTATTTGTTATTTGAGTTTTCTGCTTAGGAAACATTTGCACATCTGGAATTTCACCCTGAGGGCCTTCATCAAGGTGTGATACAGCTTGCGTGTGAGTGTTCAGCTTGCCCTTTTGGATGCACTATGTGCTGCTGAATTTTTTTTGCCTGGATCCAGGGACCCAGGAACCCATCAGTCCACGGCACACAGCCCCGCCCCTGCACCCCGCCCTCTGTGTGGGTCAGCGCTGCCTAACGCCTGGCCGCCTTCTACCACAAGAGTTAAGAGGCTCCCTTTTATCCCTCACAATTCTTTTTTTCTTTTTAAAGATTGGCGCCTGAGCTAACTTCTGTTGCCAATCTTCTTTTTTTTCTTCTTCTTCTTGCCAAAGGCCCGCCCCCCGCCCCCCGGTATATAGTTGTGTGCCATGTCCGCGCCCAGGATCCCAATCGGTGAAATCCTGGGCTGCTGAAGTGGAGCGGGTGAACCCAACTACTTGGCCACGGGCCCGCCCCCTATTCCTCACAATTCTTTTTTTTTGTTTTTTTCTTTCTTTTTGAGGAAGATCAGCCCTGAGCTAACATCTGCTGCCAATCCTCTTTGTGCTGAGGAAGACTGGCCCTGAGCTAACATCCATGCACATCTTCCTCTACTTTATATGTGGGACTCCTGCCACAGCACGGTGTGCCAAGCGGTGCCATGTCTGCACCCGGGATCTGAACCTGCGAAGCCCCCGCCACAGAGAAGCGGAACCTGCACACTTAACCGCTACGCCACCAGGCGGCCCCTCCCTCACAATTCTTACAGTGGGAGTCTAGGTAGATTTTTTCTTTCCCATACTGTGAAGAGCATTTGGCAGGTTAAAAAATTGCTGTTCTCCTTAAGAATTTAAAACATTTCAAGGCCGCCCCGTGGCCGCGTGGTTAACTTAGCGCTCTGCTTCAGCAGCCCAGGGTTTCACCGGTTTGGATCCTGGGCTCGGACATGGCACCGCTCATCAGGCCATGCTGAGGCAGCGTCCCACATGCCACAACTAGAAGGACCCACAACTAAAATATACAATTATGTACTTGGGGGATTTGGGGAGGAAAAAAAGCAGAAAAAAAAAAGAAGATAGGCAACAGTTGTTAGCTCAGGTGCCAGTTAAAAAAAAAAGAATTTAAAACATTTCATTTAGTTTCAAATTTCCTTGAGAGAAAAAAACGTGTTGACAAGTTACTCGGAGTGAGAGAGACATTGTTTGCCGGTTCCTGCAGACTTCTCCCTCTGAGGTGCGAAGAGTGGGCACGAGCCCTCAAACGCCTGGCGCAGAGGGTGCCCTCTGAAAACTCCCCGGGCCACGCTGACCACGAGACCTTGGATCAGTGTGAAAACCCACCTCCCCGTGAGGCAGTTATTTACCTCTGCAGGGTCTATGGGGAAAGAGCACTGGGAGTTCTCCTCACCGGAGTGCCTCGGGCTGGGGTTCACCTCTCTTGAGGTAATATCTATTCATAAATGGATTTTCCCCCAAGACTCCGAAAACTTGTTCAATATTTTGTTTAAATTCCGGTGTCAAATGTTGAAATGGAAAGAAAGTGTAAATCTGTGGTCAGATGGGTGTGAGATATTGGTTGCTTGGAAGAAATTAGTGAATTTTTTGAAAAAATATATTTAAAAAGTTACATAATATAATGTAAAAATTACATATATAGATACATATATGAATAAACTTTCCAGAGCAGGTCTGAATATTTTTTGATCAACATATCCTGTCAAACACTAGGGGTTTGAAGTGGCACAGTCCTCTTTTCCTACGACCAATGCTGCAGACACATACACATAAAGACTACAAGTCAAGTGAGGGCTCTGAGGGACAAAGAACTCCCCAAATGCAGGGTTTCCAGGAACCACGTGAGAGAACGCAGCTTTAGTCTGAAGCCATCATGCACACGAACAGCTCTCCCGAGGGTGCCCTCCCATGAGAGAAGGAAGCACCAGGGTGCTGGCCACCTCGAGAACAGGACAGGAAAGAGGACGTGGACCAGAAAAGAGAGCGTGTGGCCCGTGAGCCCTCACCTTCACACTGTGGAAAGTGCCACGATGAACTTCAGACTCTCTGGTTAGTTCGCCTCTCCTGCTGGTGCAGAAAAGAATGAAGATAGAGAGGCAAAAGGGCCCCAGCTCTCTGGAACTCAGAGAGGAAAGGAGAAGTCAGCTTGCCCAACATCAAGTATTTTTCTTGAAACCGTCTAGAACTTCTGGCAACAAAGTAGAAGGCAAGTTATTAGGGAATAATACCAGAAGTGGGAGAGAAGAGAGGAGGGTATTCGAATAAACCAGGAAAGAGATGAAAAGTCCTAACTAAGGCAGTGACACAGATGGATTTCTGGATTCAGAATGAGCAAGGGTAACCAAGGAAACACACCGGTATGTGGAAGGCTCTGGTGGGATTTTTCACTGAATTGCAGTGAAAACAGCCTCCCTGATACCCGGATAGGGATATGACTACAGAAGAAGACTCTTATGGGAGGCAGTGGTGGATGCCTCGTTATTATGGTGTTTTATCTTTCCAGCCTCCTTTCCCACTTCTGTTAATAACACCTCCCTCTCTCCTGTGCAGAAATATTCCTATCCCACTATCCAGTCTGTCATAGAATCTCATCTTCCTGGTCAGAAACGGGCTTGCCATCTCTCTGGCCCTGAGAATTAGCTCAAAGATGGGCATGTGACTCCATATGGGTCAATCACAGCCTTTCCCCAGGATTGTTCCCATGAGTAACACACTTTGCCTGTCTGATCACATGAGCTGGAAAATTGTGACTCTTGGACTGCTAGTGGCTATATTCCTACCTGGTAGAGAAGGTCTGTTCTCAGGGGTAAAAATACAGACGTAAAAAGAGAAGAAGATGTGAGCGACGGACTGAGAGAATCTGACTACATCAAGACCCAGACTTTCCCTCAGTTCTCACAGCTCTTCTTCCATCCCGTGAGCTATCCCAGGATCTTCCTAATAAATTATCTTCATCACTTCTTTTTTCTTCTTCAGTTAGTCTGAGCTAGCTTTCCGTTCTTTGGAACCCAAAGATTTTTGACTAATACTGCTGCAAGAGGAAAGAAGCTTCAGCTGGAACTTCAGTGGCCGTCTCCCGGCATGAAGGAATGAGGAAAGCCAGTGGGCTAGACCATAGCGGCGACAGCGAGAGGCAATCGGAGAGGGTGCGTGGCAGGAAGGTCCATTATAACAGGATTTCTTTCAGTTGAACAAAGGGCTTTTATAAGAACGGTGCCAAACAGAAGTCGTCCTATATATCTCTCTGGCTTTGCTCTACTGGAAACTGAACATCTCAGGAGAAAACAAGACGAGCCAGGAAGAATACATCGATGCTGGGCTGCTGCACGAGACATGTAAACAAAATATAGGAAAACCGCTGAGAGCAAGGATTGTTAAAAAAAAAAAGTGTTTTAACGTGAGACTATGGAATCTTCTCTGCTTGTTTTTTAGACAGTAAGAGCGAGAGCGAGATAGGGAGAGATCGAGTCATCTTTTTAGAGCCAAAGGCCAGGGAATGGACTATTTAGATCCTTTGGTTGCACAGTTCAATGACATAATTTTTGCTTGCTAATGAGAAACTGGCTTCACTATAATTCTGTAGCACCGGAGTCTGACCTGACTTCAGAAAGTACTTGTATCCCAGTGGTGTTAAAAAGCACATTTTAAAATAGCTTTAAATTGAGCGGGGCATGTGCCTCATTCCCACTTGGTCCCAAGCAAGAAACATGAGGTTTTCACCACATGATACCCACAGATGTCCGCTCTGAAAACAGAAGATGGCAAGGTCTAAACTTGCAAAACATACAGAAAAACTCACCGCTTCTAAATAAAGAACTCCTAATTCAGTTAATTTGATTTGTCAAAAGAGAATTTATACACAGCTTTTTAAGAATACATCTCTTAAACAATGTGAGGCACACCTCTATCCAAAACCTTCAGTCTCAGCGAGTTAGCACGGGGAAGCGTTCCCTTGGATGTGTGCCACTAGATGGCGTGTCAGGCTAAATCACTCCCTTTCTCTGAGCGACACCTGACACATCTGTTGTCACCTCAGGCCACCTGATAAGCATTCAGGAAATGCTTAAAACCAATTCAGCAGAAAATATAATTTTATTATTAGGACGTCTCTGCCAAGATTTTTTAGAACCTGAAATCAGCGTACTTCTTTATTTCTTGAATTGAACGTGTATATAAAAATATGACTTTTACATTGAATAAATGGGAATCAGTAGGGTGCAAACATAAAATAACTGATTTTCCCCGAATAATTTTAATCCATCCTATGTGTCTAGTTTTAGAGAGAAATGCCTGTACCTTCTAGATTTTTCCCACTTACTTCTATTCCTTCTTCACTCAATCACTAATTCCTCTTGGACCCTCCAGAGTTGCTGTGTGTATGTGGAGTTATTATGGGGAGAAGGAGGGCAGGTAAGGAGCAAGAAAAATCTTCTTGACTGGCACCAATGTAATATGGCATTCTACTAAACATGAGTTCACAACTGAAAACTATAAAACATTTAAGGAAACAAGAAACCATGAGTGAGAGTTAGCAGAAGTAACAAATTTCAAAGTTAGGCCCACAAAGACTGCAGATATTGGAATTACTGAGCATAAAATATAAATAGTACATTTAATATATTCAAAGAAACAAGAGGGAATTGTATAGAAGAGTAAGGAGCAAGACACTATCAACAATGACCATGCAGATTCGAAAAAGGGCTAAATTGAACTTTCAGAAATGAAAAATATACTAATTAAAATTAAAATTCAGGAGCCAGCCCTGTGGCCGAGTGGTTAAGTTTGCACACTCTGCTTTGGCGGCCCAGGATTTCACCAGTTCTGCATCCCAGGCGTGGACCTAGCATCACTCATCAAGCCATGCTGAGGTGGTGTCCCACATAGCAAAAACAGAAGGACCTGCAACTAGAGTATACAACTACGTACTGGGGGGCTTTGGGGAGAAGAAGGGAAAAAAAGAGAGATTGGCAACAGATGTTAGTTCAGGGCCAATCTTTAAAATAAATAAATAAATAAAATTCAGAGGAAGGAGATTAGAGCCAAGTGAAGAGAAAAGTAGTGAACTGAAAGATGAACTTGAAGAAAGTACTCAGAATACAGCACAGAAAGATGAAGAGATGAAACTACAAAAGACAGACCAAGCAATATGTAAGACAGAAAGAAAAGTCTAACATACGTTTAATTGACATTTTCAAAAGAGAGTTTAAGGAGAAGAAGAAATATTCAATATGTTAATAGCCGAGAGTTTTCTATCACTGATGGAAAATCCAATCCACAGCTTCTGGAAGCACAATAAATCCCAACCTGAACAAGTTAAAAGAAATCCATACCTGGTGGCATGTTAACTAAACCAAAGGACACTAGAGACAAAAAGAAGATCTTAAAAACAGCCAGAGAGACAAGACAGATTACTTACAAAGGAAGGACAATTAGATTAGTAATTAACTTTCAAAAGCAACATTAAAAGCCAGAAGGGAGTGGAATAATATCTTCAGTATGCTAAGAGAAAACAACTATTAATCCAAAATTGCATACTCAGTGACATTATCTTTCAAGAACAAGAACGAAGTAAAGACTTTGTTTTAGATAAACCCAAACTGTAGAGTATCCTCACAAAAGACCATCACTAAAGAAAACTTCCTTTAGAAAGAAGGGAAAAGATTTCCAAAAAAGACCTGAAATGCAAGAAGAAAAGATGTGTAGAAAAAACATGTAGGTGACCCAAACATACACTTTACAAATCAAATACAATATTTTATAAAGCTGAAAAAGCAAGATGGAATTAATACAATGGACAAAATAGCAGAAAGTCCAGAGGAAGTCATCAGAGCTAAACTGTTTTAGAGTACCTTTAAGATAAAATGACATGTGAACATTTTTAGGTGAGCTACTCAAAGAAGAGAACTGAGTCCAGACGCTTCAGGCAAGGGCAGGTTTTTCCATTCAACCAGGATCCTAAAATCTGGAATTCCCTTGAGAGAGCCTGGCCAATAGGAGGGTATTAATCGCTCCCTGAGGGATTTACCACTTCTTTTGCAAACAAAGGATTTGAGTTGCCTTCTCTTAATTATGACGATGTGGAGTTTTTCAAATCTCTTCAGAACTTAAAATGTCCTCCCATGAATGGTTTCCTTCCTCCCTTCCCCAGGTGGCATTTCTAGCAGCAAATGCTTGTGCCCTTCTTGAAAATGAGCTGGGTACCACGACATCATCCAACCATCTTCGCTGCTCCTCATCTCCTGAATGTTAGACAGCCTGTGGAGAGCAGTGAGAACGGCAACAGAATTCATCCAGGCCATAGCTCACTAAAATCTGGGAAAACCTAGCTTCAGATCTGTCAGTGCTTGCCTCCCCCATAGTCCCACAGTATTTACTCCTCTACTACAGTACTTAAAACATTCGGAGGCCGTCATGCATCGTATTTTTTTTCTGCTGAGGTCATTTAGGGTCAGATCATGATTAAACATGGTTGTGTTAATTATGAGTTCTTGATAGCAAATGTTGGTGGAAACATTTTATTTAGTTTAAAACATTACAACCAAATTCACTTTGTATGTTTGACACTGAAAAAAATCATGGGCAACAGTGATACAAACATTTCAGTTTTGATGCCACAGACAAGGCACAAAAACAAGTGGGCAGGTGACTCTCAGGAAGCAGATTTCTGACCCCTCTTTGACCCATTGTTCCTTCTATTCCCTTATTCTTTATTCCCACAAGGAAAATTCTCATGGGTAGTATCTAATACCTTTGTTAATAAAGTGGCTTTTCCTTAAAGCCAAGATAAGAGTGAAGTTGTGTTTCTTTTAGCTTTCCCAGAAGAAAAGTGTCAGACCACTGACCTGCGTCCAGCCCCACCAAGAAACCCTCACAAAACTTTGAACTAACCCGCTGCATTGTCTCAGCTGGCCCCTCCAGTTCTACCTAAAATCCCAAAATGCTGTGAAGATGCGAGACAGTTCACTCCTAAGCAGGTCACCCCCAACCCCGGAATTCTGAGCGGAGATCAATTTGCAGTTTGACTCAGAAACTCCTCTTCAGGAAGGATTCTAAAATCGGAAGCACATTTTTATCAAAGCCTTTTCCCCTCACCGCATGGCTAACGAAAGTGGAACTCTCCTGGAGCACAGCTGACTCCCTCTGAGAGCTGCATTTGAGGAATGGTGCTTGGGAGGATGGAACAGCAAGTGTCTGTCTTCACAGCTTCACTGTCCCCTGACATGTGAGTGAGCATCGAGGCCAGGACTCTTCTCACCGGATGTTTGGCTGTGAAGAGAATCAGCCAGATTCCAGTCCCACAGATATTGTAGGAACTGGAAAGAACCCTAGACAGACAGTCAGAAGGCCTGGCTCTATAATTTTAAAAGTCACTTGACCCTAGGCAAATCACTTAGCCTTTTCAACTTCGGTTTTACATTCTGTCTGATGGGTCCACCATATCTACTTTGCCTCTATCATGGGGGTTGTTGTAAGGATCAAATGAAACAATGCACGTGAAAGTGCTCTGTAAATAGTAATACACCATAATCTGATACAAGTATTATCAGTATTCGCCTCCTTATCACCTTCAGGCAGTGCTAAAGCTTGGGCTGCTGCTTAAAGCAGCTCCACATTAGCCTTGTTCTGCTTCAGTGTTAAAGCTCCTTACTTCGAGCTTCACTGATCAGCTTCCCAGGTGACTAGGATGTAGGATCCTGGCAGAGAAAAACCAGGCGCTTTTTTCTTCTGGGATTTTAAGTACCTGGGCCCCTATTTTGGCGAATTTGGATCTCTACATCCTATAAATCAATTTCAAACTCCTGTAAGATTCTGGCAGCATTTAAAGCTGATGTTGGAAGGATATGTGATGTAGATTTCATTATTCTTGCCCACTCTACTTTGGGTCTTGAGGTGGAAGTGGATGTGGACCAGCCAGACTGATAATTTGAATGTTTCAAAAAATTATTTTTGCCATTTCCCCAGTGGTCTCTTTGCTTTCTATTCATGATCTAAGTTTTGCTCAGAATGGCATCAAGGGAATGAGAAAATTACCTGTAATTCTTGTTGTCAGATGTGAGATTGTCACAACAGATCTCTACTCCAGGACTGGAAACATCCAGAACAGGCTCCTGGGAAGTGCTCCTAGCTTTCCTGTCTCTCTGCTTCACATGGTTCTCCTGCCCCTGGGCCCTGGTGAGCCAGTCACCATGTCACAGACAGACCGATAGGTGCTTCACCCCTGCCAGCCCGAAGGGAGTAAGGGGAACCTCACCAGGACATTTGAAGAAAAAATTTCAAAGTCCAAGGAAGCCTCAGGACCAACTGTTTGGGGTACACCAGGGGTAGGACCTAGTGCAGCATTTCCCAAATGCATGTGATCACAGGAATATCCTGAAATACACATTAAAAGTACAAATCCTAGCTCCAGACCCACCCAATCGATCTCTGAGGCAGGGCCCAACAATACATTTTTCACAGCAATCAAGTAATTCATATGGTTAGGCAATTTGGGGAAATATTGATCCAGCAGAAAAGACCTACAGGCTTGGAGTCTAATGACCTAATTAGGTCTGTGACTTCACTAATGGCAGCAATGGTTCATTTCTCCATCTATAATGGGGGGTGGATTACAACAACATCTGTGACTCCAGCCTCTCTCCAAGGCTGCCTAAGGTCTAATCAGATTACCTATACGAAGTCTTTCAGACTATTTAGAAATATTTACAGATGTGGCTCATTGTTTTTAGCATGGAGTGCCTTGGGCCAGAGTGGCAGGCCCTTCCCACTCTTAGTTCGCACGGTCCCAAGCCAGGTGCAGAGTGAGGCTCATGAGAAGGGAGATGAGGGGCCCATTATCTACACAAGACTTTCCTGTGTTAGTGAGGGTGGGCAGCAGCACTCATGGCTGCAGAACTGAGCCCCTGAAGAAGCTGATGCGGAGCTCCCCTGTGAGCATGCTGGGGTGGAACAGCTGACACGTACCACCAGGTCCATGGCAAGTGTCCCCAGCTTCCTAATGAGTCTCTGCATGGCTTAGAGAAGCAGTTCATCTACCAGGGGACATCTCCTGCCACCTGCATCCACGCCCCCTCACCCAACAGTCCCTGACTCAGCTGTGACTCACAGACAAACACAGCAGCTCATGCATCATCCCACTGGTCCCTGGGCCCCCACCTTCCTCATCCTAACTCACTTCTTTCAGTTCAGATTTTTTAATATTTGCTTTTCAGATTACTAAGCACATCTTTAAATAGTATGGATGGACAAACACACACAACACTTAAATATCAAAATATACCCATTTAAATAAAAAACTTTAATTCTCTGGGTTTGTTGTAACTTATCCATAGCGATATTTCATATTATATGCATAAAATCTCCTAATTCTTTCTTGGGCATGTCTTCTTTCCCCTATTCAATTGTAGGGTCCCAATGATAGAGACCATGTCCTACACAAGACTTATTATGTACCCCAATAAAACATAGGAAGGAAGCTAACATGTGCAAGCACTTCCTATGTAGGACACACTATTCAGGGGAGAAGAAACAAAAGGTCATGAAGAGAAGAGCCGGGGTGCTGAGGACGGACAGCTTTGCATGTACTTGTCTAGACAGCCTTATCTCCTGTCCACATCCCCAGAAACGACTGCTTTCTCTCTTGGGAAGTCTGAGTGATTTATGCCACCCCATGGAGGACAACCTGGTCCCATCTCCCCAGGTCATTTCAGTAGGCTGTTATCATCTTTGCATTTTTTATTGTCTGTCTGTAGTTTTGTTGTCTTTGGAACTGCAGGTTTCCAATTTTAATAACTCTTTCTCATTGCTCCCCTCAATCTTCATCAAAATCATACATGCCTCCGGCTAATAAAAGAAATAGTTTTGGTCTCTGCAGCTGGTGCTATGGGGCTCTTTGGTGGTGAGAAGCCTGACACAGTGCTCAGTATAGAGATAATAGCTACTGCAGCTACCCAATATTCTCCAAAATTGCCTGAGCAAGTTGAAATCCAAAGCTGGTGACTAAGAAACGATGTTTTAATCATCTTTTCCATCTGAATTGGGACCCAAACAGGTAGACTAGACCTAGGCTTTCAGAGACCAGGGACACCGTCAAGTCTGAAACTCAGCACCAGGGTTATGGCTTGTGTCTTCCAGCCCTTGGAAGTGCCAGCACTGGGCTGAACTGTCCTTCTGGTTCCTCTTGATAGGCCAAAGCCTCTGTGAAGTCCTTGGGTCGGCCAATTCTCCTGCAAGCAATGATATCAACTCATCCCTCTGACTCTCACCCAGCCTCTTCTTTATTTCATTGCACATGTAGGACTGTTTTGGAATGCCATAAAGTAAATGGATACCAGTGGAATGGTATTCTGAGAATAGGGCCTAGCTCCAGTAAGGTGGCTCTGGATAAGACCAAGGAGATAGATGCTGAAGAAGAAATCTTCTTCAGAGGTTGTCCATGGATCCACAGATAGAGAATGACCCACTGCTAGGAGTGGGAGGATAGTGAGGCCAATCACTGTCTCCCAGTGATTTGACCCAAGTGTGGGGTGAAAAGCTTTAACAGAGGGGAGACTGTGAGACACCTAAGGTGAGGTGGAGTCAGAGATTCAGAGCTGAACACTCAGACACGAAGAAAAAGTCAGTTTTCCTTGACGAGAAATGAACATTTAAAGAGTGCACCAACTTTTCACACCTTGAGTTGGAATCAGCAATTTTGGCTAGGCTCAGCTAGGCAGTTCTTCTGTTGGTCTTGGGTGGGCTCACTCATGTGTTTGCATCAGCTGAGAGTTGACAAGCTGTCAGACAGCACGACAGGGGTAACTAGGCCCTTTCCTCTCATCATGCAGCAGGATAGCCCAGGCTCGTTCACCTGATGGTGATTGCAAGATTCCCCAGAGCAGCAAGAGAGGACAAGCCCCATGCACAAGAATTTTTCAAGTCTCTGCTTGTGTCACATTTGTTATTGGGCCACTGGCCAAATCAAATGGCCAATCCTGGGTTCAAGGGGTGAAGAAACAGACTGTACCTCTTGATGAGAAGGGAAGAGTTTGTGGCCATTTTTTGCAGTCCAATGATAAAATCCAGAGAGATCTAGTTTTGGGATCTGGGCAAAATCTATCATTTAGGCAAAGGTGAGAATAGGAAGTGCTCCTTCCTAAGGAAGCAATACCTCTCACCTCTCAAAAGCATCTAGAGTGGCAGCCTGGTGAGGCCAAGATGCATGCTCCACATCTCCAGTATCCTGAAATGGCAGGGCTGGGATGGCAGAAACAACTCATGGTAAATGAAGTTCAAAACCAGAGAAGAATTAGGTAGAGTTTGTGGGGGAAATGGCCCACATTCAAAATATAATGAGACCATATATTCTTTTTCTCTTAAATTCTTGTCCATTCTTTTCTATTTCATTCTTCTGCATTACTGCTCTCTCCTCCTTTTCTCCCTCTTTTCTTTTGTGTATATTTTAAGCATTTATCAAAAGGCACCTGATGACAACCTAATCAGACTGCAGAGGGAGGGGGCTCTGTGTGTGGCACCAAGCTGTGGAAAGTCCAGGAGAGAAAGGACGAGGTGAGCCCTTGATGTCCGAGACTCAGACGTCACCGTGGACAGCAGAAAGAGGAAAAGCAGAGCTTGTTCTCAGAATGGAAAGAGAAATACCACTTGGCTTTTCAAAAAGGTATACTCTCTTTTGTTTTGTTCCAGCCACTCAGGAACTGTCAATCAGAACAGCAAATTGAAGTCATTTCTGTGATTTTTCCAGCAGGTCACTGTCACTGAGTTCACCAAAGGCCTTCTGATTTTACTGTAACAACAGTCATTGGCTAGTGACTTGGAGGTGATGGGGATAAAAGGTATATTTTGCCTGAAGCTACCTTCTTTTGTCAGTAGAAGGCCTTCTTCTAATAGTAGCAATAAATTCTTCTGTCCCTAAGCACAGCACAGGAGGTACAGAAAAGCATACTGTAGGCAGAGGCATCTTCTGGAGATTAGCAGTCCACAGCTAACTCCCTTTCAGAACTGGAAAAGGAATCCTGGTTCAGCTAAGGAAGGAGATTGGACAGGATGAACTCTGCAGGTGAGAAACCCCATGTGTGGGAACCTTCTCACACGTAGCTGTTTTCTTGATAAGTTTCTCAAACTAGTTAGATGGGCACTGAGGTTTGGAATCAGCCTCTCTTAAAGGCTGCCCCTCATCCCTTGCCAAAGCAAAGATCGGCAAATCTTCCAAGATGGTGGCCAGAGAAGGTCCGGGGCCTGCTGGCTCGTGGATTTGTGTCTTGACCCCGTAGTCCACTTCTGACTTCTAGTCATCCAGAGAGATGTCTTGAAAACAAATATCAGACCACAAGGGACATCCTGGTTGGGAAATCACTCTGGGGAAGAGCAGAAAGAGCCCAAGATTAAAACACAGGAGGGTAAAGAAACTCAACACAACAGATGGTTCCCTGGGCAGAGCCCACAACCTGTTCAGAGCCTGGCATATCCTGACTCTTATGACACTTCTTTAGGCTTGTGATTACTTTTCCTAAGCCTCAGTTGGTGCTGAAGCCCACCTACATCTGATAGGACGTAGTTCCATGGCCACAGAAGAACTTCCCACCCCTTTGGGAATAACTACAACAGTTACAGCTCCACAACAGCCGGTGTGGATGGTGCACTATAGACTTGACATCATGGGAAAGCTCCTCCCCTGCGCACACACTTCAGCAGCCTCATTTTCCTATTTACAGAACAACAAAAGACATTTAATTGTTTTGGAAGAGTTCATAATCACGTCAAGACCTTTTTCTGTTCATGTTCTCTCCCCACACTACATGCTACAGAAAACGTCCAGCTTACATCATGAAAAAAAAAATGGTGGGAGAGACAGGGTAATTGAGGTGGGAGCAGAAGCACGTGGGCTTGGAGAGAGGCCTCCAGAGCACAGGGGCCACCACAGTGGACATTTGTGACTGTCTCCCAATATTTCTCTGAGGTCCAGAGCTTACATTTGGGGGCTGAGGGCTGGGCTGGGCTGCTCTTGACATTTAGAGAGAAAGCAGTTAACGTCTATATAAGACCATTTACAAAAGAGACAGCTAACTGGGCAGGGACCAAAAGATTTCCTTCACATACACAGGACACAGTACACAGCTCCTACTCAATAAAATGTCAGAGGAGGAAAGGAGCAGCGAGCTGTCCTTCATCGACAGCAGTGGCTCCTACCCTTCTCGGGGACATGGACATTTAGGAATTTGATGAAGCTTACAGACCCTCACCCCAAAGGGGGTGGAGAATGGGGAGAAACGCAGCTAGAAGCGTGCACAGAACATTCTGCACACAGCCCTCGGAAGCTCACCTAAGGGCCTGTGGTGGCGGTGACGCCTAGAGGCCCGCATGCCAAACCCTTCTTAACGCTGGTCCTCAAGGATCTAACACTCCACATCTACACACCTGCTACCTCTGCCTCGTCCAACTCTCAGAGCCCCACGCTTGCTTCCTTCCCCTGGTCCCGGACAGACCGAGGTGGGGAAAGAAGCAGCGCAACGTCCGGTTCCCCACCGCGGGGCCCTCCCGCCGGGCGCCCTCACGCTTTTCTTGGCGGCCTCCTTCTTCCTCCTCTTCTCCGAGTTGCTGGCGTAGGGCAGCTCGCGGCCGCGGTAGGACGGGCCGCGGCTCAGCTCGCGCTCGCTGTAGGGCGGCAGCGCGTCGTCGGGCGCGTCCTCCTCGTCGCCGGGCGGCGAGCTGGCCTCGTAGGTGGCCGTGGGCGACCAGGCGTAGTAGGAGGCGCTGCGCGGGCCGAGCCGCGCGCTCAGCCGGGACGGCGTCTCGAGGCTGCCGCCACGGCTGGCGCCCTCGGGCCGGGCCTGGCGCTCCCGCGCGCCTCCGCGCGGCGGGTGCTCGTGCTTGGGCGCCGTGCCCGGCGTGCGGCTCACCAGGCGCGGCAGGGGCGCGTCGTCGGGCGGCCGCCGGCGCGCGGGGCTGTAGGCCCAGGCGCGCTCCGGGTCGCCGGGCGGCTCGCGGCTGCGGCTCCGCGGCCCGTAGGCCTCCTCCAGCGAGCCGTCCTGGTAGAAGCCTCCCAGCGCCCGCGCCTCCGAGCGCTCGAAGCGGCTCCCGCCCCGGGCCTCGTGGCTGTTGCCGTCGGCCCGGCGGGCCCGCTGGCCGTAGGAGTCGGCGAAGGCCGCCAGCTCGTCCATGGAGACGGCCGGCACGCCGGTGGCGAAGTTCTTCCGCGACAGCATCTCGGATTTGGATCGCTGCTGGCTGCGGGCGGAAGAGACACGGGTCAGTGTGCAGGCGGACGCGAAGGTGCGACCACCCGCCGTGTGCAAGGCGGCGAGCTTGAGCTCGAGGGGGCTGCCAGAGCGCCATCGTGTCCTGGGGCCTCGCTCCGAGCCGCAGCTGTGCTCCTTGCTTCGGGAATGATCTTGGGCACCTCTCGTGCCTCAGAATCTCAAACAGCGAAGTGCAGGCAATCTCACGAGGTTGTGTTAAGGCTCACAATGGATTTGTTTCGATAAAAATACTTTGTGGTCTATATGGTGCTGAAACACACCTGGGGCCGCCTTCTGATCGTTATTATGACTTCTGGTTGACAGCCACGTCTCACTCCTCACCCCATCAAAGCCAGCATGGGTGATGTGGCTTGCAATAAATATACACAGTTGTGGCCCAAAGAGGCCCTGTAATATTTGGTGATATACAGTGAGGCCTTTTCCTCCCTCAGAGCCGAGGGCCGAGTTACCTCTTGGGGTGGGGACAGAGGGACCCCTGCAGTTGGCTAAGTTTGAGAGAAAGGCAGTGTCTGCTATTCTTCCAGGTAAAGGGCAGGTGAGTGGTGAAGGTGCTTTTCAGTAGGAAGAAGCCACACAAACCCGGACGCACATCTTGGCCTCCTACATTCCTTGGCGGTGTGACCCTGGGGAAGTTCCTTAGCATCTGTAAGTTTCCGTTTCCTCAACTTAAAATGGGGACGTTAACAGTACCTCCCTTTTAGAGTTATGAGAATCAAATGCAACAGTGTAAAAACATCTCTGGCATTTTACTTTTCACATAACAAATGATCAAAAATGATGGGTGGGAGTTTTCAGAGGTTATAGGATAAAATACACGAGAAGGGCAGGGAGAGTTAACAAGGTTCATTTAAAGGGTCTAGAGTACCCATTTCAAAGGGCCTTGAATGATCACTTCTCCACATGGTATCACCAATGTTCCCTTGCTTATTAATAAATGTAGGAGAGGGGTGGTCAATAGCCGATTGCAAGAGAGATGTGGCACGATATCCTAGAATGGGAGACAGAGATGCTATAGGGGAATAATAGGCTCAAATCGCCCTGCCTTCCAGCTCCTGCCCCCTCACGCCCAGCACCAGAGCGGCCCTTCCACAGCCTTCTTCACCTGTGCCTGAAGCTCTCCCGGTCCTCTTTGTTATACTCCATGGCTGAGGGCCCCCGGCTTGCCCCACTGCTGCCTCCCATGACACCTGACCAGTAGTCAGGATTGCTCTCCAAGTCCCCGGACACAGGGAACTGCTTGCTTCGCATCTGATGGTAAGACTGGCGGAAATGGCTGTCCTCCTCATGCAGGGAGCTGAGTTCTGAGATGGTGTTGTTATCTGCAGGGACAAAACCAGGCATGACAGAGCTGTCTACATGTTAGCTACAACGGGAACTCTGTTAAGGGCTGAGACCACAGGCTCTGGGAAACTCCCACCTGTCTAGGTGGGTTGCAGACCTGAAGTCGTGGTATTTGCATTCTTAGCTCAGCAGGAACTGGCTCTACCTGGAGCCCACTTGCCTACAGAGAGGGAGGCTTCCTACGTGCTCTGTTATTGTTCTACCTAAGGCAGGCTTCCCAGAACCTGAGCTCTCGGCAGCTGGTCTCCTCCTAGTACATCATCATCCTTGTTTAAGTGTTTTTTTTCTTCTTGTATAATTGTCTGATGAGCTAATGATGATCTCATGCATGTTGAGCCAAAAGGGGCAAAAAGAGAGAAGCCACAGGTCACTGTATCTTCTTGATTGTTGGTGGAGTCCCAAGATGGGGCCTTCAGAGCCAGTTCCACCCCATGTTTTAGAGGCACCCCATATCAGCCCCCTTTAGCTGTGCCCCTCTCCACAGAGGAGGAGTCCACAAGGCCAAAGGGACTTCGCACCTAGCATCCATCCGTTCCCTTTCTGGGTGCTCATTCAGGAGCCTGGACTATCCTCCACAAATGGGACCAAGTGCATTTCCAGGGCCTGTATAGACCTCTTCCCCTGCCCGGAGTATTCCAGGTGTATGTGGCCATGGGCAGCCAGGACAGCTGTTTGGAGGTGTGGGAAGAAAGGGGGTGGACTGCACTTACAGCCTGTGGGCCTCCACCTGTACTCCTGCCCCAGCCCAAAGATGCAGGCGGGGCTGCTCACAGCTTTCTTATTTCCTAAGGGGGCCTAAGTAGCTCTCTGCAAAAGCCCTTGTCAACAAGGGCCAGAATCACAATCTGGAAAGAAAAAAAAAAAAATCCCACTATTTATTTATAGAACTTCGAAATGGATTGAATTTCATTTTACTTAAAAAGCAAATCTAGTGAATCTATTTGTAATGTAACTGAATCCATTTGTTTTTTAAAATCCTTTGGTTAGAACTTCAAAATATTATCAAAATCAACATTCACAAGTTGTGAGGCCTGGCTGTTGAGTGAAAAGTAAGCCAAGAGAGGAGGTGGAAGCACAAATGCGGGGCTCAGGTTCCCCTCTGCTGCTTCTCCTCCCCATCCACAACTGTGCTTGGAGGAGCAGAGGATTTTTGCTGATTCCCACCCACAAAGGGGAGGAGGGCCTTCCCTCACAGCATAAACACAGCCTCCTCGTCCTGTTTCGCCAGGACACAGGGCTGACCAGCAATATCATTCAGTTTGATCATGCGATTATTTGGTTTTGAAATATAATCTAATTTTTAAACCTTTTCTTCATCCTAAGGAAAATGGACTAGTTAGTACCTATTTTAAAGGAAAATAACTTAGATACTATTGATTAATAAAATCTAGACCCTTCCTTCTCTCATGATCCCAGTGGATTACAATCTCCTGGGAATTATACAGAACTTTAAAATGCACCAGGTATGACTATTGAAAAATAACATTGTTGGCTCAGAACTTTCCTTAAACTTCAGGGACTAATGGACATTTTTCATTTCTCCAGATAGTGGGGGCTATCTCTGTTTCACCATTCATATGATGGATGGTCCAGGTTCTATGCTGCTATAAAATTTCTGCCCCATTGAACATGAATCCACCACTTCACAGACACCTAATAAGGTAACTCCAGAACAAGAAAGGAAAACATTTTCTGTAAAGGGCCAGATAGTAAATATTTTAGGCTTTGCAAGCCAAATTGTCACAATTATTCAATTTTGCCATTGTAGTGTGCAAGGAGTCATAGATAATACATAAGTGAATTGGCATGGCTGTGTTCCAATAAGATTTACTTACACAAACAGGAGGTGGACCATATATGCCCTGGGAGCTATAATTTGCCGATCCTGCACTGGGATTCACGACTAAAAACATCCCAAGAGCAACCCCCTACTTACAAGGGGCAAGGCAAATGAGGATCATATTGGCTGGGAAATTCAAGAGCCTGACCCTGAAACTCCCAGTTCTCAGAGAATCTGCTCCTCCCTTGCCACAATCTGAAACCATGCGATCCACTTGATGATGAGCGCTTCAAGACTGTTCCACTTTCATGATCCACCCCAGGGTTTGCTTTGCTCTTCAGGAATAGAACCTCTCAAAGTAAAGTGAACTATATTCCTACTTCATCTCTATGCCATTTTTGTAATGTCAACCTGCAGGTTCCAGGAGAGCCAGGATCCAGTTCTGGCACTGGCACTGAGTACTGGCACTCATTACTTTCCCTCCCTGCCTCCCTTTCCTCCTCTGTAAAATGAGAGAGGTGGATTCAACAACTTAGTCTCTTCCAGCTCCAACATCCTAAAGTCCTGTAAGCCAGAAGACTGTGGTCTCTCCTGCAGCCATGAAACCATCCAGTTTGCTCACAGGTTTCTTGTGTAAAGAGCACAGGATGGGAATCAGAAGAGCCAGGTTCTGGTCCTGATTGTGTCACTTCAACCCTCTGGGCTTCTGTTTCCTCAACCGTACACTGCAAAGGCTGACCTAGGCCACCTCTAAGGTCCCCCTGGACTCTAAGATCCCATTACCTTATGACTAGCCAGCCCCTGGAGGCCATTTTAACCCAGGTAGACAGGAGACATCGCCTAAAGCACGATTCATCCTTAGTTTTAACCTCAGTTTTTAACTTTTTCTCAGAGCTGTGAGATCCACAGATTCCCTCCACAGGCTCCTTCTCCTTGGTCTCTGACTCTCTGTCTCTGTCCCCTCATGGGAATCCATGGCAACACTGTTACAACCAGCTTGTCAAGTGCAGTGACATCTGCATTCCTGACATTCCAATCTGGAGATGGTCTTTTTATAGTCAGTGCGGTGGGAGGATGCAGCAATGGATGCAACTCAGACAGGATGAATTTAGAATTGCAAACTGGGAGGAATATGTTGTCCTTAATCTGAATAAAGCTCCTCTAGTCTGGGACTGTTTCCCCAACAATTCCATCAAGTCTCTCGTTGGTTCCAAGGCGAGGAGGGTTCAAAGAGAGAAACAGGTGACCTCACTACCATGCCTGCCAGCACCCTCCGATAATTAGCCTGTCCATGTCAGACCTGCCCTGCGCTGCCTCTCACGTAGGCGGTAATTTGGACTCCACCCCAAAGAATCAGCTGTGTCAGCTGCAAAGTCTCCAAGGGCTTTGGGTGAGTTAAGGGTTGGGGCCTTGCCACCTACAGATTCAATAATTAAAAAGTTCTTTTTACAAGAGGGGCCGCTTCTTTGCTTGCCCCTCAATCTCTGCTGCTGGGCATCTCAGAGGAATGTAGGTCTCTTTTACGAGATTCATTTGGCAGACTTGTGCTTTCACCTTCACGCAGTCTCCATGCAGCAAGTCAGCAACTGGACTGTTGCTCAACGCTAGGTCCTTTCACTTTGGAAAAAACTGATACTCAAGCTTCCACATCTTAAGTCATTATTTTGAATACATTTTAAAGGGAGTAGCAAGGAAAGACTTTTAATAAAACACTTCCAACCTCAGGATTGCACAGCGCCAGTAATACTGCCTGCCCCACGGGGAGACACAATATAAACCAGGATGGCACATGATTGCCCTATTCTTCACACCAGAAACCCTTTGTTCTCCCCTCTGAGTACTAGAAGCTACTTTCTTTAGGATGGTGTCACCAGTATCCCTGCTAGCTCTGACCCTGAAAGCTCTGGGCTGCCTAAGTTTGGTGACTCCCAAATCCCCATTAGCTATGGACTCCTGCACGGTGCACACATTACATAAAACTAACAGATGCTCACATCTGCCTCTCATCCTTCGGGCTGGATCAAACTGAGCCAGCTCCTTCTCGACATAGTACAGGACCTTCATGGAGTCTCTCTCTTTGTCAGCTTGGATCCGGTAACCTTTGCGAACTGTTGAGAAAAGGACGAGATGGTGAGCTAAAAAAATCAGGAGGAGGCGGCCTCCGTTTATTTTACCAAGTAGAAAACATGGTTCCCACTTACAACAACTCTTTTTGAAATCATCCAGAAATAGCAATCTATGTTTATACATATGGAACCATATCCAAGATCCCCTTTATCAGATGGTGCAATTAGGATAGAGGACCAGCAGGTCAACAACAAAATGCTACTACAGTATATTTTTAGTCATTTGTTAACCTCTGCTTCCTATCTCCTGGCCTTCTCTAGCTCCACTTAAACCTCATCTTCTCGAAGCTTGGGGAGTATACTCATACTAAAAAAAGACCACTCTACAGTCTAAGGATCACACTTTCCCTTGGTGGGAGCACATATAACTTTAAAACAGATACTCACATACCAGGGACCTTGACAAAGGTGGCCTGAAAGCCTCTAGTTGCCTGGGAGACGGTGCAGAAATTCCATAACTGGGTGGTGCATAAGAGCTAATATTAGATTATAGGCTATAAATGCATTAGTACAAAATAAGATGCAAAATACATGGATTACTAATTATGGTTCCATTTTATTTCTTTAGCATTTTCCTTTTAGGAAAGGGAATATCATATTTTAGACATGATTAGTTCAGCCTGCTGCTCTGTGGCTACAAGCAGGTGTTATATCCAGGGCTTAATAAAAAGCAAAAGCATGAGAGATAATACCATCTCCTATGTTCCCATCACTCACACTGTCAGGGGTAAAGGCTGTTTAAGCCCCATATCACTCAAGTATCATTCTAGTCCGATACCAGCCCCAAGCAAGATCAGACACAGGCAGGTCTAATCTTCAGAGTTATGAGAAAGAGAAAAAAAAGGAAGAGAAAAGGGAATGAATGGGATGGAGACAGAACAATAATGGTAATAGGCAACACTTACTGGGCACTGAAAATGTGCTAGGTACTGCGCTAAATGCTTTCTGTGGACGTCTGTTCCTCACAACCACCTAAGGAATTAGCCACATGTTACGGTTGAGAAAACTGTGGCTCAGAGAGGTTTCCTAACTTGCTCAGGAATGAGTGGCAGCGCCGGGACTGGATCTTTGTCATCTGATTCAAGCCTAACTGTACTGGGCATCTTCCCTCTCGGGAGTCTAGAAGCAGAGGTAGTGCAGAGAGAGAGAAGAGGAAGACAGGAAAGAAGAGCCCAGAGGAGGAAATGCTCCTCGGTGTGCCATGGTGGTGCCATCTGAGCATGGTCCTATCTTCTGGCCCATCAGGACTGTACAATGGGATGGAAGCAGGTGACCCAACGCCAACATTCTCTCTTCCCAAAGCTGGGTGGATCCCATAAAGAACCCATACGACTGCCTGAGCTTCTGCTCTCTGGTCATGTTACCCTGGCTGTGGACAAAGCCCCCCCCCCACCAGCATGTACATGGAAGACTAAGATAGAACATTCCACAGCACTCTAATCACAGCCCTGGCACCGGAGACTGAGAGGACGCCCACCCCCGTTCACAGGTGCACTGGTTTTCTATATGGAACATGCTGGGCAGTCCACAGTCACCTCACATTGTGGAGTTCCTTAAAAAATTAGTCAATCTCAGTACACACTTTTCAGTAGCACCTTCTCCTGGAGGTCAGATCCCTAATCCTTATGCAGAAGGAATTATTAGCAGCAATGATTTTATTTATCAAGCGACACTCTTCCATCTCTGCAGAGGCGTTCAGAGTAGTACAGACAGTTCAATTAAAACGCAATTCTCCCACGGAACTGCTCTGTCTGTTCTGAGGCAGTTATGTCTGATGGATGAAGCGCGGGGCTGGGAAGGGAGACGGGCACTTGCAGGCAGGCTGCTGGGTCACTGAGAGACTCAAATAAATGGTGACCTCTCTAGGGCTCAGTTTTCATGTCTATACAATGCAACTAATACTTCCCAACCTTTAAATAACCTCAGAAAGAGAAGACAAATACATAAACAATAAAAAAGAAAAGACCAAAAAGAGAAGATAACAAAGACCCAATCAGTGGAGCACTTTGAGTTCTTTGTAATTATTAGGGGCAGCTCAAATGTCACTTCACCCAAAGGGCTTTCTTTGATTCTCGTAGCCAAAAATGTTTTCTCTCTTCTCTCTCTCTCACTCCTAACTTACAGATCATTTACTTTGAACTTTCACTATGACCCTTAATATATTCTAGTTTGTTTCAAGTTATTTGTAGAAATGTCTAATCTTCCCAAAGATTCTTGAGGAAAAAGAACTCTTACCATTCTGGATTACTGTAAAGCCAAAGACGGTGCTTTACATGCAGTAGGCACTTAATAAATGTTTGAGCTGAATTGGTGCCAGCCTGGGGATGGGGGTGGGGTTAATGATTTCTTTACAAAGAGTATTTTCAGGCGAGTTTCCCTCCCTAGACTGTAAGCTTGCTGAGGACAAGAATCAGTTCGCTGTGTTTACCTCTGCATCGCCAGCACCTAGCAGAGAGCCTGGCACATTGTGGACACTCCAAATACGTGTTTGTATGAATGAATGAATGAATGAATAGAAATCGGGAATCGAAACTATATCACAAGGTATACAAAGTAAGGCAGAAGAGGCCATGTGGTTGATTGGTTGGAGAATTTTGACCAGGAAGGGGAAGGCCTGAATGACGGTTTGAGGGAGCAGCAACATTTAGGTAAGTTATTGTTATTGACAATTATTTCTGAAGTAAGGAAAAGTAGCTTTCCTTATCCTATAAAAAAGGCTTTAGGGAAAGGGCCAACAGCACCTGCAGCTATGTCTTCATCTAGGTGTTCTTACCGTGTGAAGCACTGTGGTGGTGAACATTCAGTAATACTGAGATAAGGGGGAGGGGCTGTTGCTATATGAACAAGGTACCAGCTGTCCCCTGGCGGTGAGAGGTGGCCGCCACCCTGAGGAACAGCTGGAAACCTCTCCCTTAATTGCAACCTGGACTGGAACTTAGATTTTTTTCTCTGTCTTTGTAACAAATCACATTCCTCATTATACGACAGATTTGATTTTGAATGCACAGGTTATCAGGTCCCCGAAAAGTTACAGTAACTGTTTACAGCCTCAGATGAGATGGAGTTCCTCCTTTCAGTACTAGCATTAGAAAGACCCGCTGTACTAGAGACTTTCGGCCTTGACGTCTTGGTCACGCCAGCTCATGACTTCAGAAATCTAAATCCAATTTGTGAAAAAGGACAGAGGCAAAACATTGATATTTAGAGTATAGAGGCATCGTCCATTTTGTTTCAGTAGCTAAAAACCTAGGCAATTCTCCCTTTAAAACGTGTTGAGGGGGGTCAGCCTGATGGCATAGTGGTTCAGTTTGCATTCTCTGCTTCAAAGGCCGAGGGTTTGCAGGTTCGGATCTTGGGCACAGACCTAGCACCGCTCGTCTAGACACGCTGTGGCAGCGTCCCACATAAAGTAGAGGAAGACTGGCACAGATGTTAGCTCAGCGATAATCTTCCTCAAGCAAAAAGAGGAAGACTGGCAATAGATGTTAGCTCAGGGCCAGTCTTCCTCACACACATAAAAAAAGGTGTGTGGTTTTTTGGGTTTTTTTTTTTTCCAGGAAGATTAGCCCTGAGCTAACATCTGCTGCCAATCCTCCCCTTTTTGGTGAGGAAGACTGGTCCTGAGCCAACATCCGTGCCCATCTTCCTCCACATTATATGTGGGACACCTACCACAGCATGGCTTGCCGGGATCCGAACCGGCGAATCCCAGGCTGCCGAAGTGGAATGTGCGCACTTAACCGCTGTGCCACCAGGCCAGCCCCTGTTGGGTTTTTTTAAATCAAAAACTCTAAGTTTGATTGTGTAGCACACTGTAACTAATTCTCTCCACCTGGTGGAATCTGGTCCTGTGTCACGAGCACATAAAACTCAAGAAAACCTTTCTTGATCTCTCCAAGCAGATGAGACTGCCCTTCTCTGAGGCTGCATTGGAGAAGAGTTTTATATCCATCTTTGTGTTTTTTACTTATTTTACTTCTATGCACAAGCTCCCAGCAGCCACTCTGCTAGACTGTAAATTCCTTGAGGGAAAATTTGTAGGCATTCATTAAATTTTTCTTGACTTGAAAACAAACAGAATGATGTCAGGTTGATTTCTATCTGTAATTTGTCTGAAGATCAGAGAACTCTCTGATGTCTGGTGATACTTTAATAAGAAGTGTCCTAGACGATTGGTCAAAGGCCAGCATCTTTTGGAAAATGACTTTTTTCCCCGGTGATGTTTCAGTCCAGGGTCGCTGGATGATTTGTTCCTCTTTTCAAGCTCACTGTGGTCCCAGTCCTTTGGTTGGGGTGGCTCTTCATGCTTCAGCACCTCTAATTCGTCAGCCTTGCCCACTTTGGCTTCACTGGAGAGGGAATATTGGGATGTTCATTTTGATGCCAAACGGTAATTTCAAAAAATCTTATTGTTAAAGGATTTGAGCTGATGCTTTTGACTCAAGTAAGGCTCAACTATTTTTCAGCTGATTTTCCCTTTACAGCCAAATCTAACTTATAAAACTTGTAAAAGAAATCTCTAAGGCAGATATCCATGGATAAGGCCTTGTTCTTCCTGTCCTAGCCTAATGAGCTAAGAGAGGCTGTTTATGGATGATGGAACAGCTGCCAGATTCCACCCCCAGGGTGACAGCAGCTCAGTTGTGGGAGAAGTGATGCTTAAAATTTGCATAGTCTCTGTATACATACAGTAGGCATATATATAGACACACATCCTTATTAGTTTTGAAAATGACATTTCAAAACTCTACTTGCCTACTCAATTCTTTTGCAAGAAGGATGAGTGGAGGCCAGGTAGATGTGAAAATAAACTGGATTAAAGCAAGGGAAGAGTTGATATGGAAGCCCAGGTAGGAGATAATTGCGTTAATCAAGATGGGAAATGATGGCAGCGAGGACTAGGATAGTTACAGTACGGACGGAGGAAAGTAAACCGATTCAAGGTTATTTTGAGGTACAGTCTGAAGGACTTGGTGACCAATTGGATGAGGGAAGCGAGGGAAAGGAAGAGATGAGGATGAAGGCCCTACTTCTGGTTTGGGCTTGTAGGTGGACAGTGGTGCCACCCACTGAAATAAGAAATACAGGAGTTGGTTTAAAGTCAAGAAACAGAAGATTAATTCAATTTCCTAGAGGTAGAGTTTGAAATGCATGCAAGACATTTCAGGTGGAGATGTCCAGAAGGCAGCTGGATATATGAGACTGAGAAGCAGAAGAGAGGCTGGAGACAAAGACTGAGAGTCATCAGCATACAGACGATGACTGAAGCCGTGGGAGCAGATAAGATTTCCCAGGGAGAGGACCTCAGACAAAAGAGGAACACCAACATCTGGGGGCTGTGCAGAGGAAGAACAGCCAGCACACAGCAAAACTGGTAGGAAAAATTACAAAGTACAATTTTGAGGAAGGCAAAAAATATGAGTGGGTCAGGTGGCAGATGCTTTTGAGAGGTCAAGAGAGGTAAGGACTGTGAAGTATCCATGAGACTTAGCAATAAGGCGATCTTGGCAAGAGCTGGGTTTTGCAGTGGTGAACGCATGGCAGGACGGAAGTTAGCTGAAGAGTCAGTGAGAGCAGGGGAAATGGAAACATTAAATATTCAAAACTCTTTCAAGGAGTTTGGCTGTGAAGAGGAGAAAAGGGATAGGGAGGTAACATCAGAGGACTACAGGGTTTTTGCAAATTGTATATTAATGGAAGAGATTTGAGCATGTCTTAAATGCTGATAGGAAGGAGTGACTGAGGAAGGAAAGCCTGGCGATGTGAAGTGGGAATGGGGCGGGGTGCGGATATTCAATAAGGAGAGAACCTGGAGTGGGGCAGCTCAGGAGAGACAGTCTTCCACTCTAACAGAGGTCTCTCACGGCCGCCATGAAGAAGGAGAGGAGGGGTCAGGGTGCCTCTCCTCTCTCCCCCAGGCGGCAACCGACTGGCTATACGGCACGCGGCTCATCCAAGATGCCTTTTCAACTACACAGAGTGTTCAAAAGACTATTGTATACAAAGGCAATCTGAGAAACTGCTGTTGCTAGATGATTACCCTAAAATCAAAGTAGCATATAAATATAAAATAGGCTAAATTTACATCTTTATCAATCAGCATTTCTTAACATTTCTAACATTCTTTAAAGAATAATCTACATGGAATGTTGGCTTAAGCTGCCTTTCTTAAAGGAGAAAGAGCCAAATGCAATTAGTAATTCTGGCCATGGGACCATAAGCACAGAAATGTGCCTGGTGGGGATCATGAAGAATTCTGTCCTGACTCAGCGAGCCAGTTAATGATAACATGGGCCAGACTAGCTGCGGCCGACATTGGTTGTGCATCTTCCCCTTTGTCCTTGCTAACAGAACCCTGATGTTGTTAATTTCCAAGGTGCACAGGTGTTTTGGCCTAAGAGATGAATCTTGACTAGGGCAAGCCAATCTGTTTTAGCTATGGGCATGGGACACAATTTTTGCCAATAAAATTGCAAAGAGAAGTCTGCTGGAAGGGGGAGGCTTCCAGAAAAGTTTTCCTCACTCTTGCAAAAAGCAGCACAAGGAAGAGCACATCTTCTTCTGTCTCTGAATTCATTTAACACCCAGAACTATGGCAGTCATCACGGGATCATGAGGGGAGCCAGCTGAGGAGGACAGAGGATGTGCTCAGGAGGACAAAACAAAAGATGGAAAGAACCAGGCCCTTCAGTTCACTGATGCCACCTCAGCTGTTCAACCAACTCCAGAACCCCTTACCTTGGGATTTCTTGCTGTGTGAGATAATAAATTTTCCTATTTTTCAAGCCACTTCTAATTGCAGTTGGTTACTATGGCAGGATGGGGCCAAAATGATTGAACTGCAACAAGCAGGAAGTGGAAAAGCTGAAAACAGGAGAGAGAAAGTATGTGCCATTCTCTGAATAAGAATCATTTTATTATGAGAATCCATTAAATAAAAAGTAAGAGGAAAAGGGCTCTGGTGGGAAGGAAGGAGAAAGAAAGGGGAAGCTGCAAATCAAGTTGAGACAAGTTCCATTAATGTCCCTCTGCCCACTCCATCCTTCGGGGAAATGGACTCTATTGTCTTTCTCTCTCTAATTCCCTGTGTGTCCTTGAGCATTAACTTTTACTTCTCAGCCTGTGACTCATTCCTGGTCTCAGACGTCAGAATTCTACTAATAGTTCCAGGGAGAGAAAAAACACAAAGACCAGTTACTCACTGAGGATCTCCACTCCGTCCACACTCTGGTGTTGATGGCTCATTAAGTGGGATAGATACCCTTCCTGCTGCCCACTGAAGGCAGTCCAGATGCCTCCAGGGCAGAAATGTCTGTTTGACCAACCCTAGTGCCTCTCCACATCTAGGGATTTAAAAATCACCTCCTAAATCTACTACACACACAATTCTAACCTGTACTGCTCTGTAATCCTGTTCAGATGCCTCCAGGAAAGCTACATTTTAATGCCCTCTACCCCTCCACCCCTGTCAATAACCACAAATTCATCAGGCCCTAGGTGGGGCTAATCTCCATCCAAATAAGGTCTCCTTGCCAATTATTTCATTTCTGCCTGTGATATGCTCCACTAGACAACCTGGAGTCATCTCGAAGCCTCCTTTTCCTTCATGCCGCTTCCTCTTTCAAAGCATCTCTCAGATTTACACCCTCATTTCAACTCCCATTGTCTCCATCATAATCCACATGTTCACATGTCCCACCTGAACCACTTCAATCACATCTCAGCTCGAGGTCTCTGACTCCACTCTGTCCCACTTACCACTCGCCTTGTCAGCGTGTCACCTGTCCACTCAGGAATCTGCCTGCAGCAGCCCTCACCTGCTATGGCACTTCTGGAGGGGTTTCAAGGCCCTCCCTAATCTGGCTCCACCATATCCTTTCACTTTCTTGCAGCCAGACAGACAAATTGGACGCCATCAAACATACTGTGTCCTACCAGCTCTGGGCTTCCCATGCTTGCCTTCCTGTGGGAGTGTTAGCACCCCCCTCTCTGCAATCTTTCTCATTCCTCCAACTCAATCTCACCTCTTCCCTGAAGACTCTGTAACCACTCCAGCTCTTTGTCCTTTGAACTCCCCGCACCATACTCTGTAGCATCCAACTGTCCTAATAAAGGTCTATTCTCCCTCCCTGTCTGGGCTGTACTGTTTGTTGGACAAACCAGGTCCTCTACTTCTTGGTGTTCCTCACAGTGCCTGTTATAGTCCTGAGCATTAGGGAGGGGTGAGATAATATTTATTAACTGAAGGATCAACATTCAAGGGGTACTTTGCCTCTTTTTCTTATCATTTTAGTTATTGAGGAGCCTGGAAAGAAAGCAAGGGGCAGCTATGTCCAGCAGCCCTTGGAAAGCCAGGCATGCACCAGAAGATATCTGATAGAGCTGGAAGGATCCCATATCTGGAATGGAGATAATCATTTTCCAAAGAAGCACCACTGAGTTGATGGTGCTTCTCCTCAAGGAACCAGATTGGAAGCCGGAGAGAAGCACGGGGCAGGACGGTCTGGAACTACATTTACCACTGTGGCTTCCTCCAGTGGAGTCACTTGGTGCCAGGGGAGGTGGATGCGGCTTGTCCATCAGCATGCCAGATGAGGGGGTTCCTCCCAAGGGGACAGAGGGGATGGAGTAAGGGCCGGGGACACCGGAGACAGAGGGAGGGTACCCGGCCTTTGCTGCTTTCCCTGCTTCATACACTGTGGAGGGAGATGAAGAGCAAGAGAGATTATATCGTCCCACCCTCCACAACCCTCACACCAAAATCCTTGAGGATGTGCTTAAGGGAGCTCCTGGACGTGTGCCTGTGTGTGCGTGTATGTGTGTTTCTCCTAAGCCTGAACTGATTCATCAGAACCACCCTCCCCCACTCCCCTGGACTCCTCCGGCTCTGCCAAAAGGCAGCGACATAAGGAATTACAGTGTTTGGTACCTGGCAACTGAGTAATTAAGCGGTGCTGGGAGCTGTCACAGCAGCCTCCTCAGTGAGAGCAACAGCCCGCTCTTCACCACACTGTCTGTAGGCTGCCTCAGCCCCTCCGGAGGAGGCCTCGCAGCAGGGCTGCCCAGGGCTGCTGCCAGGACGGCCCTGAACCTCTTCCGGACAGGCAAAGCCAGCCACGGGCTTGCACACGGTCCTGCTCTGTGATCGCAAAAGCAGGCAAACAACCCGACTCCTCCTGGAAACTGCTTTATTCCGAAGGATACTCAAGATACACATTGTGTCTCTCTCCTTCAAGATGTGTTTGGTCGATGGCAGGGGTGCCAGACTTAATGCCAACGTGGGTTTGGCCAGTAAGGTAAAACTGTAAATCCCCAAATGAGAACTTTTACATGGTGGACCATTTTGTCATGGGAGTAAATAAAAGTCATCTGTGGCTGGACGATACCCAAAGGCTACAGTTTGCACACTCTGCTTGTAAAAAGAGGAGTTCTCTGCCTGTGAGAGCCATGACCAGAGAAGGTTTCCTCTAGTTTGAATGCCCAAGGAGAGGGTAAAAGCCTCACCCCACAACCTCACCATCCTGAACCTGCCCTTCCATTCGTCAATGGTGTCAACGAAAATTCTAAATGCAGGGGTGAGACATGTGGATAAAAAGCATGGAGAGGTGCGTGTGGGTGAGAAGGCAAAGAAGAATGGTCATCTCTGCAAGCCAGGGGCTCCCAGCAGAGGAGAGAATCGAGAACGACCAACTTTTTTGGGTGGAAGGAAAGGAGGTGGAGAGGGACTCAGGGCACACAGCTGTCCGATGGAAAGGTGACACATCTTTTTATCACTGTATGTCTCCCCAGTGATCACTTTACTCACAGGCCTGAGGGCAGCAGCAGGAATCTGGGCAACATGGGCAGCGGATGTAGCAACAGCAGCTGTGAGGGCAGCACTGGCACCAGCAGATCCCCACCAGGACGAAGAAGAGGAAGATTCCCAGGATCACCAGGCCAACAAACACCCACTCTGGAAGGATGCACAGAGAAACCCATACTCGAGGCGGCCCCCCCCCCGCCCCCGTCAGGACAGGCCCACTCTCACTGGTGTCTCCCTGTGAGAGGAGTGAGTGGAGGGACCTGGGGAAGAAAGCATCTTGTAACAGGGCACAGAGCCCTCGGACTCAGGAGGAACTCAGAGAGAGAGAAGGGGAAACCCTCCTACACTGGGCCACGGAGAGGAGGGAAGGTTACCTGGGTCCTACTGAGCACACATAATGACCAGCACAAAGCGGTGGGGAGCTTCAGGGCCCTCTCCCGGGCAAAGGGTTTACCATATGGATTGTAGTGTCAGAACAAGTATGGGACAAGAGCAGAAAGACTCTTGGCTGGGGATAGGGGCAGTCTTGCTTGCTGAGCTATGAAGCGGTGGGTTCAGAGAATACATATCTTTTGACCTATCTTTTGTAGTCACGTTATTCTTATCTATAAAAGTGTAAGTCCTGTGAAAAAGTCCTCTATGTCTCCGTGGTCTAAATTGGAACCTACTTAGGTGGTTCAAGTCCCTTCCGCGTTCATCTTCTCTCCCCGCTGATCGCCCCTGAGACACCCTTTCCTGGACCCAGCATCAGGGCTGTGATCAGAACCCTTTGCTTATGCCTGTACAACAACCCGTGGCTGGAGAAAACTAGAGACATAGGCTCAGAGAGGAAACACTCTCCATCCCTCCAGGATGGTTTGGTTTGGTCACACTCGGGCTGACCATGCTAGATAGCCAGGACGCCAGGACTGTGATGACTGGCAAGATGGACACGTGTGTATCTGGCTATGTTTGTTAACTTCCAGTATTTTCATAGCTCTGCCAAATTCTACTTCACTTGCCCATCCAAAAGATGAAGAGAAAAGAAAAATTCCATTTGGCTTAGATAAAAATGACTGTGGCCCTTGAGTGACATGTCTTTTACGACTTGGCTACAGGACCCAACTTCCCACAGGAGGACTGGGACAGACTGAAGTGAGCCGTGATTTCCTTTAAAAGCCAAGCATTGAAGTGATTCATTTTTATTGAAATCCGTCTACCCCCAGATCCCTTTACAATGAACTTTAAGTACACATTGTTTTCCCTGAGTTTTGGTTATTAAATATTCCTTCCATTAAACAGACATTCAGTTAGAGCTTGAGAATATGCCATTTTTGTTATATAAAGGATTTTGTGAAAATGGTGAAATTATTTGACCTTTGTTTAGAACGGAATTTCCTCAGAGGGAAATTTCCCGAATGTCCCTCCTCACTCATCCATCTGAAATACTTTCAAATTAACCAGATCAGCCTCTCTTTAGTGAGGAAGTGAGGCCTTGTGCCTGGCTGGAATGGTCTGGAAAGCATTCTTACTGAGGACAATAGACAACCGAGGGCGTTGGTCTGGGCCTTAACAATAACATAATAACAAAACGTAGCCTGAGGTAGATGCGAGCTGGGCAGATTACAGGAGCTGGGGGCTTCGTGGCTACAACTTGGGTCAGGCAGTCAAGGGTAAAAGACGGGCAGGTTATCTTGGAGAAACAAAGAATGTTGTCCATGAAAGGATTCTTGTAGTCAAAAGGGAGGAAAATTTAGGCATCCAGGACCAGATATGAAAAACAGTAACTCTTTCTTGGGACTGGGGGATATGACATCTAGTTTGGAGGAACGCAGTGTAACATTTTTTTGTGTGTGTGATGAACAAATGTGCACAGATTGACAGAACTCTGGAAAACAGAAATCTATTTGTGTCCTTAGGATTAACATCTGTAAGAACAGTGTCTATAGCTGGGTTAGCCAGCTAACAGGAAAGTACCCGGAGAATTCATGGAACAACAATCAGCGAAGTTCAACTATGAAGACTGGATGTTTCCTAAAACTGGAATCAAGTTAAAACCAACGGCCAGGGATATTTTGTATTGCTCTGTTGCTCTCAACTATTAAGGAGCTCTTAACCCTTTGGCAGAAACCCTCCAAAGCAAGACTGGATCATACCCTTTCCTACTCCCTGCGTTGGTATGTGTCCTCTCCGATAGTTCATTCTTGTTTCTCTCTGAGCCTCCTTCCATTATGGACTGTAGGGCTGCATCAAACTGATGTTGGCTGGTCTAGGCTGGTGTGTTCAACTGAAGCTACATAAAAGACAGAGGCGTGCATTTGGGGAAGGTGTCCTTGACATATGGTCCAAGGACTCCAGGGACTTAGGGGGCCCAAGAAGCCCCCAAAATTGTATACAAAGCAATGTAGGTCTGTAAATGTGTACTTTTTGAGGGAGGAGGGGTGCATAGCTTTTATAAGGTTTGAAGAATGTTTTGAGAAAGTTATAAAAGGCAATTCAGAATAACATGGTTATAAACTAATGAATGGGTAGACATATAACTTAGGGAATACGGAATGCAGATAAATAATGACTCTCTTAAGGATACTTATAGCTATCTGGGTGCAGCTGAGATACTGAGATGGGCTTGGAGATTGTCACAGAGTCTGCACGGCTGACCCTGAAGGACTGGGTCCCCATCTCAGCCTATTTTTAGTTATCATTATTCTTTTAGGGCCTAATAAAAGCAGAAATACAATTTAAAGGCTTTTGCAATGGGTTTAGTTCATCCTGGAAAAGACCACAGACATATACAGACAAATGTGCAAATAAATTAAAGGAGCAATTAGCGACTAATGCAGAAGCAAGACAGATGGAGTGACAGCAAATTAAGCAAATAAAGGGTTAAACGACTGAATACCTGGCATAATCTCCACAGCAAAACTGGGCAAGAGATCAGCAAGCAGCCCTGTCCTGCCTAGAAGAGGTGGAAGGAAAAGAAGAAGGAAAGAGGTTACTCCAAAGGAAAATAACAGCCTGAAGCCCGGCTACAGTTGGCACCATCCCTACATGGGGCCATTGACCCATGCTGTTTGTGGTAGGAAAGGCTCAACACCGAGGCTGGGCTCAGTCAAGAGAATGAGCTTCTCTGTCAATCTTTGGCAGCCATCTAAGTGAACTCTGCACCTAAACCAGGTGGAAGCAGAAACAGAACTTCCTCTCCAACTATTTATAGGAAAGGATATCTCAGCTCCAAACATGAAAAACTCTGCTGGAGCAGACTGACACACACCATCTCCATTCATTTATACATCCTTCTCCACACATTTTATTGGAAAGTCAAACCCGTCTGTATCCAAACGTTAAACCTACATTTTCATACATCCATACACAGTCCTATGTCCATATGAAAACAAAAGTACATATTTGGTTTTAACTCAGAATTATCTCACTACATGATTCTATTTATAGCCTAAAGATATTTCAATGATTAAAATTTTCAAAGGCAAGGAAAGATAAAGCTAGATGAGTTACACGCTCTTCTACACTCCTTCTGTCTTCAGAAACACTCTGTACATATGTATATGGTCTGGCTCTTCCATATGGCACCACAGCTGGCACTGTACGGACCCAAGTGCCTTCTGTGTGATATGGCATAGAAGCTTAAGGGCTCGTGTCAGAACAGTTACCCCAGAGGGCTCTGGAAGGCAAAGAGCTGTGCAGGAAACAAGACACTGGAAGATGTCAGGGGGGAGGTTAGTCCTTTTAGAAACTAGCCTGATTTATAGAAAGAAGTGCTGAACACTTTCACCATGTTCTCCTATCAAGGTAAATGTACAGGCCCTGATATGACTCCTGCCCCTGTCCCAGCTAGCTCTTGCACTGAACCCTTGCTAATAAACAAGGTGCACTAGGAAATGACTAGCAAACTGTTCTCCTTTCAGACTTGTGATGGCAGAAGGTCACTGTGGTGCCTAAGCATGCCACTGAACTTACTTCATTCATGTGCATGCCCTATGCGTCTAGGACAGTTCTCTCCAATAGAGACACAATGTGAATGACAGGTAACTTTAGCTTTTCTAGTAACCACATTAAAAGAGTAAAAAAAATAAAATGAAATTAATATTTTTTCTCATACTGATGTAGCCAAAATGTTAACACTTCGAAGGCTCAGTAGCCACATGTCGCTCTTGGACAGCACAGCTCTGGGGTCTGTTTCATGTATACGGACTTGGCTCGTTTAGAAAACAGCTTTTCCTGTTGAAGTTTGTTGAGGTGCATTAGAGAAAAAGTTACCCATGTGTGTGGTTTATATTTGGAGTCTAAAGGTCATGGGTGGTCAGTGGTCCTCTCCTCTGTCAAACCACCCCAGAGAAAAGGAGCTCTGACAAAGGTCAAGAAGAAGGAGTTCCTCCAGGACATTTGGGGAGGATGCTATAGCAAGGGCAAGGTGTTAGGGACTCAGTAAAAGAGATCTTTGCTCACTTTACGTTTTCTCAGCTCACCTAAACTATACAAAACCAATGTAGTAAAATGTGTCCTGGGCATGTCTCCTCCATGGGTAATGGTCCCACATTTGAAAAGTTAATGGGGACCAGAGTACATTAAGGGAAAGGAAGCATGTAGCGGGTGACTTAGGCTAGCTCTGTTTTAGGTTTTGGCAAGGAGGGTTTCCTTCTTTCTTTCTTCTGTCTTGTGTGGCTGACATGATAAGAATGGTCTGCTGCTCGCAGGGTCTCTTGGAAGGACAAGTGGGAGCCAAGTGGGGCACTGGAAAAAGGCATCCTGAAGGAGACTTCTCAGGCTACCTTTGGCTTAAGCCTTCACGAAGGGCTAAGGCCTTAGCCTCTATAGGCTCTAGCCTCGGGGGCTCACACAGGGACTGGTCCAGTTCCCTAGGGTGGGAGATCAGACAGGGATTTGGGAGCAAAGTCTGAGCAAGTGATTATGAGCATGCATTGGACTCATCTGGAGTGTTCTCTGTACAAATATCTCTTGGAAATTCAACAAGGCAACAGACAGCTGGTCAAGGATTTGGGAATTTGGGATCTTGGACATCTCTTAAAGACATAATTAATATTAATTGCTAGCCAATAGCCAATGATAAAGAAGTCAGTACACAGTGTTTTGAACATGCCAGTTGTTAGATACTTACTTAATCGTGTTTTTTTTTTTAATCTGGACAATTAGCACTTCTAAGTATATCCCTTATGGTATCCAGTAAAACGAGATGCTTTTCTTGAATTTACTATTTTTCAATCCTATCAGTGTTTTAAAATCTCTAGATGTGCTATAGCCCAAGTCATTAATTACATTCATAATAGAAATGTTATTGATGATAAGCTACCAATTTGTATACTCTCACAGGAAATTACTATGTGGTAATTATTAACTATAAAAAATCCATACACTCAAGGAGGATATGACACCCATGTGTATTCTATAGAGCATGTCACATTGGAGAAAGCAGTGGCTGGGGGTCAGGATACTAAGGGCAGCTTTGCCATTAGTTTACTTGGTGACTGCTACAGGCAAATTGCCTCGTCTTTCTAGGTCTCAATTTTCTCATTAGTCAAATGAAGTGGTTGAATGAAGTGGTCTATAAATAGGGAGACCATATATCTTGGTTTGTCTGGGACAGTCCTGCTTTATGCCTGTTGTCCTGGTGTAATTATTAATAGCATCCCTTTTTACTTTCAAAGTGTCCCAGTTTGGACAATTAATTTTATGGTCACCCTATCTATAACATTTTTAGTTCTCATATCTGATACTCAGTGATGTGAGTTGCAAACTCAGTTCTTTGTTTTTAGGGACCAGCAGGTAATGCAATATATGCAGCTGGCCAAACGTAATACATCAGGGGGCACTGGGGGTGTGGCCAACGGCAGGTTATGGGTCTATAGGGGCGGCTGCTACTCACCCCAAGCCAACTGCTGCCCTACAGGGAATGTGTCTTCAGGGTTGCAGCTCTTCTGATTTTTCAAGATTAGCCAGACTCCAGATTTTTACATAAAATATCCTGATTTTCTAATGTTGGCAACTGATTCACAGATTTTTAAAAAACACTGGACAAGCCATACAAAATGTGTTTTGGGGCTGTATGGAGTCCAGAGATCACACGCTTGCAACCACTGAGGGGTAGATACAGATATAGTTATGGGCAGGTGAAACACAAAAGATGGATTTCCCCGCAGGCTGTTTAGGTTATCTTGATGGTTCTGGCATTGCTTCTGCAGAATATTAGTTAATATAAGCTCTAGGCATCTATGAGCAAATTAAAATCTGAAAGAAACAGTATTACACACCAAATTGTTAGCTCTTCTTATTTCTAGGGAGCTGGAATGGGCCTCATGGAAGAACAATGGAAGGGCTTTCATTTTTTAGATTTTTTTTTTATGTTTGTAATTGAAAAAATTAAAATAAGGATAGAGTGGTATCAAAAATATGGACAGGAAATTCACAAAGCTTGTCACTCCAACAGAAAGACATACATCAAGCTTCTCGTTCTTCCTGAAGCACCAGCCAGTAGCTCAGGCTTCAGAAGAAGGTGAAGCCCTCCCACAACGCAGGATGTGGTGACAGACTCTTGCAGTAAGGTGGCTGAAACTGACTGTCTTCAGAATTCAGAACACTGCAGGAGTTCTGGGGTAGCAGACAATACCACTGTACCATGTCAACAGTAGAGAGAGTACAAAGCTCTGTGGCTTTTGCACCACGACTTATATTTTATTGGTGCTAAAGGCATTTTAAAGTGGATTTATGCTGGAATCCTAATATTTCTGAAAAGCATTTTGCTTCCAGCTTCTTGCCTAACAATTCCCTAAAAATGCTGTTGCCAGCTAGAAATGCTCCATCTTTTTTTCCTATTCTATTTTGTCACATCCACCGCAGGTCTGATCTTAGAGAGTCTAAACAAGGGCAGGAAAGACATTCCAGATTTCAGCAGCACTTTACCCACACTTGTGAATCACTGTCATTCTTCCAGGATTCAGTTTAAGAGTGGCAATTACAAGTCACTTTAATGAAAGAAAAAGATGGAAAACAGACCCTGCAAATAGAAGGCCGCATTTACTCTTTTCAAACCACAGCTCAAACTATCAGTAGAAAATACCATTTTCATGTAAGCACTCAAACAGTTTTCCCCAAACCTTGCAGAATCTGTTACTTTTAAGAAATGTCCACATGAATAGACCAAACGAATCAAGCATGCTAATAGTTTGTACGTGCACATACAGTGCCAATTTCATGCCATACCCTCACCACTTCACAGCCAAAAGCATTCACATGCTTCGGGTTGCATGATCAGGCAGAAGCATGCACTGTGAATAAAACAACTTACAGATCTTACCTTACCCAATTGCAGCTGTTTTCTGCCACTGACACCTTGAAGTTATCCCCAGGTGAACTCTGTGCATGTTCCTGAGAGCCAGCTCACTTCTGGAATGGCTCCAGGCCACTCATTCACCATTCACTCATTCATTCAATCCACAAAGAAATGTGTACTGTGCCAGGTGGTGACACAGAGAGAAACGAGACAGTCTAGCCTACGCAGCCTGTCCACCATTGTGAGTACAAGAACTCAGTTTTAGGTGTCTGCTTCCGTGTCACAAGACTTACAAAGGTCAAAGGACTGTCTTCCTGGGAAAGCCAAGGTTTTCATCAGCCTCTCTGCATTTTTGACATCAGGTTCCACCTAGGCCTGAGGCCTTTCCCCAGAGACACAGCCCTTGCCTGGTTTCCCATTTCTCTTCCACTCACCGATTACCTTTGCACACTTCACAGCAAACCTCGTCTTAGTGACATTTCCACAAGGTTCTGATACTCTTTTCTTGGTGGGCCAGGCCCCTCAAGGCAGGATTTACTTACCTTCTTTACTTAGATAACCAGCTAATCCACTTCTCTGTCTCCTGCTTTGTTCAAATCCTTGCCACACACAGTCTAGGAGACTGAAACGTTCTCCCAGAGCCCTGTAAGCGTGCTCCTCCTCCTCCACGCTCCCCAGGGCCACCGCACACCCCTTCGTTAGAGCACGTCTCTCAGCTGCAATGACTCCCTTCCATGTGCCTCCACCAGCAGGACGGGGACCCCTCCAGGGCAGGGACTCTGCTCTATGCTTGGCACCCCCAGCAGCTCACCATGAGGAGGCACCTCACCCCTCAGGATCTTGAAGTGCTTCAAGTAGCAAATCCCCATTGTTGGGGGTATGCTGGGCTTCTGGCCCGTCTTCTGACTCCCTGCTCATGACAGTGCTTTTTATCCACCCCAGATGGAAATAGGCTCTTAATAAGAATACAAAGGAACCATTCATTCATTCAGCACTATTCTATGTACTGGAGAATGTTTAGCACCCCTGGACTCAGGGCTTAATGCCAGAAGCATCCTCTAGTCATTGGAATATCCCAAATGCCATCTTACCATCTAGGGGGATTACAGCACCACCCCACCTCACACCCCACACGTTACACACTTCCTCGCTACGGCATTTTTAAGGCAGTCATTACAGAGATATACAATATGCACACAAATTTTAGCCAAAAAAGTGTTTTTGTCTCTACTCTTAAAATTTAAATCCAAGCTCTGATTATTAGTCCAGGCCTTTACAGCGCAATGGGAGGCACAGAAGTTCTGGATTTAGGGTAAACTTGTTTTGGGATCCTAGATCTGCTGCTCAATTACTTGATGACACAGATACATTATTTAATGCATTGGAATTTATGAAAAGGAGGGAAAACAATACTTCCTCCGTTCTTATGATGTCACCACTGCTGACAGCACAGTTACCTCAGTCATTTCTTTGAACTTATTAACCTGGAGCCGTCCTTGGGTTTGCCAATATGCTATACAAAGGAACCTTTGTTCAGGACGATCTAGAATGCTTTTCTTCCCCAGCTCCTTGCCGTCCCCTTCTTCTCCCTTCTGTTTAATGCACATCTGGGCTTCATCCTACTTCCAAGCTTTCCTAAGATGCCCTAGATCCATTTTTCAGGGATATACTATTTCCACTCCCTGTTTTCTCAGCACCTAACCCTTCAAAATGCTTCTCTCCTAAGTCTCTGAGGAGAGCAGATGCCTTTCCCTGGCTCTCTTAAGTGTAAAGTTGTTTCTATGGCTATTTGGAATCCCAAATAGATTGGAAATTTCCCAAGGGCACACACATCCCTGTTCTTATTCCATATTCCCATGGCAACCATGCACTCAATAAATATAGTTTATGATTATCCATCACAAATGTGGATATAGCCTCCCTTTCTTTTATATATATTTATGAACTATGTATTTAAGCATTTCATGTATGTATTTTTTTCTTTTCATGTCTTTTACATTTTAGTTCACTTTAAATTATAGTGAATAATTCGACAGTGAATTCTCTCCATAAAATGACAAGTATTAGACCATCTGCAACGTACTGTTAATAAAGCTTCAGGCTTTTGGGCAGTGATTATAAGCTCGGCCTAAGGCACTGACTTCTATTCACAGAGAATTCTAGAATCAGATTTTATAGTTAGAAGGGACCTCAGAGTTCATCTAATCCATAACCCACTCCACGTTTTCAGGCTCCTGAGGCTCAGAGAGGTTTAGAATTTTACCCAAAGTCACACAGCCGAATAATAATCAAACCAGGAGAACCTGGGTCTACTCACCCCTATTCCAGTATTTTTTCCTAATATCTCACGCCCACCCTCAAGCTTTGCTTATCCTTAATTTAGAAATGTGCAGCAAGTGCTTTCTAGTCTCCCAGTATTTGCAGTGAGCAATGCTGAAATGTGTGTTTCTAACATTATTGCTCTACTTACATTAATTAAAGTATAATTTTTGGATGAAGGTTGTTGAGATGGTTAAAAATTTCAGCACCTTTTAAAGTTGCGACCAGAAAACGATTACTGAATACATCATAACACAGTATGAGCTAATTAAAAGGCACTCATCATGCTGCTGCAAACTAATACACAACAATAAAAATGATTGCAAAGTTCTCTGCCTTTGCTAAGTGCTATAGTGGTCCAACCCTCTGCCCCAGAGGGGGAACAGGTGCAAAGTATTACTAGGACTATAACATGCTCAACCTGGCCTGAGATGAAATGCAGAGGGCAGCTCGATTTGACTCCAAAATGCTGTGGAGCGGGTGGGATTTAAGGCAAGGAGGAAGTTGAGTTACTTGGCGCCCAGTGTGATTTCCTGAGCTCACTGTGCTCGGTCCATCAGACTAGCACGGGCACCTTAGATACAAAGAGACCAAGAATGGTACTTCCCTTAACCAAAAAAAGCCCTGGTGGTCTGAGGCAGACACGGAGGGACACACAGCTTGGCAGGTCTTGGATTGTGGCAGTTCCTGCCCTTTCCTCCGCAGCCAGCCCCCTCTCAGTGTGAGGGGCTTCCACCATGGTGCATTTCCCAGAGCAAAGTCGGAGGCACTGCCCCCGTGTGAACGCGAACCTGCACACTTGAATAGCGGCAGCTGGCTTTGGAGAAAAATGAGATGACTGTCTCCTGACCCGCTTTCAAGGGTTCCCATTCTTTCTTTCCAAGGCTGAGCCGATTTCTCAGCGACACCCACTCTCCCGCGGGCCCCAGTGCCTCCCCTCTGCGGGCCACGTCCCCTCCCTCCCGTGCACAGGCTTCGCATTTTTGCCGCCACCCGGGTCCACTGACTACAATGAAGCTGGCGGGCTGACCCAGCAGCTCGGGCTCCCGCCCGGTAACCACGGCAACCGCGGGCTTCAGGAATGCGCACTAATTGAAGGCCGAGCTTCCTCCCACAGTGATGAGCAACAAGTGAAGCAAAAATAGTGAGGCGGGACAAAGGCTGCGAGGGAGAGGGCGGGGGAAGCGAGAGCAGTCACTGGCCTGAGTGGCTGGGGATTAGGGAAGGGCAAACAGCGCCTGCAGGACCTCCTTTGTTCTCCTAACCACCCAAGGCAGTGAAGAGCCTAAACGGACGCCCTTTACCCTTGAGAAATCTTAGCGCAAAATTTTCAGTGAACGACTAATACAGCCAACCACCGTGTCTTTGCTGGGCCCCTTTGCTTGGCTCTAGTAAACGAACGGAGATGTGCACATCCCTCAGTCGCCATGAATGAAACGCCAGCGAGCAGCAGGGGTTCAGCAGGTGACGGTGAGCCGACACTAATTTGCCCCCAGCTCCTCTGGATCTTCTGTTCTCTTCGATCAAAAGGAGAACCTTCAAGGTGGTCATCTCTAAAGATGGGGTGGCCAGGATACTAGTTTGCCTGGACAGTTCCAGTCTATGCCGCTGTCTTGACATAAATTATTAAAAGCCACCTCTTTTCACTCTCAAGAGTATTGTAGTTTGGACGATAAATGATAAAATCTCTCTACCTGAAGTCTTTCCAGGCCCATCCAGATCCTAATCCAAATCTCAGGCGTTTCCCCAAACCCCTCCAGACTTCAGGGAATGGCCAGTGTGACCTAAGCCTTGTATTTAGGTTAGGTAGTAAACATCCTGTAATTAACTAAAGGCCGTCCTTTGAGAAATGGGGGCTTCCAACAGCAACCAAAGATAGCATGCTGGGACAGAATGTTCTGGAATCTCCTAGCAGGAAGATTCCCACAGGGCTGATTAGGGTCTCAACTGGCAAGGCACTGTACAGATGTCATTGAGAAAACATGAATCTATTAGTAATAGGATTGCCAATTCACAGATGGCTCATTAAAGCCTCTGCCTATGGAATGGGCTCAAGAAAAACAGGCTCTCTAACAGGAGTCCCAGGACGCACAATTTCCTAAAGAGGGTTCCCTCAGATTAGGGATGACACACTGGTAATGAGCTGTGGGGAATGGGAAGGGTTGGGAGAAGGGAACTCACGTTTACTGAGTTCTATTACGTGCCATTTAATCTTCACAATAGGTCTTCCATGTAACTTTTCTCACCCCTCCTCTATTTTTATAGATAAGGAAACCAAGGCTCATTAATATTGATTTGTCCAAGGTCATACGAGTCCAGAGATGTCTGACCCCAAATATCATGCTCTTCACAGTGGACTGTATCCAGTATCCAGATTGACCTTGGCACTATTGCCATTTGGGGCCAGATAATTCTCTGTCGGGTGTAGGGGCTGTCCTGTGCATGGCAAGATGTTTAGCAGCCCCCATGGCCTCTGCCCACTAGATACCAGAGCACTCCACAAGTTGTGACAACCAAAAATGTCTCCAGACATTGCCAAATGTCTCCAGGGGGGCAAAATAGCCCCCTCTTGAGAATCAATAGCCTTGATACTTAATATCAAATACAGTTTTTAACTTTTCTTGTATTGTTCTCTAATTGCTTCAGAAACACAATATTTATCTTTACAAAAGGACGGTAATTTTTATAGGGACAAGACAGTATCATTTATTTATTGTGTATCTTCACTCTGCTAAGGACATAGTGTGCAAAAAAGACTAAATTTAAATCAATTTAAATATAAACCATACTTGAGGCACAACTGACTGTATTCCAGGTGCCTATCAAAGAGCAAGGTTGCGACGGCAGCGGAGAGGTCTACAGTCCACAAGAGGCCTCCTGCAGCGTAAAAGGCATCATCCCAGGTCTTTGGAGCAACCGCAAGCGCCACCCCACGCCTCATCTGGTAGAATGCTTGTTACTGACAGTCATTAACAGGAACCAGATTCTAGCTGATGCCTGGCTAACTTTTCTGGCTCTTCTCCTCCATCCCTTCAACACATTTTTCTGGTTCTTCTCAAAACCAAGACCCACAGAGGCATCTAGATCCGCTCAGGGCAGAGCAGGCCAGGACTAGGAGAGAGGGCTGGGAGAAAAGGCAGTGAGGCTGAGGCCTGAAAAGCTCACTCCTCATTAATTTTCCCTCCTTTCATGGGAGCTGGTGTGGTTATCTCAGCTCTTGTGGAAATCTGAAGGCACAGGTGTCTACTCAAGATAGAAAGGACAGTTCCGCCCTCCTGGAGGAATCAACTCCATTTGAAGTCTTTCACGTGGGGCCGAGATACCTGAAGTGTAATCGAGTCTACAAGTGAAAATGTGGGCACAGCCCAAATCAGAAGATGTTCCAAAGGAGTAACCCCCACATTTATGGCTAGAGTGTGGCTCTGTAATTAATTCCTTCTCTCCCTCTGCCAGGAATAAACTTTCTTCTTCTCCCCCAATTCTTTTTCCCTCTTCTTCTGTTTGTAAATCTTCGAGAGAAACAGCAGCAGCCACTCTCAGAGATCAAAGTTTTAGCAGGCAACAAAGACCTCCAAGGAGGCTGTTGCCATGGGAACTCTGGAGCTGAAGCCCTTTTAATCGGCAAATCTCCTTGGTTAGCAGCACCGGGTTGGGGCAGGCACCGAGGAAGAGAAGGGGGAGGGGCAGTCTTGGCAACAAGTAGCCTCTCTAAACAGCCAGAACTAATGGCTTGGGGGTGGGGGTGCGACGAGACTCACACTGAGGCAGCACTGACAGGGTGAGTGCTAGAGCATTTCTGCACAGCCTTAGAAACAGACTCCCGTCAAAAATCCCTGAAGTCAATGCAAGTTCTGAGATGCCCCCGCCCAAGAATTCCCTGATTTCTTATGATGTTCTCTTTTTTTTTTGAGGAAGATTAGCCCTGAGTTAACTACTGCCAATCCTCCTCTTTTTTTGCTGAGGAAGCCTGGCCCTGAGCTAACATCCATGCCCATCTTCCTCTACTTTATACGTGGGACACCTGCCACAGCATGGCGTGCCAAGCGGTGCCATGTCCACACCTCAGATCTGAACCGGTGAACCCTGGGCCTCCGAGAATCGGAATGTGCGAACTTAACCACTGCGCCACTGGGCCGGCCCCCTCTTATGATGTTCTTAATGGCTTTTTAATACTAATGGGCAGAAAGGTTTATTTTAGACCAGAATAACAACTCCAGGCACAGTATTGTGAACAACCTGATTCAAAAAAATTCAAGTATGCCTGTTCCTCCATCCCTTGTCTAGGTAATATGTGCTGTACTTCTGGGTAAGTCACAGGAGGAGACGGAAGGAAAAACAGAAAGATGACAGGATAACAAAGGTAATTCTGCGGCATTACCTTCATAGAGAAGAATCAATCCCAACTTAGTGCCTACTCACAAGGACCTGCTGGGAGCAAACCTATTTCTGGCCTCCAAGAACAGCATTGCACTTGGTCTATAAGGCAGCAGAAACTGATGAATTCCACAAAATACGAACAGTGTCAGTTTCTGCCTGCCTGGCATTCTTGTCTTCTTCATTTGGAAACAACTGCCCAATTCCCCTTTAGGAAGCTACTCCTTTTCCCTTTTCCCTTCAATTCATGTGGTTCACTTGGGGCTGGTGGGATACTACATTCCTGTCCCAACGCACAGCCCACCTCCAACGATAGGACTTTTGCTGAAACTATGAAGAAAGGCACTTTATCCTCCTGAGATGGAAGGTGTTTAAGACCATGGAAGCCTGGACCTGCTGGGGGCCATCTCTGCCCCAAGTGGAGAGAGGCTGCCTGAGAATGAAGTTAACACAGAGAAGACAGAGATCTTTAACATATGAGCTGAACACTGGGCCTCAGCCATGCTGGAAGCTAAGATACCCCTGGACTGATGGGTTACCTAAGCCAAAATTTCCCTAAGCCAGCTTGAGTGTCCATCCTTGCAATCAAGAGTTCTGAAGAATACAACAGTTAGCTCCAGATGGTGAGATTTTAGGAGATATTTTCTTCTGTTGTACTTCTCATTTTGCTTTAAATTTTTACAATAAACATGAACCATTTTTTTCTAAAACAGAAACAATATTAAAACAAAATAAGACAGCAGTATTTGAGGCATCACTCAATATGGAGAATTAATTCTGCAATCTGTGGATCTTTTCAATAAAGTCAAAACCATAGAAAGGACTATGAAAGCCATCTTCTTTGTCCTAATATCCTAGACAAGAGAACCTGTTCCATGTTGAAAATTTGTCAGAGAAGGAGATTCTATAATTTCCCTCAACCAACCATAATTTCCAAAACTTGTTATTTACCATTAGGAAAGTCTTCCTTAGCTTTAATCTAAACACCCCTCGGCCCACTCAGCCCATATCCTCTTATTCTATTCACAGTGCAGAGGGAGGAGTGTTCATTCAGCCATATTTCCACCGGGGCCCTTTCCCTCCTGTTTCTACTTGAAGGCCCTTGAAAAACAAGCTACCACATGGGACATCAGAAAGAAGGGCTCAGGCCCCCATATTGTGCATAGAAACAAGTAAGAATAAGGCAAGCAGGACTGGCCCCGTGGCCGAGTGGTTAAGTTCACTCACTCTGCTGCAGGCGGCCCAGTGTTTCGTTGGTTCGAATCCTGGGCGCGGACATGGCACTGCTCATCAAAACATGCTGAGGCGGCGTCCCACATGCCACAACTAGAAGGACTCACAACGAAGAATATACAACTATGTACTGGGGGGCTTTGGGGAGAAAAAGGAAAAAAATAAAATCTTTAAGAAAAAAAAAAGAACAAGGCAGCTGCTTTTAGATTTTAAACAATAACTTCCCTGCTTGGGCCTTCCTGAATGGCGAAGTCCTTTTCCTGCCAGCTGGAACTGCCCGAGGGAGCTTTATTCCTATCCAAACAGTGGCACGGTTCCAGTTGTAAACAGCCTGTGCTTGCCACTGGTCCCAGACTGATGTCTAACCTCAGGGTGGCAGGTTCCTGGACACTCCCACCTTCCATGACTGTCTGCTGCTATAGTCCTATGATCCCAAACATCTGTCTAAATATTTCTAAGGTATCTGTCACAGTCATCTCACAGCACCCAAAACACTGTGTGCATTTCCAACTTCGGAATGACTTTACCTTCTGAATCATCAAAAAGATTAAAGGGTATTCAGTACAGTTTTTGAATTTAATGTTGAATCAGTGGTTGTCCTCCCTTTTCTATGAATCCATATTTCTTCAGATATTTCTGAAACCTCTGAAAGAAGCATCCATGGCGATGTGAGGATGGTTCAGATGTGTGGGGAAAGGAGGGGAGGGTCATGCTCTGTGGGGAGGATACAATCTAGATAACAACAACTATGCCTTTGAAGTGAGGGCGTAGGTCAGTGGTTATAGGCAGTTTAACTAAGAAAGAAAGTGAAATACTAAAGCAAATCTGGGACAAGTACAAATCATCACCCATGGCCTCAATAGGCAACCACTTTTTTTAAACATGGCTTATGCAGGGGAGCATTCTATAGCTTCTTAATATAGACAGGTTGTGTGTTATTGTGGAAAATGAGGCTAGGAATCAAAATACCTGGGTTTGATCATTGACACTGTTTTTTTTACTGGGATAATAGTTATAAAACCTGAACGTTAATTTCTTCATTTGGAAAATGAGGAAAATAATGCCTGCTTGCCAATCTTGCAAGGTTATTACAGAAAAATTTTGTGAACTACAAATTATTATCAGCGTACATTAATATTAGTAGTAGATGCAGTAATGGCATCACTTTTAGCGGACATTTATTGCTTTTGTGGGCATCTCACATTCACTTTGCCTTTTTTTGTAACAGTGCCCCAATTTACTTTGGGGAAATTCATCTCCATAACCTGATGCACTAGCCACCAAGCGCCCCAGATCTCCCAAGGCTAAGCAGTGGACACCTGTCCAAACTCGGCCAATGGACTCTCTCCAGAGACTGATTCTTGAGTGGGAAAATCCAAGATCAGAAAAAAACAGCTGATTGACTTTTTTCTTGCTATGAGCCCTAAAGACATGTCTATTAATTCTTGCTACAAAGACCCTGGAGCATCTCTGGCAGGGCACCGACTGTGCTGTGTTCAGCAAAACATTTTCAATTTCTTCCTGGGTACACACAAAATAACAGCAGAAGTGACCCATGTTACTCCCAGACCTGGCCCCTAAAAAGTCGCACATGACCTTCCTCCATTTCTCTTTCTGTGAAGCTAGGAGCAAAGTTCCCCAATAGCAGAGCCAAACAATGGAGAAGGCTAGACCCTGACGCCACCACTAGGAAGGGAGCTACTGGGGGAGCCTTCTCACCCACATCTGACTCGGACAAGAGGAAGTCATGAACTTCTACTGTGGTACGTCACTGAGATTTGGGGGTGGTTTTTACAGAAGCTAACAAGTGTTACCCTAATATACTATGCTTTTTGGAGACTGACTTTCCAGCTTTCTGAAATCCTTCCAGCAAATTCCTTTCCTGCTTAAGTTAGCCAAAAACTACTTCTGTTGCTTTCAAACCATAGTCCCTGATGAATCTATCGCTAGTAATAATTTAAATATCCAGATAAATAATTATTACTAAGGAGATTAAACCCTATTATCTCACTCGAGACTGTAGACGTTTACCGTTATCGACACTTAACAAGTTAACAAATATATACTTGGGATTGACTAACATTTAAGAGGCACAAAGCAAGTATTAGTTATAGATTCTGCCCATTTATCATTTAAAAAAACATTCACTCAGGCTTCTTTACTCTAGACACTCTGCGAGGCATTGCAGATATAAAGACAAATGAGAATTGGTCCTCGCCTCTGAAGAGCTCACTGTCCAGGGTTACTGAGAAGCTTCCAGTGCTGGAGGGGAAATCAAGAGAAGCAGACACGCAGCACCCCTGTTACCACTCCCACGGAGTGAAACTAGAATAGAAGACCCAAGGATTCTGTCCTTGGCCCTTTTCACTTTATATAATCTTATGGGGGACTCATCTATTCCTTCATGGTTCTGAGCGTCACTAATGATTCTCAAATTTATTATCTCTAATCCTCGCTTTTCCACTGAGCTCCAGACCTACATTTCTAATTGTCAGCAAGATATCTCCACCTTGGTGTCCCACAGGCCTCTCATATTCAACATGGCAAGAACCAAACTCATTCTTCTGCCTCCTCAACCTGCTTTCCAACCTGTGTCCTCTCTCTTAGATGATGGAACAGTTGGCTACCCAGCTAGCTAGGAATCATGGTGTCCCTTTGACTCATCTGTTTCTCATGTCTTTTTATACATCAGTCACCAAGATCCATCACTTCCATCTCAGAAGGGTTTCTATGTTGTCTCTTCTCGATTCACTACTCTGGTTCAGAATCTCATACCTTTTCATTCATTCTGCTGCAGCAGCCCCAAAACTGATCCCTTTGTTCCAGCACTCCTCTCTGATGCACTGTCTGCCCTGCTGATGATCATTGTTCTGACCCAGAGATCTAGTTTCATTCCTCTGTTAAGGTTTCTTCATGGCTCCCCAGTGTCTTCAGGATGAATTCCAAACTTAGTCTGACATATAAGACACCACAATCTTGCTCTATCAACTTTTCATCTTCATCTTTGTGAGTATACTGAGAAAACTAAATTCTTCTTAACTTTCCCTCTAATTTATCCCTTTAACTCATCTTTCTTCTTAATTGGTCATCTGAAATTCCACCCAGTTTTCTGCTCTCCATTTTGAGATCATCTCCAAGAGGAGCAAAAGTTTCAACTCCTACAAGCCACCACCAGTAGTTTCTTCTCATCCTTGTGAGAAGCTATCTGCAAATCATATATGTGATAAAGGGTTAATACTCAAAATGTATAAAAAACTCACACAACTCAACAACAAAAAACCAAACAACCCGATTGAAAAACGGGTAGAGGATCTGACTAGATATTTTTCCAAAGAAGACATACAGATGGCTAATAGACCCATTAAGAAATGTCCAACATCTCTAGTTATCAGGGAAATGCAAATCAAAAGCACAGTGAGACATCACCTCATACCTGTCAAAATGGCTATTATCAAAAAGACAAGAAATTATAAGTGTTGGAGAGGATGTAGACAAAAAGGAATCCTCGTACACTGTTGGTGGGAACGTAATTGGTGCAGCCACCATGAAAAACAGTGTGGAGCTTCCTCAAGAAATTAAAAATAGAACTATCACATGACTCAGCTATTCCACTTCTGGGTCGTCATCTGAAGAATACAAAAACACTATTTCAAAAAGACATATGCACTCCTGTGTTCAGAGCATCATTATTTACAATAGTCAAGATATGGAAGCAACCTAAGTGTCCATCAATCGATGAACGGATAAAGAAGGTGTGGTATACAAACACAATGGAATATTACTCAGTTCTAAAAATTCTTGCCAATTTTGACAACATGGATGGACTCTGAGGGTATTATGCTAAGTGAAATAAGACAGACAGAGGAAGACAAATATTGTATGATTTCACTTATATGTAGACTCTAAAAAACAAAACAAACGAAGGAACAATACCAAACACACACAAACTAATAGATACAGAGAACAGACTGGTGGTTACCAGAGGGGAAGGGAGCTGTAGGGTGAGTGAAATGGGTGAAGGCGGTCAAATATATGGTGACAGGTGGTATCTAGACTTATGATGGTGATCACATTGTACTGTATACAAATATCCAATTGTAATGTACATTTGAAAGTTTTATAATGTTATATACCAATTTCACCTCAATGAATAAATAGTTTCTTCTCATTCTTGCGGTATTAGTTCTTTTAACTCTGACCTACTACAAAAGACCACAATTTATTCCTTTTGGCTTCCTTGTGAATGAGCATCACCCTGTATGTTCTTATAACCAACCTGTAACCCCTTCATCTCTGTCATGAGGCCTGAATTCCTAGGAGGTCATCTTCTCATTTACCAAGGTAGTCACATCACTCATGTTCACCTACTTTTTATTCCAAGGATTTTTAATTGAAGTAAAGCTCAAAAGTAACTTAAATACCCTTTCCTATGCATAGATGCCTGATATAGTAATTCATAAGAAATTTTCTACCCTCTTAGGACATAGAAATAACTACTTCTGAGAACACTTATTCCATCTTTAGATGTCTCCAATTGTTAACAGTTCTTTCTTTATACTGTCACTTCCACTCCTGGTTCTAGTTTTATCTAGCCACACAGATGGAGTAAGTTTCCAACCCCTCTTCTGTACAATTTCACTTCAGATATCTGCAGACACTTCCCATGCTCCCTTTCCCAAGTCCCCTTTCGCTAGACCAAATCCTCCCAGTTCCTGCAATCTTCCTCATACAAAATCCAATGACTGAACCAGTGCCTCATGGAGGTTGTAATTAGCAAACTGTTGACCCAGTTATCTCCCCACTGAGGTCTTCATCTCCTTGAGGTTGACCTCAGAAATCAGGTTGCTCTCCTGATCTCACATGAGACAAATACCTAACGAATAGGCCTGCAGGACATAACAACCAAATAATTAGAATTTTTAAAACTGTGACAGTATTTTGAAAAATTCTGTGAAGGGTGGTCAAGACAAAGACGACTCAGAATTTTGCATTTGGAAAGGAAATACAGTACTTTATGCACCCAGAAAATGCTTTCAAACTAACTCTTTAAATAACCAACACAACTAGTGTTGCCCTAAAAAGTTTACATGGCAAATTTCATGCTTTGAACATTTCTAATGAATGTGGAACACAGCAGGCTTACGTGTTTCTCCTCCCCAAGAAGTCTAGCACGTACCTGTTCATCTCACAGATCTGCTGCTTCTACTGTGATGAGCTGACCCACAGCCTCCCTTTTCCTTTATGATTCTTTTTTAGAGTAATACTGATTTCTGTGCTTCATTTTTTCTCCCACCTTTGGTGACCATTTTCATCTGAGCTGTCCTTTCACCCGCCTCTCCGTGTCCTGAGGACAGCATCTTTGACCAGGTTACTTAGCATGTTTTGATCCAGAGGGGCGCCCTTCACACACTTCAGCACATCCTCAGATAACAAGGCTATTCCCTCTATTCATTTCCCCACGCTTGCAGAACTGGGACCGAATTATTTAAAGTGTTTTTTACCTGGCCTCCTTTTCCTGAACATGCAATTACTTCTCTGCAAATTGTTGCACTGGCCAAATAACTGTGTTCACAATTAGCTAATTACAGGCTCAATGAGCCACTTGTTCCTTCAAACTCGGCCATTAGCATTGTGTGATTAGGCAGAAATTTATCTTTTCATTCCCTCTGATTTACAGAGTCACAGCAGATCCCAAATCAGATTTCTCTGACTTCTTTTACATTGTCAATATAAGCCTTTTACTTTTTTATTTCCTTTTTAATATCTGTCATATTTCTCATTCTTTTACAAGACACAGCAGTTATGCTTTATATATTGGACCCAAGGAATATGTATTTGAATTAAGTTACACCCTCGAATAAGGGTTAATCACTATTGACTAAAGGGTTAATATTAATAAATAATTATTACATTAATCCATTTTGTAAACTGTAAGATTAAAGCAGCAGAACAGTTGATCTGCTGAAGTCACACAGTCATGATAGAGTAAAACTAAAAATCCCAAATAGCAAATTCCACTTTCTCCCTGGGCACTGGGCCTCCCCCATAGGGGAAAAATTAACCTTCACACTCATTTGCTTTTAAAAGAAAGCACCTTTAAATATTCCCCCAAATTGTTATCACCTGGTTTATTGGAAGTCACAAAAAAAGTCATTTCTTTTGAAAAATGGCTTCAAGTGTTTACTTTTCATCCTGCAATTAATAAAGTTTTTTTTCTTAATTTACGTATGTTTCATTCTAATTGTTTTCTTCAACCAACATTTATGAAGCACAAAATAAGTGCCCAATTTTCAGTTTCATACAAGGAGGTCATCTCTCACTGACATTCCTCCAAGCCACAAAAGAAGAAAAGGAGCCAAAAATAAGGAGTTTTCATTCATGAAGAAATTAGTATTAATAAAGATTAGATATATTTGCTTTGGGAATAACTCAGACACTTCGGGCTTCAAGAAGTTTCCCTTCCAGTTAAACACGAGCACACCTCCCCAGAAGCTCTTTTCGCTGGGCATCTTTATTATTAAACTCTCCAGTTCACAGCCGTCTTTCCCTATGATTGTCCAAAGTGGAGGTAATTGAATGAGGAAGGGTTCCCAATGTCTCACGAGATCCTGACTCACCAGTGAATTCTTTATTTTTGAGGAAGATTAGCCCTGAGGAAGATTGGCCTTGAGCTAACATCCGTGCCCATCTTCCTCTATTTTACATGTGGGACGTCACCACAGCATGGCTTGATAAGCGGTACATAGGTCCGTACCCGGGATCTGAACTGGCAAACCCGATGCCACTGAAGCAGAGTGTGTGAACTTAACCGCTACACCACGGGGCCAGCCCCACCAGTAAATTCTTCTCTCTCAGTAGTCTCTATCCTGCTTCAAAGGCCTCTGGCATTTTCTTTAACAATTAGCATATACAGTCATGCACTGCAGAATTACATTTCACATATATGAAAGTGGTCCCATAAGATTAGTACCCTGCAGCCTAGGTGTGCAGTAGGCTATACTGTCTAGGTCTGTGTAAGTGCACTCTATGATGTTTGCACAATGACAAAATCACCTAATTATGGGTTTCTCAAACATACACCTGTTGTTAAGTGATGCATGACTATAAAAAGATAAGGATAAGAGCAAAGAAAAATCAAGATTAAAGATGCAAGTGTAAGTCAGGGAAACAAAACCCTAAGAAAGAGGAAGAAATATTCAGGACAATGCTAAAAAGGAGGCCATAACCTCCAGTGAAACAAGACATAACAAATACAACTACTGCTTATAAAGAGCACACAATAAAACCCATGTGTGCACAAAAGATAAAGAGCGTGTATGCAACCTGCCAACACATGCAGCGAGGAGGAGGGAGAGGAGCGAACCGTGCAAGCGATCTAAGATGAAACTGTTGCTCATGGTTTTCACTTACCCAACACCAGCAGTTCCACCGAGTCCTCGTTTTTGCCCTCCAGGTCATCAGGGGTAGTGACAATGCAGTAATAGAGTCCGCTGTCTCCCCACATGAGTTTTCCAATTTGAAGATCTGCATCTGTTATCACAAAGAGAAGGACCCACTCCTAAAGCTCTGTTCTCCAAAGCAAAACACTGAACAATGCGGGCGGGAGGGGCCTTCTGCTGTGTCTGCGGTGTTCTGTTTCTTTACCTGGATGGCGGTTGACAAGATGTTTGCTTTATTGAAAACAAACAAGTAAGCAACAACAAACAAACTCCAACAAAACAGTAACAAGAACTAGCATCCCTAAGGCGAGAGCATCACAGCACCGCCAGGAACTGGGCTAGTGCCAGGCCACTTTCAAGAACAGAAGGCTGCTTTCAGAGAGGCTGCAGAGGCCCCTGAGAGCCAGGCATGTTCCAGAATTATTCTGGACTGGTGGACATGAGCTGACTTCACGGGAGTTCTTCAAAATTCAAATAATCAAATAGGTCATATCAGACTCTTAGGACCTTTTTTGTCCAAAACTTTAGGGAGCAGGAGAAAGGGTGGAAATGAGACAGAAGCATGTGGCATCCACTGGCTCTGTTATTTGTGTGCACATAGCCCTTCTCCCAGCAGAAGAACTTCTGAGGGAAGTCTGCTTTCTGCGTTGGGAAAGGGCATGAAGGCTCATGTCAAGGAGTAAGGTGTTTGACTGGAAAAATTCTTTCACTAGAACCCATTTCAGTTCGGTTCTGATGACGAGCTCCTGAGACTAGAGGTCAGTCTCGGGAAAGACTGTTTCCGAAGCTCACCTCTGGGTCTTCTCTACATTCTGCTCCCTCCACCCTTCCTCCCCTCACCATTCCATTCAAGCAATTTGCTAGGTTTTTTTGATGTTCCCATCTCCCATAAGATGAAAGTCCTGAGGGACGGAAAGGGTGAGAGGCTGACATCCCCTTGTGTCTGGAAGAGAGCACTAACCTCCCCCCATCCCCTCCATTCAGAACAGAGGCATTATTACCATGAACAATCGTGATCTCCCGGCCTCTGTAGAAATCTCCCAGCGTGACGGCTGAGCCCTGTTTTGAAGCCACCACTCGAACAGTCCTCCTGCTGTCTAAACAATCCAAGTAGGGGTCCCATTCCAGGTTTCTTTTGCTGAGAGACTGGGCCCGGGGAGAAGACACGCCCAAGGATTCCCCCATGCGATCCTGGCAGTAGGACTTGAACTTCCACTGCACGACTGCAGGCTGCTGGGAGGACGTGGAGAAGTGGCAGCGAAGCACGGTGGGCTGGAAGAGCAAGGCCACCTTCTTCTTGTCAGGCACTGTGACCTGAAGGCCTTCAGCCATGGCTGCAAAACAGAATAAACATGTCCAGATGGAACCCGTAGCCTGGACCTCACTTCACACCATGCAGTCATGCCTTTCTGCCTCATCTCACTAACCTGTCCCTTCCCCTCTTCTCCACCACAATTAACAGCATCTGGTTGCCTTGTCCAGAAACCTGCCCTCACTCCCAATACCCAACCAGTCACTAAGTCATGTCAACTTGATCTCTTAACATCTTTAATATTTCTTCCCTCCTCTTTAATCCCACCACCATGGTTTTTGTTTCTGCCCTCTTGATTTCTTGCTTGTAATATTACAATCATCTCTTGTCTTATCTTTCTGCCTGCAGTTGTCCAAGTGTACTACATTCTCCTTGCTCAGGTGATCTTTCTAAATCTGACTGCTAGGGCTCTCGTTCTTAAAACTCTTCACTCACCCTCCATGGCTGTCAGGATAAAACCCAAAGTCCTTGGCAAGATTTTTAAGGTGCTCCATCATCCAGTTCCTCTTATCTCCTCAGCCTCACTTCTTGCAGCACCTCTATTTGAGCATCAACCTCCAAGAGTACCAAACAACTAACAGTTTCCCCAAGTGGAACATGCTATTTCACACCTCTAGGTCTTGGCACAGGATGTTCCTTGTTTCTGGAATGCTTTTTCCTCATTTCTTTCCACTTTTCCAAAACCCAGTTCAAAGGCTTCTTGTAAAACCTTCTCTGACCAATAATCCATCTGTGACTTCTCCCTTTGTGCCACCAGTACCCCCAGAATTCTCCTCTAGACATTTATTATAATAATTTTGCAAATACTTATTTTCATGCCTGTCACCCCGTCCCCCCATCAGACTTCTCATGTAAGGAATGTGTCTTATCTTGCTGTCCTGGCTTGTGAAGGCTATAGTTAATAAACATTTGATAAATAAGGACAATGAAGCCAGGAAGTGTGACTTCAGGAGGAAGTGACTTCCCTTCCAGCTGGTGACCAAGCAAAGGGGACAGAGATGAAGGGGGAAAGAAAGCTTTGAGAGAAATGGAGAATCTCAGATCAAAAGCAGTAGACTAACTTCAAAAGCTTTGAAGGGTAATCAAAAAAAAAAAAAAAAAGAGGCTAGAAAGCAGATGAGAAGTTTTAAGTGGTGAAAAAAATGCAACCTGAGGTGTGCTGTCTAAGAAAGAGAGGGAAATTTCAATGAATGAAAGACAAGGGGAGTGTCTGAGAGGCAAAGGGCCTCTATGAACCCAATGGTAAGATCTCAAAATTCCAAGCAAAGAGAACATAACTTCCTCAGTTGAATGAGAGAGTCAAGAGTTTCTGGCTTGATCTTAGGTTAGAAGTGGAAATAGAATTATGATGAGAGGCAGAAGAAAGGAATATGGAGAGAAAGACATGATAAAGAGGTTCTGTATTGAATCCAGGAGCCTGGCAAGTCAGCTTCAGGTAGCTTGAGGCAGAGGGTTTCACCCCAGAATTACAGGGTGGACTTGAGACATGCAAGAAAAGACTAGCTTCCATGAGGTGCCTCTTGTCCTTTACTACTGCCAAAGTTCACGATGATATCCTGCAAAGCAAACTCACTCTATAGCTCAAACATACACTTATTTATGAGTGTCTCTTTGTAGAAGCTCCCTTGACGAGGGCAAGATACAATATTTGTACTCGCATCTTCTGATTTCCAGACCAGTGCCTCTCTTCAACAAAAGCACTATGAAAAAGGTAGGTTCTAATTCCTGTGAGGAGAAAAGGGTTTCTGCATTCTGTGGAACTAGGAAGTGAATGCAACAGAGTAAGATTTAGCAAATCTTAAAGTTTTGAACCTAGCAAGCACTCAACAGCTACCTATGGAATAAATGAAGGAATGGATGAGCAAATGAATGACTATTAATATGGGAATTTCTAGGACTTTGCAGAGAAAACTAGTTAAACATGTCATAGATAGCATGGTATAATACAATAGTATTGGCAGCAAACAGATGGGGCTTTGAATCTCATCTGGCCATATGCTAATGGTGAGGCCTTCATGAAGCCTCGCAAGCAATCTCACCTGTAAAATGGGCCTCCTCGTCCTTACTCACAGGGCTGCTAACAAACACTATCTCACTGATCACCTGCAGAGAGGGGACTCTGGAGCAGAGCACTGTGAGCGCGGAGAGGAGATATCCAATACTAATCTGCCCTCACCGTTCCCGTCTGTTCCCCCACCTCTCATTTTGAGGCTCCTTAATCTTGATGACCATCCACCACCAACAGGCTTGATTACAGCCAGGTTACACAGATCAGCTCCATCGAGGGGCAAATAACTCCCCTCCGGAAGCTCACCGAAGCGCCTCAGTTCGCAGGCTCCACTGCTTCCCTGCACCATCCCTGAATGTCCACGTGGCTAATTCCACGCTCCCTGACTCACACGGCTGGATTAGGAAAAGACATTTCTTTACAGTTTCTCCCTAAATTATATTGCATTAATTTTTAGCCTTGTAATTCTTCTTGAAATCCTTATTTACATCCCAATTTTCCAGGTAACAAAACTGGGACAGAGAGGTGAAGTGACTTCAGTCAGCAGTGGTTGAGGCTAGATAACCAACCACAGGCACTGTTCCCAGTACAATGCTGTGTTCTTGACCACACCACCTTTCTTCTCTGCTGCCCATTCAGGCTCTACTTGAGAAATCACATTTCCTAGCCTTTCTAGGATAAATAACACCAGCAAAGGAAGCAGGTGCTACACAAAAGTGTTATAGGAGTTTTTGTTTTGTTTTTTGAGAGAGTTAAGTATGGGGTTTTGTTCATTAGATAATTACTAAGAATCACCTCCTTCCCAGCTCTGTTCTCTGTTAATGAGATTAGCCACTTGACCAAGCCATTGGACTCCCTTAATTATTAATAGACGTTAGTCAGTTCTCAGCTTTTCTATGATATACACATAAACTCACGCTCCAAAGAATAAGGAAATACGTTCTCAGAAACATCTACCTTTTTATAGCATGATAGTTAAAGGCATGGATTTGGGAGTCAGTCCTAAATTAGAATCCAAGCTCCACCACTTCCTAGCTGCATGACCCAAGGCAAATTACTCAACTCTTAGGAGTTTCTGTTCCCTCACTGGTAAAACCAGAATAGTAATTGTAACTACCTCATGGAATTGTTTGAGAGTTAAATAAGATTTTATCCTAAGCACTTAGGATAATATGGTATATAGTAAGCACTCAATAAATGTAGTTGCTGCTGCTGCTGTCAAGAACAGTCTGTTGACTTCTGTGAAACTATGAACCCAAAGCTAGGTGAGCACAGATGAGCTAAAGCTAGGTGAGACGATGAGCGTGTACAGGGCAGAACAGGCAGAAACTGCACAGGAATGCTAGAAGAGGTAATTAGGAGTTCCCCAGTGACAGCGCCTGGGTGTCCTTGGCACTGCACGACCACGTATGTACCTCCCGGAAGTCAGAAATGGAGGGTAATCCCATGTGTGTGCGCACATGCATAGGCACGCGTACCTGTGCAGGTACAATGGGAACGCTGGAACTCTAAGCCAAGGAGAGATCTGGACAGCTGGAGAGGACAGGACTAGAAACTCCAAGGCAGTGTCAGTTTGTTAGATCTTTGAGGACGATAAGAGTGAAGAGTTAAAAGCTGAAAATGCCAATCCTGCTTTAGTTCCATGAGCTTCAAACCATAGGATGAATGCCACCCAACCCTGACCCTACTCTGGCCAAGCCTGCTAGGAACTCCATTTCCACCGGAGGGTGGAGTCTAGAATGCTCTTCTGGCCCTAACCCTGAATTCCAGGTGAGGGCTTAGGTTCCCTGTACCCACTGAGCAGCATCTCTTTCCCTCAACCTGTGTTTATCTTATACTTAGATGGTGTTTCTACCTGATTTGCAATCCATTTGCCCCATTAGGACTGAAGTCTTGCTCTGAGCTCCAGCCTGCTTGCCTGGGCCCTGTTATCTGACCCTTCTCCTGAGGATCTGGTATTGTTTCCTAGACCCCTCACACATGACAGATCCAAATCTGAAACCGTGATGCTGCTACCCACCCAACTTTGAAAAACACCTTTCATGGGACCCCTCCTTACCCCCAAAGCAGGCCCCTCCAAGACAGTAGCTAATTGGGGCGAGGACTAAGATTGACACCCCGTGGACACTGAGTTCTGGCCTGGGAACACCGTCTTTTGTCTCCCATCCCCAAGAGATCTGCCCTGGGGCTAGGTTAGTGTCCTGAGCCTGGGTCCTACCTCTTACAGGTTTTTGTTTTTCTATGTCACCACTTGTCAGATGCCAAAAACCTAGTACTTCTTATGCTGGAGTCTATACAAGCTAATAAGAGTATCTTTGAATGCCAAGTAAATAAATTAAAATTTTTCAGCTCTTTGTAGTGTTCATCGGTGCATTCCATCTAAGAAATCTTATTCACTCCCACAGTTCCACTACCAGTAACGTCTCAGACCCTCAACTCCCTTAAGCCTCGTGTGCATGTTTAGCAGATACTTTAAATGAAACCTGTCTAAACCTCATGTATCATCTCCTCTTTCCACCTCAACTCCTGCTTATAAACCGGTCCTTCCTTGCTCCCTAGCTCTTTTGTTAGCATGCCCCCATCCTATTGCCTCAGACAGAAACCAGCTTTGGTGATTTCCTCCCTGCCCCGACCACATTCGGTTGGTCACTAAGCCTCTCAAATTTGACCCTTCTCTATTCCCACTGTCACCCCTTCAGGTTTCTATTCCTTCTACCAGGTAATAGTTATGAAATGCTTACTATGTGTCAGAAATTGTATTAAGCACTATTCATGTAGTATCCCAATGAATCCTCTAAAAAATCCTATAAAGTATGTAGTAATATTACACCATTTTATAGATGAAGACGCTGATTCTCAGAGAATATATATATCTTGCCCAACATCTCAGGGTTAGCAAGTGACACTCAGACTTGAACCCAGGCTGACTGGCTCCGAAGCTCTTATTGTCACTTGACACAGGTCTTCATTCCCTCCTCAGTTTTATAACAGCCCCCTCAGGGGTCTCCCTACTTCCAGCCCAATACACTCCCCACATGTTTTCTATCTAGAGTATTCTTTTTAAAAAGTCATATCCAGTCATGTCTGTGTCCTGCTTTAAGGCCTCCAATGATTCCCCATTCCTTCCAGGATAAAACCCAAATGCCTTGAGATGGCATATAAGGCCTTCTCTGTGATTTGGCCCCAAGCACGCTTCAGACATACTAAAATATTTTCCATTTTTTGGCTACAAATATGTTATTCCCTCCACCTAGGGAAACATCAGGGCATGTAACTAAAGGAGTTTCTGGGAGCCAGCCAGAGAGGAGCACTGAGCGGGGATTGTGCACACACAGTATGTGCTGGCATGATGGGAACGCTGGGACTCTGAGTCCAGGCACTGGTGACACCATAAGGGGCTTGTGTTTCAAAGCTCTTATAAAGACATTTACAGAGGTACAGAAAGAATCCGTGTTTCATCCTACAAACTAAAGCAAGTATTTCAGAAAACCGGAGAGAGGCAGCTTAGGGAAGACAGCAGTAGACAGAAAAGACGTGCAGCAAGGGGAGGGATCACAGCATTGAGAACACGTGTGTGAACATCGGCCTTCCTGACTGACGGCACAGGGAAGACGACAGCTGAAGATCGAAGATTACAGGTGGTTTTCTGCATTTGCAGAGGAGGAAGTCATCATGCTTAGACCATCAGACCATTCTTTCCATTTTTATTGTGCCCTTGATCCACAGGAAAACTGCCCTTAACTATCTAATTCAAATTCAATCAAAAATATATTTTAAAACACTATGTTGAAACATTTCCCTCATCTTGAGGAATTCAATATCAACTTGGTTTTTACCTCTAAGGTCCCTGAGAGCAGGGACCATGATTTGGTTGACTTTGTATCCTGAGTATACAGCAAAGCCACAGAATATAACTGAAGCTCACAAAAGGTGGAATGAATCAATGAATGAATGAGCAAATGAGGGGGTGAGTCTGAAGGGCCTTTCTTAGCAGGTGGTCCCCAGGGCAGAGAATGGATTCTGGCCAATAGCTAGGAAAGCTGCCCAAAAGTAGAGTGATGAATGACAGCTCAGAGCAGCAGGCCCCATCTCAGCTAGTAACCAGGGGTACCCACACCCCAAGCCTGGAAAGATCAGCTCCAAGTGCAAACGATGCCTCCCTGCATGTGGCAAAATCAGGTCCTGCCCCAAAGTTCATGTAAAGAAAAGGATTCTAGACATGATGAGCTGTGTTCTCGCAAAAATAACAAGGCAGGATCCACAGCAATGCTGTTCTTATGTTAGCGCTTTCATTCTTTTCAAAGCAAGTTCCTTTTCCCCACTAGTTGTAAGCTATTCCTGCCAGCATCTTTGAGAGGCAGATCTATAAGCCTGGCCCCATTTTAGAGAAACAAAGATTGCTGCTAAAGGTCATGGGAAAGGATCACTGCTAGAGACAGGCATCTTTAGAAATCGAGAAGCTCACCCATCCCTTAATCTTCAAGTCCCAGAAGTGAGATGTGACCTCAGAATTGCCCATTCACCAGCATATCTCAGCTTTCAGACTCCCAAGGTTTTTCTTCATTCAGTACGACAAATCTTCCTTTTCCTGCCTTCAAGTTAGATCTTGTTTAAGAAATTCATCTTTTGTCTTCACCTTTTTAACATGTTGTCCCAATTTCCAAGATGTGGTTTCAGGGACAATTGATGAGCAGGTTTTCTAAGTGTAGGAAATGAATAAGGAGTGCCTGCTCTAGGTTTGGTCCATAGTCCAGACAGGCAAGGAAAGTTTGCCCATCCCTTAGTAGCACTGTCAGGATGGGAGCAAAGCATTTTGGAAATGTTGACCTATGGGCTCAAGGTTTAAAGACAAAGAAAATACAGCTTGCATCTTTTTCCCCCAGAAAAAGAAACCATTCATCTTCTCGACACACTTGGGTTAAAAAGTAAAATAAAAAGACTTTATCAAGAATAGTAGACACTCCCTTGGTATCTGCATATTTTCTAAGCCCGGTTCTCCAGCTTTCCCATTGAGGCCCTATGACATTCTTGCATGTTTTCTCCCCAAGAGTCCCAAAAGGCAGCAATATCTCCCCCTTTTCCATGGGGCTATGGTAAAAGCCAGTGCTGTCCTTGCCCAGAGGGCTTTGCTCATGGCCTAGTTATTATCTGCTGCCAATAACTCTGGTACTTGTGCACACAGAGCTTGCCACTCATTAAGCATATGTTCCATGTGTCCAGCTGAGCCATGCTTTCCTATTCCCTGCCACCACTGTGCAGATGAAAGCCAGAAGAATATCTCCTTTCTGTCTGGTTTGCTGCTTCTTCCAGAGATCTGAAATGAGCTCATGGGTAATGTCCAGCTGGCTTACGTACTGTTCCAATGGGACCAAAGCACCAAAAGAGGTCAGTCTCTACCCTGCTGGGCAGAGATACTTTGGAAACTGTCCTGGTTCATTCAGGCGAGTCACACTTCCAGGATGGACCTGCCATTTGGACAGAGAAGACGCCCATAAGAATGCTCTCATCAACCTTTGTCAACTTATCTGTATTTCCAGTCTAGATCTCTCACCTGAGCTCCAGACCCAAATATACAACTCTGTTCTCCCTCTGGATGTTATAAAAGCACCTAAAACTCATCATTCTGTAAACAGAGATGTAACTGTCCCCTTCTCTTAGTAATAGAACTTCCCAGGTTTTAACCTGGCCAGCCAAACCGGCCACATACTACATTTCCTAGCCTCTTTTGCAGCTAGTTGGGTCCACAGGACTAGAGTCAGGACAAAGGTATGTAAGGAGAAGTGCTGTGTGCAATTTCTGGGTCACCTCTGTACAGACAAGCTGCTTGCCTCAGCCTTCTGCTTTCCTTGCTCCTACTGGCTGAGAAATGCCTATCACTGGAGGTGTCTTGGGAACTACATGTTGGGAATGGTAGACTCACCCCCCCACTAGATCTGGACTGTTACAGGAGAAGGAAAGAAATTTTATGTGAGTTACTATATTTTAGGGTCTCTTTGTTATAGTAGCTTAGACTATATGTTAACTAATATAACGCAAAAAACTGAACCTTTATTGCCCTCCCTTACGTGTTTCTCCTGCTGTATTAGTTCACGTCCACAAATGGCATCCCCAGAAACCTGGAGGCATCTTTGACACTCCCTCCTCTTCAACCTCCACATCCAGTCAAGCCAGTACTACTTCCTCCACCTCTGGCCACTCTGTCCCACTTCTCTCATCCCCACTGAGCTCATCTCATCATGTCTTGCCTCTCTTTCTTCCAGGTCTCCTACTTGGTTTCTTCCACAAGTTTGCCCACATCTAATCCACATCCCACACCAAAGTCCAAATAATATTTCTAAAATGCACATCTGATCGCGGAACTCCCTTGTCCTGACCCCTTTAAAGATTCTCTGCAGCCATTTCACAAGTACAAGGGCTCATTTCAGATGCGGCTACTCTCTTCCATCCCTCCTGCAGCACCAAATTCTCTAACCATACTCAAATATTTGTAATTTTCAGAAAACATCATGTCCTCCCTTGATTCTTGGCTTTTGCACGTGCTTGTAAATTTCCTTTCCTCTATCCCACTCTCCTTCCAATAACTCCTACTTATGTTTCTGGACTTAGTCAGCTCTCACTTCTCTAGAAGCTTCTTCTTGCTCTCACTGCACTCACAGTACCCCAGAGAATGACATCACATTGTCTTAGAATTTCCTATTTACTCATCTGTCTCCACTAGTAATAACAAGCTCTGCCCTGCAGGCTTTTAAAGACTCTGCTACATAGTAGGTACTTGACCCATTTATTGAATGATTTAACCCAGTTGATAGATTGTAGTATTTGTTCCCAGTTATTTTTCCCTCCCTACTCTTGCTTTGTTCCCTATAGGCAGAGTACCACTCCATAGACTGTGGACTTGGCCAGGTGACTTGCTTTGGCCACTGGAATGTGAATACTTGTGCCATAAGACATGTCCAAGCAGAAGCTTAAAAGGCATTTGTGTGCTTTGGCTCTGCTCCCTACCCCAACCCGCCTTGAGGCCTCCACCATAAGAAGAGCATGCTGCTCCTTCATCCTGGGTCTTGGAATAAGACGACATTTGGAACTGAGCCACGTCCACCAATTCTAGCCAATTCATGGCCGACCCACCGCTAACTGCAGCTCTCATGGAATATGAGCAAGAACTAAATGTTAGCTATTGTGAGCTACCAAGATTTAGGGGTTACTTGTTGCTGCATCAAGATGCTGACTAATATACTTATTTGGGGGTTCATAATAACTATTGAGGGCCTACTATGTGCCACACATTATGCTAGGAGTTTTATGTAATTTCATTTAAATTATCATAAGGTAAGTTAGCTTCTCATTTTAAAGCCAAAGAAAATAGGGTAAAATATTAAGGTGGTATTCAAATCCAGGTCAGTCTGAGCCCAGTCTCTCTCCCCGCACCACCTCTGAGTCTGCCTCCCAATGAGCCAAGGGCATGGGAAGAGTGAAAATGCAGGATCCCTGCTGAATGCAAGGGATCCACTCCTAATTCAGAGCACCACTTCCTACAGGGTTCCAGATGCCGCGGAGAACAGGAGAAGCAGCGTGTTCTTCTGAGTTCTTCCTTGTTTCTTGGCCCATAAAGAACTCTAGTCATCCAAAATGCCTTCTTTCATTTTCAGAGAGCCAAAATCTATCTTGAAGACCAAGATTTTAAGCATACATATGCCAAAGCTACATCCTCTGTGGCTCCTGGGTGCACAGCACCAGCCCCTAGTACCAGATGGGCTCTGACATGCCAGCAGTATCTGCTGTCACTGGGTCACGTCCTTTGCTCTCCTGTGCCTCACTGGAGCACTCCTCATTCACTCCTTTCCTGTAGGGCTGAAGATTTATTAAAATACTAAATGCTATTCTTTCTCACTTTTCCCTGCAATATTTCCCTGAGTTCTATGAACTCTGAGCCTCATACCCAATACCCCATAATAGACACCATCTATGTTCACTTAAATCAGGAGTTCTAGTTTGACTCATCTTAACTAGAAAAGAATGTCTCTCTCGGATTCAGGCACTTGAAACAACCAAGTCATATTAAGTCAGTGACACTATTTCATGTTCTTTTAATTAATAAGATACCTGGACTTGGACAAGCCACTTATTCCCTCCGAGCCTTGGTCTTCTTGAGTATAGATAGGTAATATCAGCCACACTTACTTAGAAAGATCAAAAGGGATAATGTATATGAAAGCCATTTAACACAGAAAAAAGCACTAGAGCATGTAAATAAGCAAAAACAACCACCACATTACACCTTTCTTTACATTCCTGATTGGGGAAAATGAGGCATAAAAGCTAAAATGGTTGGAAGGAGTAGGTCCTGGAACAAAAAGTTGAGACTAGAAGGGCCATTCTAGGGCCATGTTGTCTGGAGTTGGATTCATCCACCTGGTCCAACATGTTTGCCTTGCTTTACCAATCCCCAGTATGACCACAATTATTCGTTCAGAGTGGACCCTGCCCTGTCCACCAAGCACTAGGTGTTTGTTCCTCTGAAAATCCTAACAAGAGCTCTCCCTTCCAGCTGGTGTTTTTCATTCCAGTCATTAATGGTGAGGGAAATACTGAAGAAAACTAGGCGTCCCTGATGGCTCTTCAATGAATGAATTATAAAAGAAAGAAAGTCACTTTTTAGTTTTGATTTCCAACTCATCAAAATTAAATGGAGAAAAGTTCAGAACCATAGAATCTTATAGCTGAAAGTGACCTTAGAAGTCATCTCATTCAACAGATTCTAAGACCCAGATCCCATGGTTATCCAGTTACCTTGTGGAGGAGACAGAACTAGAAGCCAGTCTTCAACTCCCAGCTCAGGGTTCCTTCCATTAACAAAGTTCTGATACTAATACTACTAACATTGTACTAAGCACTAAGTTCTTGCTAAGACTACCAGCATAGTACTGCACTGAGACTACTAGTACTAATACTGAAGTCTATACAAACTAGTCAACCAGCAGAATCATCTGAGTCTAAAATCGAAAGAGTGATGGGGATACTGAATCAACCCCCCTCTCCTAGTCCAGAGAGAAGGAGGCTGGCTGGGAGATGGTGGGACGTGGCGAGAACCATGACAAAGTGTTGAAAGAAGATGCTCTGGTACAAATAAGGGCTCTTCTGGGGGGAAAGAAGAACAGAGGAGGGAGAGAAATTGAAAGGCATGCAGGACAAGGAAGGAGATCATGGAAGCTGAGGTGTCAGCAATCTCCAATAAAGAGAATAAAGCAACTCTTCCTTCACCAGGGCTAAGAACACCTTAACTCTCCACACCCAAGCCTATCCTCATACAGTCACCAGGCATCCGCCTGAACCAAACCAGACGAGGGAACAACCGTTCCTGGATACCTCCCTTCCTGCGGCAGGCTGGGTTAGGAGTCGCTTCGAGGCACCCCACAACGCTTAGTGCAGATCTCCAGTATGCTTTTGCACAGGCGTCTCTATAGCTGCGTGTTCACAGTTCCATCAGTCTCCACTACCACGCTGTTAGCTCGTTGAAGGCAGGGCCTGTGCTTATTCATCTGATTAGCCGCACAATGCCTGGACGTGGCAGTAACTCACCAGCTGACCATGCATGAACCAATGTCTTCACTCCGCCATTACCGCGGCTGGCAGTTCATTTCAGAGCTGCTCCACGCCACCCCAGGTTTGGCTCGGGGATGCCTCCTCCATGCTCTCCTAGCACCTGTGTGGCTCTCGTGGCTCCCATCACAGGACCTGTTGCCTCCATATCAAAACTACCTAAAAACTCATTTGAGTCACTGATAGACTGACACCTCTTTGAGGGCAAGGACTATGTCTTTTCTCTCTTTATTCTCAGTACCTATCATAATACCTAGAAACCACAGGAATTTAATATATGCTTGTAGAATGGATGACTGAATGAAGAAAGCCAAAAGAGTGCCAAAAGACATGCTAACAGAGCAAGCAATCTTCATCACAGAGAGACCCAAAAGAGTCCCCAGGAAAACACACTGCTGCTCCCAGCGAGTGTCAACACAGCTCCAGCGTTTCCCACAGCCTCTCCTGCCAGGAAAGGATGAAATGCCATCCATTTTCAGGAACAAAGGCAGAGCGAACCCTCCTTCAAGTCTTACTGCTAGATGGCACCTGTTGCTAAAATAGCAGCTGGTGAGCATTTTGTTTTGTTCGAAACAACAACAACAACAAAAACAATCTATTACAGGAAGCAGCATCACAATGACAATAAGAAATCATGAGGCTAAATATATAGCAGAAAGAAACACAGAATTTTAGCAATGAAAGACAAAGAAGGAGCTGCTACAGCCTGAGGAAAAAAAATGAGTGTTGATTAGAAATTGCTCAGCCTGCATTAAAAGAGAGAAACACGGGGAGGGGGGATGGGAGGGGAGAAAGAGAAAAGGAGAGGGGGGAGGAGAGAAAGGCAGGGGGAGGGAGAATGAATGTGTTTTTTCCTGGCACTCTGACTCATTTTTAATCTGTCCTTTCCTTTCTCCCTCCGTTTCTGCCACCCCCTCAAGAGAGAGTTCATTGATTGGGCTGGACTAAAATGTCTTACCTTTCCTCTCCTGTTTCTCTGTGAACGATGAGTCTGACTCCATCTCATCCTTGACTGCTCCTCTCTCCTCCTGCCCCCTCCCCAGCCGCCATTGTTAGCTCCTCTACCTTGCTGAGGCCGAGAGGCAGCTTGTCCAGCGGCACAAGCCTTGATGGGATGAGGGGGAAGCAGAAGCTGGGATCAGGGGATGCCCATGGACGATCAGTGGGATCTCAAGAGCCAGCCTTACTTGCAGAACATAGAAGCCCCAGCCATCTGACAGCTGAGATGGCCCTGATAACTAACTTGTTGCCTGCTTCCAGGCAGGGACAGCCTCTCCAGGTACAGATGGAAGCAGGCACCTCCCCTCAAAACAAATACCCCTACAACAAAAAAACCTACAGAAGCAGCTTAGGAGAGTGCAAACAGGACCAGCCTGGGGTTCAGGAGAACCAGGTTCTAGTCCCTGCTCCATCACAAATTTGCTGTGTGCACATCACCTCTCTGGGCCTCCATTTCTATAAACTGAGAACTGAACTAGATGGCCTGAGGTCCCTTCCAGTGATATGATTCCATTTCATAAAAAGCTGTTACCCTATCTAGCAAGGGCTACCTGCTCCCCTTCTGCTGCACTCCCTGCCAATCCCCAGAGCACTTTTCTTGGGCACAGACCAGGGTCCTGGAAGACCACTTCTGACTCAGGGACCCTTGCCCAGATGCCTAGCTGACTTCAGGGAGGCAGCAATACAGGCTCAAGGCCTACGTTCCCCTCGAGTATGATAACTGAAAAGGAGAGGCCAATTAAGGACTTTCAGCATCGGTGAGGATGAGGTGGAAGGCGCTGGGAGGCGAGGGGAGTCGGGAGGCAGGCATCAGCCAGACCCTGAAATTAGATGATTCATGTTTGAATAATGTGGGAGCGATGAACTCAGAGCAGCCAAGAGAAGAGGCTAACTCTGCTGAGGGTGCCCCCCCAAACCTAAACCAGCAGGGGGCAAGAGCCAGTGTTAGGGGCCCTGCATTTAGAATAGGAAAAAAACTGAGGCAATCAATAATCTTATTCTGAAGCTAAGGGCAATCGGGGTTTTGCCCTTCTTAAACGCATTTTGCTCTCTTTCAATGACTTGCTGTAGATATTTTAAACTTGTTCCTCTTTTTCTACTGACTTGATTTTTCTAAATCTTCTGGATGGTGCCCCCACAGGGGACAAAACTTCATTTTTAAGTGCTATTTTCCATTTTCTCTCCCGCCCTTCACTGCCCCCATCTTGTCCTCATAACCTTTCTGATCCCTGTTCCTTTCCTCCATCACTTGGCCTCCACCTGTCTCCACCCTGCTTTGAATCATTGCCTCAGACCCAGTCGGAACCACCCGAACCTTCCTAACCCCTCCTCCCCACCAGGCACGGCTACTTTGTGAACCTCTCAGGGATGGCCACCCTGCCTGGTCATCTGTCCCTCTACCACGAAGAAGCATCGTGTGGGACCATGTGTTAGGAGCCAGAGCCTTTCCAGACACCAGGAGGGTGGGGAGAAAGTTCACAAAAAGGGAGGGGAAACACGGGGACCCAGCTAGAGGCAGTGACTCTAATGCTGGGGAGAAGCCCTGCCTTCTGAATATCTCTGCAAATTATCTTTACTGGGGGGAGGGAAACCTGATTATTGGGGGAGGAAGGCTTTTCTCTTCTCACTATGGGACCACTCCCCAAATGAAACCAAATGAGAGAGAGCAGGGCCCTAAACTCCACAACCAATCAGGCCCCCGTCCCCATCTCTGTCCCCATCCCCGCGCCCCTCAACCGCAGGAGCCACAGAGAGAGGACCCTGGGTCTCCCAGCTTCTCTAGGGAAGGAATTAGGAGACACTCCCCCACCCCCACCTCCAGAAACCATTCTCTTAATTAATCAGTCTCCTCCGAGCTTTCATTTTTTTCTAGCCAGATTTTTCCCAGGACTCCCAACATTACAAACTCAGGATAAGACTGAGGAAGAACCGTTGTATGGAAGGCGGAATGCACGTTCGAAAGAACAATCTTGGATCTCGAATGAGTCAAACACCTGCATTTCGATCCATCTCACTTGTAATCGGGCTTCTCACCCGCCTCCCCCATCATTCTCTCTCTCTCTCTCTCTCTCTCTCTCTCTCTCTCTCTCTCTCACACACACACACACACACACACACGGCCCCCTCCCCCACTTACCACCAGCCTGATAAGCAGCTTTAAATACAACGGGGGGCGGGGGGGGGGGGGTAGGGGGAGGTGAGAACTACCACTACGGGAATATATATAAAGTTATTCGTCTCGGTAGAAGATGACTCTTACCTGTTAGCCAGAAGAGAGCAATCCACGGCAGCACGACCCTGTCCATTTTCCCCAACTTCCCATCCAGACGCAGGAGTGAGCGAAGTGGGCAGCAGCAGGAATGGAAGCATCTGTGTAACCCGGCGGCGGAGGCGGCGTGCGGCCGCGGGCGGGATCGGGCGCCCAGCGTCCCCGGCGCCGCCTCGGAACGCGCGCGGCCGCGGCCCCCGGCTCCGCGCGGCGCTCGGCGGCGCCTTCCCGCCGCCCGGCCCCGCACGCCTCGCCGCCGCGCGGGGGAGCTGGCCGCCGCCTCCGCGCCCTGGGGCTGCCGAAGTTTCTGGCTCCCAGGCGGGCCCCCGCGGCCGAAGGTCAGCCCGAGTGACAAAGTGCGCCGGGAAGCCGGCGGGAGGCCCCGAGCCCGGACGGGGGCCGGGCCCGGAGGAGGGAGTAGGTGTCCGCCTGTGCCCGCGGCCAGCCTGAGCCGGGGGGAGGGACAGAGCGGGAGGGCGGGGAGCCGCGGGGACCGGGCACCCCTGCGAGCAAGTCCTCTAGGCGAGGGCGTGCGCCGCGCCGGACCGGCCCGCCGTCCGGGCGCCTTCTGACGGTGCGGGGAACCCGGAGGCTCCGCGGAATCGGAAGCGGAGGCGGGAATCCCGCGCCCTCACTTTCCCTGCTCAACACTCTGAGGTGGAATAAGGGCGCACAGCTCTTTAACAGAAAATATGGAAAACTAAAGTGAAACAAACAGTGTGACGGCTGCGTGTCCCACACATCGCTTCTCGGCCTTTTGGGCAAGATCAAGTGCATTGGTCCAACACTTTACAGTTTTGGGGGCACATTCACATGGATTATTTTCGTTTTTTAAATAGATCTGTCTCGTGTGTGTAGGAAAGGAGTCTAAATGTGTGTGTTGAGAGACAACTGAGAAACGTATGCTTTAACAAACGTATTTTAAGTATCTACTAGATGCGAAGAACCAAGGCTACAAAGATGAGTAAGACAGACTTGCCGCCCTTAAGGAGCCTCATCTTGGGTCTAGGAGAGGGAAGAAGGTCAGACCGTTACACGTATGACATATATTCATGGTAAAATGGGGCGAATTCAGTAATGGAGACACAGAGAAGGTGCCCTCAGAATATAAAGGAAGGAGCGATTTAGTGGGGGGTGGGGGCAGCACCCCAATAAAGAGGGGGTAACTTCTCAATAGGCATTTGCAGAACGGGCAAGACTTGGGCTGTTCTGGGATTGGTGGGGGCAGGGGGAATTCTAGGCAGAGGAAAGGAAGGAGACAAGGCATCAAATTGCCTCTGAAAACCAGTGGTTGTAGGCTTGAGGGAGGTTCCTGGAGACAAGGACTCCATGCTCAAGAATGAACGGATCTGTGAAATGGGCATGAGATGTGGACGTCAGAAATGGCAAGAACAGGTCTGGACAGTGGCCTTTTATGGCTGCCTGACATCTGAATTCCTTTCTTGTCTTTGAGGAATTGCAACTGTGGAAGCCAAAAAGTGTAGAGCCACTTCCCCGGCCACCACAGCTGGACTACAGGCCCAGGTCGAGGCGCGGCCAGGACCCTCTCTCTCAGAGCTTTTGGAATCTGGAGCAAGTGAGGCAAGAAGCAGAGATGGTGGAGGATCGGTTTGGGCACTGAGGGGCAGCGGCATCCAGCTTTCAAGGTCAGCGATGGCGAGGTCAGGCCAGCAGCCTGCTCCGAGGTGTGATTTTAGCAGTGGCGTGGGTTGTGCTGCCTCCTGGGTTCCAGCCCATTTTCTGCACCTGGCTCTTCAGCCTTCCTGGGAATTCTGTGAGCCACCCAATATCCTCTCATAAATTCCCTCTTTGCTTACTTTAGCCAGAAATGATTTCAGATGCTTACATTCAAGAACCCTGGCTAATATGCTGTGTGAGAGAAATTTGGAGGACTATTTCCTTTCATATACAAAAATAGAAAATAAAAATAGGAAATAAAATAAAAATACCTAACATCTGTGGGCTTCCTATTAGGTTCTGGGCACAGTCCTAGATGTTTTATAAGCTTTCTTATTTAATCCTAATAAGGAAACTCAGGCCCAGACAATTTAATTAACTTCTCTAAAATCAGGTGGCTAGTAAGTGGCAGAGGTAGGATTTGAACTGGGGTCTTTTGACTCCAGAGCATATGCCCTTTGCACCATAAAAGGGACATCCAAACCTGAGGGTTATTTGATGATGTATTTGTATTTTGCTCTGCCATTTACGGGGTGTGTGCGCGTGCATGTGTGCACACACATGGGCATGTGCATATAGTATATAAAAGAGTTGGAATGTCTAAACATACATAACCGTGGTATTTTATGCAAAACTTAAACACAAGAGCTGAGAAATTGGAAATGGAAGGTGGACTGAGCAAAGGGACCCCAGATGTGCACGGGGACTAGAAAATGAATGCCCACAGAAGTGAGCTTTGAATGTGTGCTTGGAGTATGTGCCTGTGGGTACATCAACCAGGAGTCGGGGGATTTGGGGAAGAGCTTGTGCCAGAGTAAATCATAGAAGGCAGGGGCCTTGTCCACCATCCCAGGAATTCGCTTTCTGTGTAGCACCCTGCATGTCTGGAGAGGTAGCTGGAGAGGTAGAGTTGGTCCAGCCTGTATCTTCCTGAGTGGGTGGGGCCCTGGGCCATCCCTAAGGAGATGCTAAACTGGACTAGATCCCAGTGTGTGCCCCTTGTCAATGCACATGTTATTACCAAGGTGATGGAGGGTTAAGAGGAACTTTAAGGCTGCACCTAATGATTCAACACATGCAGCCTAAGGGATGGAGGTAGAAGGAGGGTGGAACAATGGTATCATTTTGCTGCATTGGTGGTGGTAGCAGGAAGGACACCAAAATCCTAGTGCTCTTCCAAGTCTGGTTTTTGAACCTCCAGCATCAGAATCACATTAAAGTGTTTGCTGAGACGCAGATTCCTAGGGCTGGCCCAGTGGTGTAGTGGTTAAGTTCATGCACTCTGCTTCAGTGGCCTGGGGTTCACGGGTTTGAGTTCCAGGCATGGACCTACACACTGCTCCTCAAGCCATGCTGTGGCAGCATCCCACATAAAATAGAGGCAGATTGGCACAGATGTTAGCTCAGTGACAATCTTCCTCAAGCAAAAAGATTGGCAACAGATGTTAGCTCAGGGCCAATATTCCTCACACTCACATACCCCAAAAACAAAATGCAGATTCCCAGGCTCTCTGAAAAACAGATCCGAAACTCTGGTGGGGCCTGGAAATCTGCATTTAACTGCCTTCCTCAAGTGCTTTTGAAGCACTAACATTTTGGGGGTTTTTTTAATTGAGGCAACTGGTTTACCACCTTATCAATTTCAGGTGTCTATCATTATATTTTGATTTCTGTGTAGATTGCATCATGTTCACCACCCAAAGACTAATTACCATCCATCACCACACACATACGCCTCATCACCCCTTTCACCCTCCCCCTCCCCCCTTCCCCTCTGGTAACCATCAATCCAATCTCTACCTCTATGTGATTGTTTGTTGTTGTTGTTATCTCATATTTATGAGTGAGATCATATGGTATTTGACCTTCTCCCTCTGACTTATTTCATCAGCATAATACCCTCAAGATCCATCCATGTTGTCACAAATGGCCAGATTTCATCCTTTCTTATGGCTGAGAAGTATTCCATGGTATATATACACCACCTCTTCTTTATCCATTCATCCCTTGGTGGGCACCTAGGTTGCTTCCAAGTCTTGGCTATTGTGAATAATGCTGCAATGAACATAGGGGCGCACGTACCTTTATGCACTTGTGTTTTCATGTTCTTTGGATAAATACTCAGCAGTGGAATAGCTGGATCGTATAGTAATTCTATTCTTAATTTTTTGAGGAATCTCCATACTGTTTTCCATAGTGGCTGCACCAGTTTGCATTCCCACCAACAGTGTATGAGGGTTCCTTTTTCTCCACATTCTCCCCAACACTTGTTATTTCTTGTCTTGTTAATTATAGCCATTCTGAAAGGCGTGAAGTGATATCTCATTGTAGTTTTGATTTGCATTTCCCTAATAATTAGTGATGTTGAACATCTTTTCATGTGCCTGTTGGCCATCTGTATATCTTTGGAAAAATGTCTGTTCAGATCTTTTGCCCATTTTTTAATTGGGTTGTTAGTTTTTTGTTGTTGAGATATATGAGTTCTTTATTTATTTTGAATATTAACCCCTTATCAGATATATAGTTTGAAAATATCTTCTCCCAATTGTTAGGTTGTCTTTTTGTTTTGTTGATGGTTTCCTTTGCTCTTCAGAAACTTTTTAGTTTGTTTATTTTTTCTATGGTTTCCCTTACCCAGTCAGACATGGTACTTGAAAATATGCTGCTAAGACCAATGTCAAAGAGCATCCTGCCTATGTTTTCTTCTAGAAGTTTCATGGTCTCAGGTCTTACATGCAAGTCTTTAATCCATTTTGAGTTAATTTTTGTGTATGGTGTAGGATAATGGTCTACTTTCATTCTTTTGCATGTGGCTGTCCAGTTTTCCCAATATCATTTATTGAAGAGACTTTCCGTTCTCCATTGTATGTTCTTGGCTCCCTTTTTGAAAATTAGCCATCCACAGACGTGCGGATTTATTTCTGGACTTTCAGTTCTGTTCCATTGATCTGTGTGTCTGTTTTTGTGAAGCACACTGATGTTTAAGAAGCACTACCTGATCACTATTTTGTTTTCCTGGGAAACTGTTGAGTTGGTTTGTGAATGAGCCTCAGATTCAGATCTGGTTAAGCTTCAGTTGTCAATTTATTCTGGCCCAATAGGACAGGACCCCCACGGAGAGATTAGTTCTTCACAGCCAAGGGAGGGTCTGGATCCTCAACACTTCAAACTCTTTACTGCAACCAGAGACAAACACGTCAGAACATAGGCCTGTGAGGGACCAGAGCAGGATTCCCAGGAAGCCACAGCTGGAACTGTGTGTGATGGGGGGGTGGGGAGGGGGAGCGGACTAACAGGCTGCTTCATCAAAGCTGCACACTTCAGAACATAATTAGGATGTGGAGAGAAGAGAAGTGAACCACCACCAGGAGACATGCTGGTAGCTGGTAGCAACCACATGGTTATAAATATAATGCAGCTGAATCCTCTTTGAAACATGATTTCATCGCAGGCACACAGGCATGCATGCACATGAATCCTGCTTAACGTGGGTCTTTTTAAAGCACAAAGATAACATCACATTTCTCCTCCCCCCTTCTGATCTTGACTTCCAGGAGGAATCTACGAAGTGTGGCTTTAAAGCAGATACTGTGGTTCTTATCTAAGTTTTGTTCATCTTTCCTTCCCTTGTGCTACCTTTTAGGTTTATCTTCCCCATCCCCCATATCTTCGAAACCACCTTCAAATTATAAGTTAAAAAACAATCCAAATTAAAGCAAGAAACTAAAAAAGAAAAAAATACTGGAGACTCTAGGCACCCTATACTGGAAACTGGAAACATTTTCAATCTGAAAGCTCTTTCATATTGAGGAATAAATTGTTTCATTAAGAAAATGCTTTAAAGAAAGGAAATGCAAATGTAAAGTGCATGATGCCAAAAAATAAAAAGAGCTGTACTGCCAAGAACAGTGGTAGGTATATAATAAGTAAAAGATTGGCAGAATGTGCTTAAAATTCCACAGACTTGAAGCCGATTTAACCCAAGAACCTGCTGTCTCAGGCTTCAGATCAAGCTGTGGGGGTGCAGGGCGCTGAGTTAGGTCCTGTCTGCCTGCCCCATCCTGAGGCCAGACCCCACCACCAGGGGGCGGACTCCCCCTGAGCTAGCTCGCTAATAATGCTTTCCCAGCAGAGGTCCATCCAAAGACAATGTGCAGAAAAAAAGAGCATACAATTATAGAGGAGCATAAAATTATATTTAGAACATGGTCTCAAATATAGAAAATGCATTTAAAAGAGACAATGGAAACAACAAAAGAGTAACATGGTTATCTCTGGGTAAGACTGTCATTTATTTTTATTTTCTTTATAATTTTCTATGTGCTCTAATATTTCTACAATGTAGAAAAAGTTGCTGGATGAAAGCTACAGCTGTGCCACAATTTACTCAGTCTCTGGGACATCCCTGGAGGAAGGAGAGAGGCACAAAGAAGGAATGACAAGTGTTTTGTCAGGCCTATATTTTTAGCCAAAGCCCCCAAATGTACACCTGCTCTCATTCTGTCTCAATCATGAGCATTTAATCAAGTTAATTCTGAGCAGTTAAAGCCCTGGGAGCCCTTACTGATAGTTCAACCTATAATTTCTTTGTGAGTTACAGAGCCAGAGATGAAGTAAGGCTGCTTCCCTTTTAGGAGCCCTGTCTCTGGTTTTTGCCTGTGTTTCTTTTGTTTCAATGTTAGCATCCTTTGGAGACCAGAACAGCATTGACAGCCCCCAAAAGGAGCAGCAGGGCAGATTCCAGTAGTAAAGCAGCATCCTTCAGGCCAAAGGGGGAAAGATGAAAGGGGCCTGGCTTCCTGTATTTTATCACAGCCTTAGGCACTAGGTCTTTGTGACTAAGCCAGAGGATTGCTTCTCAGCCCCAAGCATTCTCCTTGAGGACTTCTCCTCTGGCCAAGGTCAAAGAGGGCACCTAAGGGAGGGAAGTGAGCTGGAACAAGCATGTCATCGATGACCTCACCCAGAAAATGGGCAGGGAAGGGAGCTGGAACAAAAAGGCAGAACACTGAGCATCATGAAAGGAAGCTACTCACTCCTGGGCTCTGGAAAGCCAGTGTTAAAGACAACAGCAGCCTTGACCTCTGTGTTGGAGTTGTGGGCTGAGGCTCTCTCATGAAAGTGTTAATTCTGTACCCCTACCCCAACTCTGAGTGGGTGCCTTCCACACAGAGGTGATTAATATATATTTGGCTAATTCATTACAAACTGTTCCAAGGTATCCCTCCCTTTTCCTCATCGTGTCTTCTTCTCCCCTGAATTCACTCATTTATTCTATTCGGATTTAGTGAGTGCCTACCATATTCTAGACACTATGCTGTCTAGAAACTCCAGATGAATAGGAATTCAAAGATAAATAAGTCACAGCCCCTATGTCACAGAGCTTACAGCTGAGTTGTAGCCGTGTGTGTGTTGGTGTGGGGGAGAGACAGATGTCTGGTCCTTACATGTGACAGTGTGACAGGTCTATGTTAGGACGTGTACCAGGTATGGTGGGGGAGCAAAGGGAAAGTGGTGAAGTACCCATCAGGAGTGCTGGTCAGACATCTCTTCATGAAAAGGTGACCCCTGAGCTAAGTCTTAAACATGATCTGGGCAGAATTTCTAAAAGCAGAAATGGAGCAGGAGGCAGTGCAGATGCACGAGCAGCAGGCAGAGGTGAGAGTGGGGCGTGCTGCCTGGAGCTGGCTTCACAGAGGCAGAGGCAGCAGCGAAGCCGGAGAGGTCGGCTGAGGTCAGACCAAGGGGAGCCAGGCTACCAGGTCTGAACTTAATTCCACAGGCAGTGGACCACTCATGAGGATTTGTAAGCAGAAGAACACAATCAGATCTGTGTTTCAGCCAAGTTGTTCTGGTCACAGGGTGGAGGATGTACTGGTGGGAAGAGAGGCAACAAGCAGAGGCCTCTTCCATGTGAGAGCTCATTACAAGAGCCCTAGAAGGAACAGGCACCAAAAGTAGGCTCTGGGGCAGCAGGAATGGGAAGCAAACAAGTAAGGGAGACATTACAGGGAGACCCAAGAGGTGGAATCCTCATGACCTGACAAGAGGTTGCATGTGTATAGACTGAGCAAGCAGGAGGAATCAACCAGACTTCACGCTGAGTTACTCAAGAATGTGGTTGTGCATTCAGGCAATATCTAGAGATGATGGGGAACTTGGAAATTCCCCTTTTTATTTTGGCAAAACATCATGTATTAACATCCTTAAGCTTCTATAATGAAAAGCTTGAGAATAAGAGTGTTAAAGAAGCAAGGACCTCATAGAGGTCACAGCCACTCATGGGCTGTGCGGCCTGGGAAGTCATTCTACCACTTTAGCCTCAACTTCCCATTCTGCAAAATAGGGATGATCACAGAATCTATTTCCCTGGGTTGTTGTGAACAGGAGAGAGGAGATGACCCTTGTGCAGTATTTAGCAGAGAAGCCGACAGAGTTGCTTGCACCGAATGTTAGCTACCATTACCTTCATTATTAGCACAGGTTCAGGATGCACTCTGAACAATGTCAGGGCCTTAGCTTAACCTAGCATCAGGAAAAAAACTAGCATTAGGAAAACATTTTCCTAAAATCCTGTCTTCTTGGATGGTTTTCATCACACTCAGCTGAAAATCACACTTCATACTTCATGTAAAAAAAGGAGAAGGCATCCAAAGCTGCAAAGCTTCTCACCATTTAGAATGAAATCCGAAGGCTGGATGGGGGCCTTGTAAGCCCCATAAGCTTTGGCCCTAGCTCCCCTCCAAACCCTCTCTACTTTCCCCCTCACTCACTTCAAGGCAGCCAGACTTGCTCTGCTGCTCCTCAGACATACCCAACAAGTGCCCACCTTGGAGTCTTTGCACTTGCTATTCCTTGTGTCTGGGATGCTCTTTGCCTGACATCTTCTTGGTTGACTTCCAGCGTTTGCTTAAATTTCCTTTCCTCAAATAGGGCCTTTTATGACCACCCTAAAATTGCCCCCTCCATCAGTCTCTATTCCCTTATCCTGCAGTATTTTTCTTCATTGGATTTATTGTCCAATAAGATGTTCAGACATCTTATGATATACATAATTATTTCTTTATTGCTTGCCTTCCTCACTATAAGTTTTGTTCTGTTCAACTTATCATTGTGCGTAAAGTAGAGCCTGGTACTCAGTAGATTCTTAATAAATATTTGTTGAATGAATGAAGCACTTCCTCTTGGCAATACTTCTCTTGGTTCCCCTGGGTTTCTCCCTGCTGCTGCAGACAAGCCTTTTTTGTCACCTTCACTGGGTTTTCCTTTCCTTTTTTTTTTTTTTTTTTGAGGAAGATTAGCCCTGAGCTGACATCTGCCACCAGTCCTCCTCTTTTTGCTGAGGAAGACTGGCCCTGAGCTAACATCCATGCCCATCTTCCTCTACTTTATATGTGGGATGCTTACCACAGCATGGCTTGCCAAGTGGTGCCATGTCTGCACCCAGGATCTGAACCGGCGAACCCCAGGCCACCAAAGCAGAGCGTGCGAACTTAACTGCTGTGCCACCAGGCCGGCCCCTGGTTTTTCCTTTTCTAACTGACTTCTGTATGCTGGTGTTCCTCAAGCCTCTGTCCTTCGTCCTTCTTTTCTCTCTTTTCTCTTACCCTAGGTGACCTAATCCATTTCTATGAATTTAAATACCATCTTTATGTGGCTGACTTCCAAATTCCATCTCCAGCCCAGAACTCCAGTCTTAGATGGCCAATTGTCTAACTGACATCTCCACTTGAACGGATAATAGGCATTTCAAGTTAACAATCCATAACTGTATTCTTGGCCCCCCTGCCATACACACCCCAAGCAAAACCTGCCACCCTCTAGAACTTCTGAATAGGAAGATAAATCTGGTTGTAAAGAGGGAAAAACCGTTCTATTTATGTAAGACTTTACTTAAGTGGGACTGAAAAAAAATCAGTTGTATTGGGGCCAGCCCTGTGGCAAAGTGGTTAAGTTCCTGCACTCCGCTTTGGTGGCCCCGGGTTTCACTGGTTTGGATCCTGGGCACGGATCTGCTTATCAAGCCATGGTGAGGCGGCGTCCCACATAGCAGAGCCAGAGGCACTCACAACTAGAATATACAACAGTGCTCTGGGGGGGAAGAAGGCACTTTGGGGAGAAGAAGGAAAAAAACAAAAAAGAAGATTGGCAACAGATGTTAGCTCCAATGCCAATCTTTAAAAAAAGGGCAGTTGTATCAAAGGAGAGGAGGAGGTAATAGAAATTACGGGAGTGTTGGGCCCTCTTTAGCACTAGCATGGTCCTCCTTCCCAGTCCTCACTATTTTAGAAAAAGACTCCACTTGCTACTGGGTTACTCAAATCAAAACCCTAGGATTCCTCCCTTTCTCTCACTTTCACATCCAACCCGTCAGCTAGTTCTATTTTCCACAAAGTACAACTTGAAGCCATCCTCCTCTCAGTGTCTGCTGCTGCTTCTGTGTCGTAGATCATCATCATCTCTCACGTAAGCTCCTGAAGGGCCCCCTAACTCATCTCCCCATGCCCACTCTTGCTGCTTTGAACCTATTGTCCAAACAGCATCAAGACTGGTCTTCTTACACTGTAAACCATATCATAATGTGTTTTTTAAAACCCTTAAATGACCACCTATGTACTTACAGTAGTACTTGAACCCCTGGCACTGGCCACACCCAAAGCCCTGCTGATCACTCCACTTTCAGCAGGTACCTTTCTCCACCTGAGCGGATACACTACAGCCAGGCTTCCATCTGAACTGAAGATACACCAAGCTCCTTATTGTTTGAGGCCTTTTACTATGCTGTTCCCTCTGTCTGGAATGCTCTCTTTCAATCCTTTACATGACTAGCTCCTTTCCTTTTCATCCTTTCTCATTTTATACAGCACCTTCTCAGAGAGGTTTGCCCTGATCACCTATCTGAATATTTAGCAGTTAAATCTAAATATTGTTTTAAAATGTTAAAATAAGATAAAGCAATCTTGGCCAAAATGGAGTTACAGGGAATGAATTTATTCAGCAGCCTCAAACAACTGAAAAACTGGTCAAAATATATGAAACAATGTTTTCAGATGCTGGACTTCAGGGAGCAGAGGTGAGTAATCCCTGAAAGAACAGAAATGAACAAGGTGAGCCCGGGATTGCCACAGGTTGCTGCCTGGAGAGAGTGCGCAGAATGCAGCGTCAAGAAGGGTAACCTAGGCTGAGCCTCGTGGTCTCCCTGGGTCAAGGAAATGGAGTTGGGGGTCTGGGTAGGCCACGGTGGCTAGAGTTTACAGGGCAGAGTACCAGAAAATAGAGAGCAGTGCAAAGAAAGAGCTCTGGAAATGTGCTGAGGATCTCCCTTGAAGCTCCAGCAGAATACTGATCAGTGCTGTGTGGGAGGAAACTACACAGTGCCAGGGAGAGAACAACCTAAAAGGATTAGAAGGAACAATCCCTGAAATTTACACAGGGCTAGAAATAGTTTGTGTTTCCATCAGCCAAAGTGGAAAAGCTCCAAATTCATGGGTTGTCAGGCAGGGTCCTCAGAAGACTTTTATATCAGCAGAGCAGAAAATTACTCCTAAACATTGCTCTGATTCTGAATAATGAAGCATAAAACCAAACGTCAAATCAGGAGAAACTAGACTCAAACTGTTTCCAAATAGCATAACTCTGTCCCAGAACAAAGCACAGGAATATTCGTAAGAATATAAAAATATGGAGCATTCAACAGGGTAAAATTTTACAACTGTCATCTAATAAAATATTACCAAGCTTGCAAAGAAGCAGGACAATACAACCCATAATAAGGAGAAAAATCAATCAGTAGAAACAGACCCAGAAATGACACAGATGATGGAATGTGTAGACAAGGACATTTAATACTTACTATAACTATATTCCATATTATAACTACATTCCATGTTAAAGGAGGTAGAGGAAAGATAGATCATGTTAAGTAGAAATATGGAAGGTATAAAAAAAGATTCAGATCAAATTCTAGAGATGAAAACTAAATGATCTGATACAAAACAATACACTGGATGGGATTAATAGCAGATTAGACATTGTGGGAGAAAAGATTAGTAAACATGAAGAAACAGCAATAGAAACTGCAAAATGAAACACAGTTTAAGAAGACCAAAAGAAAAAATGACAGAGCATCAGTGAACTGTGGGCAACTTCAAGCAGCCTAAGGGGATGGTGAGGAAACTTTTGGGAGTTGATATGTTCATTGTCTTGATGGTGGTGATGGTTTTACAGCTGTATACATGTTACAGCTCGTCAAATTGTATGCTTTAGATGTATTCAATTTATTGTACTTCAATCATGTCTCAACATTGTTATAAAAAGGCAACCTGGAACTAAAATCCAAAATGGTATCACCATGGAAAATGGAAGTGAGGTGGTGGAGGAGGGGTTTGGGAGAATAAGTGGGGGAAGCAATAATTTTTTAAACAACTTCTATTTGGGAAGAGTGGGTATGAATACCTATTAATGTATAAATTGTTATAAAAATGTTTTAAAACAAGTATCTTAAAAATTTATGGGTAGCCACTGAATGAAGCAAAACAGAATATATAACTTGAAACTAGCGGAAGAGAAAGCAGAAGAAAAAATACTGATCAATCCAACTAAAACAGAAAAAGGAAGAATAAGACAGTAAACAGAAACTGAAAATAATTGAATGAAGCTTTTCATTCATGAAACTAGAAAAGGAACCACAAAAATATCCTGAAATAAGTAGAAAGAGGGAATTCATAAACTTAAAGCAGAAATGAAAAGGAAAAGGAAAACTGTCAAGTTCATCAGTAAACCCAAACCTGTTTTTTTGAAAAGATCAGTAAAATGAACTTTGGCAAGTATTAAGGGGGTAAAAAGACAAGAGGTATAAATCGCATTAGGAATGAATAGGGGAGGCAATATTAGAAAATATATTTTTTTAAAAATTCCAAGCAAATATTATTTTTACGCCAATACATTGTTTTTTAAATCACCTTTGTTGAGGTATAATTTACACACATTAGAATGCACACATTTTAAGTGTATTATTTGAGGAATTTTGACAACTATATATCACTTACCACTTGTAACTACCACCACAATCAAGGTGCGGAATATTTCTGCCAACTCAGAAGGTCCCCTGTGTCAGTTCCCAGTCAATTCCCTTCCCCTACCTCTTGGCCCAAGGTAATTGCTGATCTGATTTCCATAATTACAGTTTTGCCTTTTCTCAAGTTTTGTATAAATTGAAACATATAGTATGTATTCTTTTATACATGCCTTTCTTCATTCAACAAAATTATCTTGAAATTCATCCCTGCTGAATATCAATAGTTCATTCCATTTCATTCCTGGGTAACAGTCAACTATGGATCTACCACAATTTGTTTATCAGTTCATCAGTTAATGAACATTTGGGTTGTCCAGTTTGGAGCTCTAAGTAGAAGTGCCATGAAAATTCATGTGTAAGTCTTTGTGTGGATATATATTTTCATTTCTCCTAAATGAGTGGAATTTCTGGGTCCTGTGGTAAGTATATGTTTAATTTTATAAGAAACTGTCATGCAATTGTCCCACCACTAATGTATGAAAGTCCTAGTTGCTTCACATCCTCACCAACATTTTATACCAATATATTTGAAAACCTAAATGAAATAGACAATTTTCTAAAAAGATATAAATTACCAAAATTGGCTGAAGGAAAACTAGGAAAGCTGACAAGACTAATAACCATACAAAATATTGAAATGGTAATCAAACGTCAACCCCACTCTCCAAAGATAATACTAGGATCAAAGAGTTTTACTAGTAAGTTCTAACAAACTGTCAAGGAATAGATAATTCCCATCTATTGTTCAGTGTGAACAGAGAAAAAGATGGCAGTTCATTTTATGAGGCTATGACAACACTGATACCAACATTTTGTAAGGATAGCACAAAAATATCCATAATTCGATATCACTCCAATCAACGAAGCAAAAATTCTATATTAAATATGCTTTAAAAAATAAAGCAATGCCTCACAATCAAGAAGAGGTTATACTAGGAATGGTAGGATGCTTCAACATTAGAAAAACCAGGGATATCACTTATTAACAAATTAAAGGATAAAACCATATGGTCATGTGAAAAGATGCACAAAAAGCACTTAAAATTTCATCTCTTTCTTGATTTTAAAACATATACATACAACACGTATATACATACTTAATAAACTGAATACAGAATGCACTTTCTCTGGGAAGCATATATAACTAGAAAATCCAAGAGAATCTACCAGCTCTATTTGAACTGATCTGAGTGTTCAGCAGGGGGGGCGAAATACACAAGACTAACATTAAAACCAATACCTTCTCTACACACCAGCAGTAACCAAGTGGAAAATATAATGGAAAAAAGAAAGTTTTCCTAGTAGTCCCAAATATAGTTTAAGAATAAAACTAACAAAAAATGAGCCAGACCTTTATAAGGAAATTTATAAAACTTATTCAAGGACTTTATTTTAAATCTCAGCCTCTGTGTTTCCTTCCTAATACTTATTAAAAACCGCATAAAAAGAAATCATATTCTTTCCAACAATGTTATTTAAGAATGCGGAAAAACAAAACCAAACCGCCTGGGTTGATTCATTTATTTTGGTCCTCTTCTCCCCAGTGGAGTGCAACCTTGAGGGCAGAGATCTTGTTTGTTGTGTTCCTCACTCTGTCCCCACCCAATATCTTGCACAGCCTAGCACACAGTAGGCCCTTTACAGTCGTAAAACACGGTAAAACCGGAAGCCCTCGCCGGTCCTCCTCTTCTCCATCTACTTTGACGCATGTTGCGCAACAATGTGGCTAAATTGCTCCAAGCCTCCCACGTGACAACACCTCAGCCAACCACTCATCCCAGCCAATCAAATGCTTCGCACCTGGGCCCGCGCTCGCTGCACCCCGCCCCCACTGCGCGCCAGCGGCGTCTTCCGGTGGTCTCGCTGTTGTCTGTGTCAGCGGCTGCGCGCTGCGCCCTGATTGGCCGAGAGCTGCGGGCCGGCGCGCAGGCGCGGCCTCAGTTACTAAGGGCGGGAGCCCGGCGAGGGCGCCGGCGGCTGTGCGGTCTCCGGGCGGCGTCGAGGTCTGCGCACGCTCGCCATGCCGAACCGCAAGGCCAGCCGGAATGCCTACTATTTCTTTGTGCAGGAGAAGATCCCCGAGCTCCGGGGCCGAGGCCTGCCCGTGGCTCGCGTGGCTGATGCCATCCCCTACTGCTCCGCTGACTGGGCGGTAAGCTGGAGGGGGGTGAGCGAGGGCCGGGCAGTTGGGCAGGTGCCAGGGCGAGGCGGTGGCGGACGAGGCCACGAGGAGGCCGGTGACCCCTTGGGCCTGCCGGAGGGAGAGGGGGGCCCCTGTGCCGGCCCGGGGCGGACTGCCGCCCGGCAATGTCCGGCGTCGCCTGAGGGCCAGGGCGCTGGATCCTCACTGCCGCTTCTCCCCGTGGCTGCCGCTCCGTCTCCCCAGCTCCTGAGGGAGGAAGAAAAGGAGAAATACGCAGAAATGGCTCGAGAGTGGAGGGCTGCCCAGGGAAAGGACGCCAGGCCTTCGGAGAAGCAGGTAAAGGTGGCCAGCGAGGAGCCGCCTGCCGGGCACGCGGGCGGAGGGAGGGGAGGTTGAGGGCAGACTGCTGGGTGACGGGACTCAGTGCAGGGGAGTTTCCCGTTCTCGGCCCGCCGTCGGAAGCCCTGTGAGGAGCCCCGCGGGCTCCGTGAGGGGCGAGCTGGTGTCGCTCGGGGCGGAGAGGCCGGCGTCCCTGTTGGGAAGCCCGCGGCCAGTAAACGTGCGCGGCGGGGGGGTGTTGGTGGTCGGGGCGTGTACTCGATGGCCCCTGAGGGCCCTTTCCGACTCCGTTATGATTAAAGAACCTTTTTTCGGATATTTAACGGTAGTTTGGACCGTCTTGTCTTTTTCAATGACCCCTGACACCACGCTAGCTGCGTTGTTTAAAATATTGAAATAAAGACTTGCAGATGTTGGTCAATTTTTGTGCGCTTTACACGTAAGAGTTGGATAGAGTTTATTTGGGTAAGTTTCTGTGTAAGTGGAATGTTAAAGTACTGAAGTTTGTTTTCTTGCTGACTTGTGTGAAGAAAAGGCGGGGTGGTTGTGGGGTCTCCCCTTCCCTGGGCGTTCCTTCCTTCTCCCGTCGCATCTCAAACGGTGACGCGGGATGGAGGTTCAGGGGAGCTTCGCTTGCTTTAGATTTGGGAGATTTTTCTTTTGTGGATTTATGTTTGAGTAGAAGCTCTAATCAGTTGAATTTGTACTTATATTTGCGAGCGTTTTTTTTTTTTTTTTACTTCAGTTTATTATAAGACGTTTCTCCTGAGAGTGAAGCCATATTGTGTATATGCTTCATTGAGTCAGCGGTGGTTGAACTGGTTATTTACCGCTCACCTTTTGATTCGGAATATTTATAGGTTTTGCTGCCGTCTGCCTTCTGGTGTTGGTGCCTTGACAGATGTGTGTATTTACTCGTTGCGTTCGTTGGCTGAGTAACCTGCGGGCGGTTTTGCAGTTCTGCCGAGTTTAGTGCATGGTGTACAGCGCCCAGCAAGCGTCTGATATGCGGTCCCTCATTCCCTTCCTCTTTAGAAACCTGTTTCCACCCCGCTGAGGAGGTCAGGCATGCTCGTGCCAAAGCAGAGTGTCTCACCCCCGGATATGGCCAGCTTGTCTCTGAAAAGTGATCAAGGTAGGGTAATCCGAAAATGTTTTGCTTAGGTAAATTTGGATGCTCAAAATACTACGATATATTGCCGAGTAAATATATGTTCTGTTTATTTTAATCCTGCATTTCAAAGTAATTGACTACAAGTGTTCCAACACGATGATGCTAAAGTTGTGAAAGATCAGGTAATTTACATTTGTTGAAATAGCACTGGAGAGTTATTTTACAAAAATCTGGTCTCGATTTCTACCACTTCATATGTTATTAAATGTACTTTTTTGGTTTAAGTGTTGATAGCTAGACACTTGAATACACTTGTTATAATGCTAAAGATGAGTTGTTAAGCTAGCCTAGAGAGGAACATAGCTAATACGAGTCCTTGCTGTTCCTCCTGGCTGTTTCCATTAATTGTGTTCTGACTTTGTTGAAGATTAATCAGCTTTTAACAGTCTTAAATGTGGCAAGTCCTCTGAATAGACCCTTTTCACCACCTCACATTTCTTTCTTCCTGTAGAGAAATTATAGGTGGTCTGGTGTATATTAGTAAAAAGTAAAGAAAGAGTGAACTAAATTGCCCATAGTTTATATCAGTTTTTTTCTACACTGATTCTACCTGGTTTATTTCCCAAACCCTTGTATTTGTTGAATATGGGTCACAGCTTTTCTCCGGGTGTTCCTGAGATTCAGGGTTTATGTATAGCTAAATTGTGTAGAGCTGGTTGCAAGTTTGAATCATTTGGTGGCTTCATGCAAAGAGTGGTTACTACTGTACTTCAATCCCTGATAACTGTAATTATAAAAATTTTCATTCGTTTATCTGCTACGCTTAATTAGTTTTCTCTTTTCCAACTCATTTAGGAATATAGGAATACAAAGAAAATGGTTCTAAAACTTTTGTTTTGTTGAAGAAGTAAATTTGGGACTCATCTGTTTGTTTTGTCTTTTTTTTTTTTTTTTAGCTCTCCTTGGAGGCATTTTTTATTTTTTGAACATATTTAGCCATGGTGAGCTACCTCCTCATTGTGAACAGCGCTTTCTCCCTTGTGAAATAGGCTGTGTTAAATATTCTCTCCAAGAAGGTATTATAGCAGATTTCCACAGTTTTATAAATCCTGGTAAGTGTCCACATAGAGTAGATGCTGAATCTTAAAAATATGTTTTTTATGTTGACTTTATTTGATAATATCTGTTTTCTTAAAAGCTGGTGCACAGCTGAGTTCTTATAACAAGACTTCATAATAATTAGTTGAAAAACTGTTAAGAATTAGGGATGACAGAAAGTTTTTGGCTTTTAGCCTAAAGCATTAGCATTGGGTGAATAGACTGCCTGAAAAATGTGTAGGCTGTTCTTTGCTTACCTGCAGCCTTACATCTTGGAATTTTCTAAAAGCTGTTTATATCTTTGCTCTTTTCTTTCTCTGCCCCACCCGTCACCTCAGCAGGTGTTAACCTGCTGTTGCTTTGTAACCTTGAGCGAAGTACAGTTGTCCCTTGGTATCCAAAGGGGATTGATTCTAGGACCCTTCCCCTCCCATGCGAAAATTGGAGGATGTGTCAAGTCCCTTATATAAAATGGCATAGTGCAGTGAGTACAGTTGGCCCCCTGTATCCGTGGAATTTCGATATGTGGTTGAATCTGTGGATGTGAAACCTGTGGATACAGAGGGCCAACTGTACTTCATCTTTCTGAACCTATTAGCTCATCTGTAAATGGGGATAATACCTATTGCAGGGCTGTTCTAAGGAATACATGAGAAGGTCTGGAAATAACAATACTTAATAGGCTCTTGGATGTTCTCAGTATCTCTTCTGCCAGCTATTCCACCCAATCAGAACCAGTTGGTTATGAAGATGTAGGATTTGATTCAGTTCCCAAGAGAATAGATAGTAGTTAAGGAACAGTATAACTTTAAAGGTAAGTAGGAGAAATATATATAGGGAGAAGAGTAAAGGAGAAGAGATTGGGGAAAGAAGAACTTCGTCTTCAGTCTTGTGACTTGCTTTAAAATTCATTAGAACAGACCAGCACTTTTCCTTATTTTTAGATGACAGAAAAACGAATCATCCTGCTAACACTTGGGAGGGTTGCTACTTAGGACAAGTTATTTAACTGATTTTTTCGTGTGGATCTAAATAAAACATTAAAAGGATAGAATTTGGAGTTGTTTTCCCCTGAAGAATACATACTCGTCTTTGTGTATCAAGGGCCTCATGAATCCCTGAGGCCCATTCATGGAGCCCTAGGATTCCTTTAGCACAAGTTTGCCTTACCTAGTGTTTCTTTGTCTGTAAGAAATAATTTTTTAAAGGAGCTTAGACAGCATACCAAAATTCTTTGATCCTCGTACCTTTGGTTTAAAAAAAAAAAACAACACTATGAAGGTTCAATCTTCTGTATTTTCACATAGCTATGCCAGTTACCTACCTATGTCATGACTTGGTCATCCTATGAAATAATACTGTAGCACAACCAGATAGCTTCCAGATTTCTGCTTCTCTAAACAAAGTAATTTATTTTGTATTATAGGTGAAATTCCACGAGGATTTCGGTTTCATTGTCAGACTGCAAGTAAGTATTGAGGAATGGGGTAGACTATAGCTATTGACTATGTGTGTACCTGGTTCAGACTTACTCTTTAAACACACACATAAAACATAAGTTGGGGAAAGAATCACCTTAAGTTATTGTTGGACAGTGTCCTTGGAAGTGGTAGATGGTGTATGTGATCCTTAAAAACTTTAAAGTTATGTAGACTTGTAGCATAATATCTCTTTTCCTTTATGGGGAGTGTGATTTTATTTTCTGCATATATCCTTTGGCCTCAAGATCAGCTGCTTTTTTTGGCCAGTTACTTAGGTAACTCTTTGAGAGGTATCAGATTATCTAGATTTAGGGCCATTTACAGGGATGTCCATTCAAAATTAAGAAAAAAAGTTGATGCTTCAAAAATAATAGAATGATAGTGACAAACAGCTCTGAATTAATGTTTTTTTTAAGATTGGCCCTGAGCTAACATCTGTTGCCAATCTTCCTCTTTTTTTTTTCTCTTCGCCCCAAAGCCCCCCAGTACATACTTGTATATTCTAGTTGTAGGTGCTTCTGGTTGAGCTATGTGGGATGCCGCCTCAGCGTGGCCTGATGAGTGGTGCTAGGTCTGTGCCCAGGATCTGAACCGACGAAACCCTGGGCCACAGAAGTGGAGCATGCGAACTTAACCACTCAGGCACAGGGCTGGCCCCTGAATTAATTTTTTAGATGAGGGAAACAGGTTTTTATTTATGTATTTAGCAACTGAAGGACATGACTGTGCATATCCTACTATATACTAGATGCTTATTTGTGTGAGTGCCACTGGCTTACTGTTTCTTTATTCTGATAATTTAAAAAAATTTTTCTAAAGGCTTGTTGTTATAAGCTTTTCACATTAACCAAATTAACAGAAAGCGTGGTTCTTAAACCTGTTAAAGACTCTAGGAATGTTTTCTTAACTTATAATTAAAACTGAGCACAATGTTTTTCATTCAGGAAGCAGGATCTTTGGAACTCACCAATTTAAGCATGTCTTAAAATGGCCAGTTTAATAACCCTGGGAAATGTGCCAATTAAATAAGATAAATGACTGTGTTAGAGTGACCACTGTGCCGACATAGTAACTAAAAGAGCCTGTGCGGCTATGATCTAGCCGATGTTTAGGAAAGACCGTGTTTCGTACAGTAACACACTGAATCAGATTTACACATGGCCGTGAAGAGTTTGGGAAGTAGCTAAAGATCGTGCATGTAGATCTTTCAAATGCTCCTGTGCTGTCTGGCCTTTTATGAAGTATGTGTAAGTGAAATCAAGTGAATGCTTCGTGGACATGGGTTAGCACCTTACAATCAAGGAATTTCAAAACCGGAAATGATTTTGGCCTGGAGTCCATTGATTTCTCCCACCCCCACCAGGTGTTCCCCTGAAGAGGAGCTTCAGGTTCTGTTGCGTGTGGAGGGGTAGAAGGTCTTGCCCTTCTCATTCTCCCCCACTTGAGCCTGAGAGCTCTGTTTCCGTCTGTTTTACTGGTTAATGATTTTCTTGAGAGAAGTTCTACTTTAAAAACTGCCTGAGCCACCGTTGTGAAGCTCTATCAGCTTTTTAAATGAAGCTTCATACACAAAAAAAGAATGTAACATTCACTTAAGATAGAAAGAATATTAACGAACAGCAGTGCACCTGCCAGTCAGCGGAAGAGAGAGCACATTGCCGTTATCGTTGAAGGCCCCTGTGTCTCTCCTGGTGCATCCCCGTCCCTCTTTATGAGAGGACCACTGTTCTCAATTTTGTGTTAATTGTTTCCTTTCTTTTATGAATGGTTTTACTGTGAATACATGCATACTTACTTAAGTGATGTATTTAATTTTGCTTGTTTGAACTTTGACATAATTAACATACTGTGTGTCTATTTCTGTACTTGTACTTGTTTTTTGACTCTACAATGTCTTTTCCCCATTTTTTTATTGGATTGTCTTTTATTGATTTGCGGAAATTTATTGTATCTGTTTATTGACTTTTAACAGTGTGCAGATATCTATTTTTAGTTTGTGCCTTGTATTTTTTTACTCTCATAGTATCTTTAAATGAACAGAACTTTTTTTAATTTAGTAAGTATATCTTTTCCCTCATGATTTTTTATGTCTTATTTAAGAATTCTCTACCATGAAGATAGTCTTTATTTTCTTCTAAAAATTATAAAGTTCTGTTTTTCATATCCAAGTTCTTTGGAATTGGCTTGTATATAGTGTGAAGTAGAGACTCAGTTTCTTTTTTCCGTTTTTTTCTATGTGGATAATCAGTTGTTTTGTTACCATTTATTGAATAATCAGTTTGTTCCCCGGTATGTAGCGCCACCTGTATCATACCACATTTCTGTTTGTGCGTGGGTCTTTTTGATATTTTTATTCTGTTCTATTGGTCTCCTTTGTTTTTCATGTCCATATCATTTTGTTAAACACAATATTTTGATAATATTTACTTAATTAGACAAGTCCCTTGACTTTGTTCTTTGGGAATATCATGGTCATTCTTGACCTTTTGCTCTCCTGTACGCAATTTAGAATCAGTTTATCATGCTTCACAAAAAGCCATGTTGAGTTTTAGGTTGGGAATCACCTTTAAATCTTTACATCATTTTGGAGAAAACTCACAGCTTTGTGATATTGATTATGTGAACATGGGGCTACGCTTATTTTTTAAATATGTAATGTCTTGCAATAAAGTCTTAAAACTTTCTCTGTAATGGTCTTAATATCTTGTTAAATTAAAGCTTATTTTTGTTGCTATTATGAGTGATATCTCTTGAAATTGTATTTTCTGATTGTTTACTTATGTTTTTTGGTTTTATTCCACCATTGCTAAACTCTAACTCTGAATTTTGAGTAATTTCTTTATACAGTCATATCTGTGACGTGACTTTCTTTCTAATCTATGTATCTTTTATTTTAAAATTTAAAAATGTGTTTCATCTTAGTGGGCTGGCTAGGATCTCTAGTTTCTAATGTTTCACCACCGAGTATGCTGATTGCTGTAGTTTTCTTTCTCTTTTTCCCTTATTTTTGGTATGCAAATGAAGTTCCCTTCTATTCCCAGTTTGGCTGGAGATACTAATTGCACATTTTAATGAATACTCTCTCTGTATCTCAGATGATTTGTGTCTTTTGTTCGTGTGGTGATTTACTAATGTTAAACCAGCCGTACGTTCCAGGAGCAGACTCAATGTGGTTACTGTATAGCTCTTAAATAAATTGCTGAATTTGGTTTGCTAATATTTTGTTTTGGATTTGTGCATTCATGTTAAAGACTGAGGTTAACCTTAGCTAATTTTGTTATCAAGGTAATTTTGCCATCCTAAAACAGGTAGAGGTAAGTTCTCAGTTTTTGAGTTTACATTTGGTTCTTTTTTATATTCTGCTGAAATTCTCAGTATTTTTTATTTTCCTGAACATAGTAAGTCTCATTATTTTAAAGTCTTATGTCTGATAACCCTATTAGAGGGATCTTCTTTTTGGGTCTATTTTTAGTTATCTTGGTGTTCAATCAGGTTATCAGATCTCTTCATGTGTCTGGTTAGTTTTAGTTGAGTGCTGAGTAGTGCATGTGAAAACTTGTTCCTCTCCAAGGAAGACTTATCATTGCCTCTGGCAGAAAGGGAGTCACAAGCCCTCTTGGATTGCCTTAAGCCAATTTCAGGGATTGAGATAAAGTAAAACTGGGCTTCAGACTTTATGAGAATCAGTCTATTTCTGGTTACCCTTTACTGAAAAAAGGGGGAATGTGGACAGATTCACCAAAGGATCATCGGTAAAATATACGGTTAATTTCACAGCATAGACAATGGAAGCCAGAAGACAATTGAATATTTTTTTAATTACAAATGTTTTATGTACACAAGTAATACTGGAGTAATATTTTTAATTCTTACTAGCTCTAGGTCTGTTGAAAACTGCTTTAGTTTCTTAGCCTCTAAATCTCTTCCACAGTTGGTAAATGTTCAAACTACCAGCAAACCACGTGCCAGATTCAGCTCTCTGGAATTTCTTCCTTTCTGAGATTTTTGGGCCCAGAATTCCTCACTGTGTTTTTACTTCTGCCTTGCTGTTAAGCAAGTGATCATTTCTTCAGCTTTTCCCTCGTCTGTCGTTATCAGAAGTTGAACTCTTCCTGTATCCTTTTCTCTTTCTTTCTTTTTTTTGGTGAAGAAGATTGGCCCCGAGCAAACATCCGTGCCAATCTTCCTGTATTTTGTATGTGGGATGTTGCCCACAGCATGGTTTAATGAGCGGTGTGTAGGTGCCCACCGGGCATCCGAACCTGTGAACCCCAGGCCACCAAAGTGGAGTGTGTGAACTTAACCACTACACCACCGGGCCAGCCATCCTTTATCTTTTTTTATAGTTTCCAGTTTTATGCTGAAATTTGTAATTTGATCTCCTCAGATATAAGCGTGATGATTTAAAGTCTGTGTCCAATAACTTCAGTATCTGGAATACCTTTGGATCTCTTTCTGTCAACTTTGTTTTGGTTCTCGTTGTCGTTTGTGTACCTGGTTATTCATATAGTGTTTAAAAGATGATTTTAGAGTAATTTGAGGCTTACAGTGAGGTTCCTTCTCCCAGAGAGGATTTATGTCTGCTTTTTCTAAACACCTGGGACCCCAGCAAAGCCTCAAGAGCTGTCAAAAGTACATTCCTCAGCCATTCGCCTTCTTCTTCTGGAATCCAGGGGAAAACTGCCCCCAAAGCTGGTCTCCCCTCTCTGGATTTCTCTGTTCTCTTGCGTCTTGATCTAATAATTCCTACTGCTGTGTGTGCTCTCAATATCTCAAGCATTTTAAATTTTTGTGGGAGGGTCGATCTGAGTTACGTTTTTACTGGAAGTGAAAATCTTCATTATACAACCTTTTAAAAAGCAGTCCTTGCTATTAAGTTCTCCAGCCTCATTGAAAGGCAACGTGGGAGGAGTGAAAACGCTGTAGGCTCAGTTGCTTTACAAACCTGGATTGAGTCCTGACTCCACTGTTGGCCAACTATTAAACCTTCTGCTAACTTCTGGGAGTCTCAGTTATGTCTTCTCTGATGTGTGTATATCATCTACCACACAAGATTAGGGCGTAAAATGTGTAAAGTACGTGACTGTGACCAGGCTTGGTACAAGTGCCTAAATATGAATTAGCCACTGCCGTCCTCCATGTACCCCTCCTCCCACACCTAATCCATAGTGTTTGTCTTGGTCAGATTTTCAACTTCTGCCTCCTTTTTATTTCCTTCAGGTGATTCTAGTCACAAGATTCCTATTTCAAATTTTGAACCTGGGCGTGACCAAGCAGTTGTGTTACAAAACCTTTATAGATTTATTCATCCAAGCCCAGGGAGCTGGCCACCTATCTACTGCAAGGTAATTTCAGTGTAAGAACTTCTTTTAAGACCTCCATTTAGATGCCAGAAGATCCATGAAGGGGACCCAGAGACAGACCTTTTGCCTGTGTATTAGCTGTGTGTTAAAACATGTTCATTCTGAATTGTTGTGACTGTAATTAGGTATAATGCCTTTTCTTTTAAATTTCTCTGGTATTGGAAGGATTTTGAAGACTGAAAAAGCTGAATGTATTTCTACGTTGGTAGATCTCGTGGTTTTGAGTTCCACCTTTTGAAATATCTTCAATACCTTTTTATCGAAGAATGGATGTTCTAGTCTGTACACCTATGCTTCTAAGCAAGATTCCCTTTTATTCAAAACCACCTTTGAAGCAATCCCTTGACCCTCTTTTTGAAATCTTCAGAGAGACTATATTTGTTCTTTATTTTGTCTGTATTCTTCTAGTCTAGGAGTCAAAGACTTCGGTTTTAACCTTCCTATTTGTTAGGGTAACCGTGAGCAGATCACCTGATCTTTGGAACGTTGGTTTCTTCATCTCCTACCCTAAGTCTCACTTGCTTTTCACAAAGTGTGTTAACATTGCTATATAAATGTCATTGGTTATTAAAATAGCAGTAGTCTTTTCCGATGTGTTGCTCTTTTTTATAGTTTTTCTTTAGTTGTCATAACTCTTCAGTTTCTCCCTTCCCATCAGCCCCATCCTTCCTATCCCCGACAAGCTTGCAAGGACAGCATTAATTAAAAGTAACAAAATAGAAAATAAATTGATTTTTTTTTTACCTTCTCCCAGTCTGATGATAGAGCCAAAGTCAATTGGTGTTTGAAGCATATGGCGAAGGCATCAGGTAAGTAAAACTGGGTCAGGTGCTTTCTAATATCCATTTGTTTCTGTTTGGGTGTATATGCTATATGTCCCTAATTCACTAATTGCATATGTTTTTGTGTTTACTAATGGAAGAAATCAGGCAAGATCTAGAACTTCTCACTGTAGAGGATCTTGTGGTGGGGATCTACCAGCAAAAATTTCTCAAGGAGCCCTCTAAGACCTGGGTTCGGAGCCTCCTAGATGTGGCCATGTGGGATTATTCTAGCAACACAAGGTATGTGTAGTGATTTTGTGATAGAGTGATTTTGACTTCTGAACTGAGAAAATATGTTAGGATTAGTTTTTACCTTTTTATGCAGTTTTTTCCTGTGAGAGCTTGGAATCATACTTCCTTGAATATAAGATTCCATTGATCATAAGACAAAATAGTCTACTACTAAAAACAAAAACAAAACCTACTAAATAAACTGACAGTGCTTTATCAGTTAGAATTTCCGTACTGATGAAAGAAGATTTTATATTTATTTAGACATGTTTTATTAAATAGAATTTTTGTACTTAACATACAAGGAATATATAAGTGAAATGGGCAAAAGTGTTTTTTTAATTTGAAATAATTTTAGGTTTACGGAAAAGTTTCATGAATAGTACAAAGAAGTCCTAAATGCCATTCTCTCAGATTCCCTAACAGTTGATGTTTTGATACATTTTCTGTAAAACTTTCTCTCTAAATATAAAGTTTCTTTTTCTGAGCCACTTGAGAGTAAGTTGCTATTCTCATGCCTTTTCACCCCTAAATATCAGTGTGTTTTTCCTAAGAACAAGAACATTTGCATTACCAAAATACAGTTATCAAAGTCAGGATATTGCCATTGATACAATCCTATTATATAATCTAAAGGCCATATTCATATTTTGCTAGTTGTTCCAGTAATGTGTCTTATAGCAAAAAAAAAATCATTAGGGTCCAACCGAGGGGCACATGTTACATTTAGTGATTATGTCTCTTTAGGCTCCTTTATTCTAGAACAGTTCCTCAGTCTTACTTTGACTATTGTGGTGTTGACAGTTTTGAAGAGTATAGGCCAGTTATATAGAATGTCTCTGAGTTTGAGTTTACCTGTATTTCCTCATGATTAGATTGAGGGTATGTGTTTTGGGCAGGAATACCACAAAAGTGATGTGTCTTCTCAGTGTGTCGTATATGGAGACGCATGAGGTCAGTTTGTCCCATTACTGTTGATGATAACTTTGATCACTTGCTTGAGACAGTGCCAGATTTCTCTATTGAAAAGTTTCTGTTTTTCACCTTATAATTAGTACTTTGTGGGGAGATACTTTGAGATTTGGTAGATATTCTATTCCTCAAACTTTAATCTGCTAGTTTTAGCATCCATTGATGATATTTGCCTGAATCAGTTATTACTATATTTGTGAAGTGGTGATTTTCTAACCTGATTGTTCCTTCTACATTTATTAGTTGGCATTCTATTAATTCCAAGGAAGAGCTTTTAACTCTTTTTTTCATTTATGTATATGAGTATGGACTCATGGATTCCTATTTTATTTAGTAGGTTATAATCTGTTACTACAATCAACTTATTTTTATGCTCAGATCTTTCCTTTATGGCCAGTGGGAGTCCTTTCAAAGCAGCAGTGTCTTTGTCCTTTTGTTATTGCCTCATCCTTCTTTCAGTGCTGCTTTGCTTTCTGGCACTGTGTGTTCCAGGTTCTTCTTATACTTTTTGTGTTCCAGCCTTCAATTAGCCATTTCTCCAAGGAGCCCTGGTTCCTTTAAATAAGGAGAGCATTTAGGAGACAATCTGGGTGCTAGGTATGCTCATTCCTCTAGGACGTCATTGACCCAACTTCTTAATGGAGGGAGCTGGGATATAATGTATGTGTATACACACACACCTTCGTTACTCATGTTTCTGTAGCTCTGGGTGTGTGTCTGTCTCTCTCCCGCTCTGACTTGATCTCACCATGAGTTCATACTGAACCTACAATTCCAGTGCAGCACCATAGATTTCTCTAGTTTTCCGCTTTTCTGTTTTTGTATATTTCTTCTCTGAGTGAAAAACCTGGTACTCAATATTTTTACTTGTTCAATCCTGGAATACGTTGAATGTAGTTTTAGAATTGTTAAGTGATACTTCTTTAAAAAGAAAAAAAAATGTATTAGCAGTTCCCAATTTGTTTTCAGTTCTTTTTCAGTCTGAGGGTATATAATCAAAACACTTTGTTCAAATGTTATTTGGGTTGGTTCTTTTTATTTCCCCCTTCAGTCTGGTTAAATTACTCATTTGAAATATAAAGTCTGTTTGCTTGTTCATATTCCATTTTTGTTTTGTCCCATCCTTGATTTTATTAGCCTTTGAATGTGTAATACGTTAACATGGTTTGAAGAAAAGAGTATATTCAGAAGTATCACTCACTTCAATCCAGCTCCATAAAAGGTCATTGGATTGCATTAAATTTATAAATTGGGAAGAACTGAAATCTTTATGATGTGTTTCCATTGTTCACATCTATTGCTGTATCTTTCAAGTCTTTTTTAAAGTTTCTCTCACACGGGTTGTGTGTATCCCAACCTGGTGAATTTTTGTGGGGTGGTTCCTTGATAACTTTCTCTATTTCTTGTATGGAAATTGATTTGATTAGGCTTTCTAACTCTAATGGTATCATTTTTGGTAATCCATACTTCCCTAGGAAGTTATACATTTTATCTAGGTTTTCAAATGTATTTGTTTAAAAGTCTGCAAAGTTAAGTAGTCTTATAAGTTTTACTATTTCTTCCATTTCAGTGGTTATCTCATTATTTCTTATATATTTGTGCTTTTCCCTTTTTTCTCCTAAATCAAACCAGCTGGTGGGTTGTCTATTTTGTTAAATTTTTTCCAAGCAGCAGGATTTTAATTTATTACAGCTGCTGTTTTTCTAGTCTCTTCCTCATTAATTTTTGCTTTAATCTTCTTTTTTTGGTACTTTGTGGTTCTTTTTATAGTTTTTTGGGTTTGGAATTTAATTGATTTGTTTTTTTATTGATAAGTGTTTAGGAGAGTGAATTTTCTTGTAAATATTGTTTTCATTGCATCATATGGATTGGCATACAATAATTTGTCATTTTTAAAAAAAATCCTCTAGTTTCAACTCTCTTTTTCCCAGAAGTTAATATAAGGCTTTTAAATGTCCAGGTGGAAAGGCCTTTCTCGTTTTTGTTTTTGTTATAAATTCTAGTGCCTTTGCATTGTGATCAGGGTGTTTATAATATTTCTGTTTTATGGAAGTTACTGGTGTTTTCAATTTTTTGCTAATTTGAAATATCAATTTTTGTGAATGGCCTGTGGATATATGAGTATGTTGTTTTCAGTGTGTAGCGTTTGATATCTATCTGTAAGATCTGTCTTGTTATTTAAATTGTCTTATCTCTTTATTTATATCTGGTCTACTTGATCTGTCTTGTATTGAGAGTGGTGTAAAGTCCTCTGTTACTACCATGTTTCTGTCTGTCTCATTGCATCTCCTGTAGTTTCAAGCTGGTTGCTGTGTTATTTGGTGCCTTTACAGAAAAAGTTTGCTGAATCTTGATGTAGTAGATTGATCAGGGACTCCTGGGAACAGTAGTCCCTGTGTTCTTGCATGTTTAAAACTTTCTCTATTGGTTTACCCTTTATTTCCTTGAGTTTCTGGAAAATACAGCTCCATTGTTGTATTGCTTTGTGTTGCTTTTGAGAAATCTGATCAATTATTTTTCTTGGCTTTTTAAGTTATTTGATCATTTTGCCTGGAGACTTTAATATTTTTTCATCTTTAAAGTCTAATAGTTGTACTAGGGTATTTCTCTGAGTTCATCCTTGGAGGTCGATTTTCCCAGGTGCTCGGCCAGCCCTTTGACTTTGCAGAATCAGGTCTTATTTCTGGAGGTTTTTCTTGGGTTGTAGTTTAATATCAGTTCTGTTCCATTGTTTAGTTTTACCTCTTAAGGGAGTCCAGTATACGTATGTTTGGTCTTCTTTGTCTCTCTTTCATTTTGATTACTTCCTCTGACCCTTTTGTTTCTTTCTTTAATCCTTTATTCTCACGATGGTTTTCTGTTTTCTGGTTTCCCTGTTAACTTTCCCTTTGGATCTGTTCTTCCTTGGACAGTTTGTAATTGAATTCTTTTCTAATAGGATTTTTATTTCTTAGTTTTGTCAGCTCTTATTTCTGTTGTTAATTTTGAAGTTTCTTATCAGGTCATGTTTTCGCTTCCTCAGATTCTTGTTTGAGGATATTTAATTCAATGTGGAATGTTATGTTACAGTTTTCTCCTTCATGGTTTCGGGGTGGGGAGCAGATGGGGGAGGAATTATTTGCTAAAGTGTTTTGGTTCTTATTTTCTCTTTTCTTCCTGCAGCAGCTTTCCATAGATGCAGGTGCTTTGGGTTCCTTTGTTTCTTGGACAGGGCAAGTGCTCCCTCTTCTGTCGGTGTAGCAAGGTTTGAATGCTTTCAGGGTGGAAAGGCTGTGGTTGTGGGTCTTCCTTTTTTTTGATTTTCTTTTCTGCAGAATCCTAAATTTTCCCCTTTGCTTTTTTCCCCCTCCACACAATTTCTAAAGGACTCTTCTCCTTCCTCTTACCCTCTGCTGCTCCGAAGCATTGCCTCCAGACTGCCTCCTGGCGTCTCCAGGCACTTGAGTCCCTTTCCTGTCATCAGCACTCTGCTCAGCCAGGGCCATTTGCTTTGTGGGAATGATTGTAATTTAATCTTAGGCACTCTGTTTCCCTTCTCTCTCTTCCCCACAGTGTTTTCTGGACTCTACTCTCCATATAAGGCCGTATAGAGGCTTGGGGTGTGAACTTGAGAAATGACTCACTGGAAATTAAGGGTTGTTGTTTTTTTCCTATTTGTAGGTTGAGTTTTGTGGTGTTCTTAGCTATGCTGCAGGTAGAGATTTTGTACGTTTTATTTTGTTTGTTCTTGTTAATCTGTATAGTTTATGGGTGAAGTGTTAGGATATTTGGATATGTGTACTGTTACCTCAACTACTGGCTGAAGTATTTTTGAAACTTCACATTCAGAGGTGTTCGGTGTCTGTATTTTTATACCTTACTGTCTTCTGTGCCTTCTAGAGTGTTGTTGATGCAGTGTTTCTTGAAAGTGAACTGCACTCTCGTCTCTGGGATTTTCTTCCAAGCAACTGATAGACACTCTTTTGCGAGTTTTTATGCTAGTTCTTTCTTGACCTTATCAGATGATGTCAGTGGAAAGTTTTCAGAGAGACACAAATATTTTCTCAAATGATCTTTAAATGGTTTATTGACTAAAATGTTGAAGGGTTGTAATTGTTTGGTTATCAAGAATGATCAAATTTATACATGTTTAGGCAATGGCCACTATTTCTAGACTGACCAATAATAGCAATTGTAGAATACGTTCAATTGTAAGATGCATTCCAGCTTCAGTTAAGGTGTGAAAAAAGCTTGTTTTAGGACTGAAGAGCTGCAGTGTTGAGCTCAGCAGAGTGAGTGCAGGCTGCAGCAAGCCTGGAGGAGTGTTTCTGAAAGACGGTCTTTAAGCCTGTGCTGTGAGGTTTTGTTAAAGATGAAACTGTTCATAGGACTTAAGCACTTGAATAATAAACTGCTTTGGACAGGATGGAGCTTCCTCTTACTGACCTTCAGGATGTAGTAAGCTTTCCATGTGTAGTATTTAGAAGGGAGTCTGAGATGGAGTGGGCAATAGAAACTATTGTTAGAATCTGTTAGTTAATACAAGCGTATAGGACTCATTTCAAACACTACTCTTAAGCTTCTATTTGAAAGACCTCAAAGTTTCTAATAAATTTTTGATAAAGTTGTCTTGAGAAGAAATAAGCAGATATTAAATTGGTGAAATTGAGTACAGTTAGACAAGGTGAATTAGAATCTTAAGTAAGCAGACTATTAATGACTATCATGTTATTTTGAAGGCTAGATATTTGTAATTTTTATAGGTCTCCCATTCTCCTCATTGCTTCTTGTCATAATTATCTTTGAATTTATTCACTATGACCTGCTGACTGAAACAAGAGTGCTTTTATTTAACCAACAAGTATTTATTGAGCATCTCCTCTGTCCCAGGCACCATACTGAAGGTACAATAGTGAACAAGATTAATATGGTCCTTGTCTTCATGAAGGTGGCATTTAAGTGGGAAAGAGAAACAGACAAATAATAAAGAAAACTGTCATTTTAGCTTGTGATCAGTGCTAAGAAGGGAATCAGCAGGGTACTCTAATAGAGAAGAGTGTATAGAAAGGTAGGCTGCTTTCAGGAATGGTCAAGAAGACTTTGAGAATGTAACATCCAAGCTGAGGTCTGAAGCAGGGGAAAGATGCAACCCTGCAAAAATTGGAAGGAAGAGCATCCTGGTAGAGAGATACTGAGGCCTGGAGGTAAAAGGCAGGTGTTTGCTGGAAATTGTTAGGCAGTCAGTGTGACTGCAGAGTGGTGAGCAAAGAGGATGCACAAATGATGTTGAAGAAATAGGCAGGGACCATAAACACAGGGAAGGGTGTTTGATCAAGTAGGGAACCAACAGAATTAAATTCTGTTTCTGAAAGATCTGAGTTTTTTTATGGATGTATTGGAAGAGGGCAAGAAAGGAAGTAGAGAGTCTATAATTACTAGGTAATTTCTCTGGTTCAAGCGAGAAATGGCTTGGACTAGGATACTGACAGTAGAAAGAGGAATAGCTAGATTTCAGACTGGTAAAAATCAGTGGACCTCGCTGATGAACCAGATACAGGGAGAGAAAAAACAAGAACAAAAACAAAGACAGTGCTGAGATTTCTGGTGTATACCTCAGGGTAGAGGGGAAAGAGAGAGAAGAGCAAGTTTAGAATGTTTTGAGGCTCTGGTGAGGCAAGATCTAGAAGTAACAAGCAAGCAGCAGGTCATCCTGGCCTAGAACTCAATGGAGAGGTGGGGGTCATGCCAGCATTCATTTCATTTTGTGCCAGGCACTGTTCTGGGCGCTGAAAATACAATGAAGAGAGAGAAGTCCTCTGCCTTAATGGAACTTACAGCATACAGATGAGGTCATCTAGGTAGAGGATGAAAAAAGAACCCAGCACAGAACCCTAGTGAGCTCTGACATTTTAAAACTGGGCAGAGGCTGACTTTTTTGAGGTCTTAGTACCTCTCAGCCTACAGTTTCTATCATATTACACAAATCATCATAGCCATCATCAGTGTTGGCCAGGGTTGAGGAGATGAGGAGAAAAACTAAGGTCATAGATGTGATGGGGTACTTGGTAGTTGGGGGTGTTAGTTTGCTTTTGTTCCCTGGATCATCTCATTCTTTTGGGTTGTGAATTGTGGTCTTCCTGTCTTGATCTTTTTCGTGTTGCAAGCTTTCTTTGAATGTCTGATTGTCCTTGGTTATGCTCCTATTTAGAAATGAGGCTGCAGAGCTGAGTAAGTGCTCTTTATTGCTCAGTGGGGTTATTAACTGATTATGCTTTGCTATAGGGAAGGCAGACAAGGGAGCTAGATGTTAAGCTGAAGACAGAATTCTGAATGTTAGAATGTGGCAGGCTTTCGTTAGCGTACCAGCATCCATTATTGCTGCCTAGTTCTTCAAGAACAGTTTCCTTCTTTGCACCAGGTCAGGGAAGTTGACTTTTCTTTGTACAGAAGTTCAGCCTCACGTCTTACCTCTGCTTTCTGGCAGGGACATGTCCGTGAATTGAGTGCTGAGAGATAGTCCCCCACTTCTGTGCCGTCTGTTCTGTGCGTACTGAAGGCTGTGACTTCCTTTGTCCAGCTGCATCAGTTACCGCTTTTTCATTTACTTTCTGTATCCCCCAAATTTGTTAAACTCTCTTCTGTGGAGGCCTCTTCCTGTTTTCTCCTTTATTGTGGATATCTACTATTTTTATTCTCTGTCATTTTTATATAGTCTTGAGAAGAGGGGAAAGTAAATTTATGCATCTTGAATCAGAAGCCCCAGCAATGGTAATTTTAAAATAGGCATTTTTCTATTTTTACATCACTTCAGAATAGTCTTTCCTTAGTCCAGTTTATTGAGTTTTTTATATTTAACAAATATTTGAGTAGCACTTGTTCATCTGGCGTGAGACTAGGTCCTGTGGGAAATATGGGAAAGACTGACATGATCATCCTTGCTCTCTGAGTCTCCTAACAGGAGCAATAAAGCATGTAGAGACACTCGAGTTATATATGACAATTTATGATAGCTCTTTTTAAAAGAGTTTCAAAAGATTATGATCAGTGTAAGGGTTTAAAATATTTGAAAAACTTTACGGAATAAATTTTTTATTTAATTCTTCTGGAAAGATGGATAGAATTTCTAGAAGCAGAGATTTGGGTTGAAGGGAGGACTTTTCCGAGAGAAGAAAATGACCTGGACTTTGACTCAGAGGAATCAAAGCGCAGAGACTGTCTAAGAAAAACCAGTGAGTCAGTCTGACTGGAGCACAGAACTTGTGCAGCTGCCGGATGACGGTAGTTCCCACGGCAGATAAAGGCAGGGTTCTCCTTGAAAAGAAGAGAGTCTTAGCCCTGAACAGGGGGAGAAGGAACCGTTGAGACCTTTCGATATAAAGAGGGGCAAGTAGGCCTTTCTGCTGCACGTTTGAGTGAGGGAGATAGTGTTGGGACTTGGGGGGTAAGTTGCAAACTTAGAAGACATACTTACTTGTGGCCTAATGTTATGACTTGAGTGGAATTTTATAAAAGAAACACGTTTGAGGTGCGTTAAAGTTGGAGCTAGATTTGAGGCTGCAAAGTGAATATTAATAGCTTAAAGTGTACAGAGCAGTTCTAATTTTTGACAGATTTTTAGAATGACTCTTCCTTTACTATAAAATACACTCATTTTTTTTAGGGGAATTGGTGGGATGATTTGGAGGAAGATGAAGTATAAGTAAAGACAGATCAAATCAATGTCATTTTTAACAATATAACTGTCGAGTTAGAGGCATTTTCCCCCGGGAGCAGATTTTTGTAGGGTTTTGTTGTGCTTTTTAATCCTGGAATATATTGTTAGTTTTTCCATTGCCATCAGTTCAAATATGATCTACAGTGGTAAATGTGGATATGTGGTAGGTACCCTTGGGGTTTAAGTTCTGGACAAGGAGCAAAACTTAGAAACTAAAAATTACTAAATTCCATGTGGGTATGTAAGAACTTAGGTTTAGTTTTAACCTAAGGCTTCATTTTAGAGTTTTTTGTTCTTGTTTGTTTTTGTGAGGAAGATTGGCCCTGACTAACATCGGTGCCCATCTTCCTCTGTTTTGTATGTGGGACATGGCCACAGCATGGCTTGATGAGTGGTACATAGGTGTTCACCTGGGATCCGAACCTGCGAACCCTGGGCTGCTGAAGTGGAGCACACAAACTTAACCACTATGCCACTGGGCGCCCCCCTTATTTTAGAGTTTTATGAATCATTTATTGGATTATTTTTTGGAAAAGAAGTGGGAAGTTCTTAATCTTATTTTTAGTTTTCCATTCAGTTAAATAACTTATGTTCAGTGCAGAGAAACTGACTTTTTACACTTACCGTTTAGCGTATTTGTAATTTCTAAATGGAAATTCTTGCAGAGTTCAGGCAAGCTTTGTAGTACACGGGTAGTGCTATTCAGAGTCCTCACAGACTGTGCTCTCGGTGGAAAGATGTTCACAGGGTTATAGTGGCTCTCGTCGTGGGAGTGAATTTGTTGGTCTCCACTCAAACATCCCTTTCTCAAGGTGCCTCTCCTGGCTGCCTTATCCAAAATGTCACCCCTCTCCAACATTTCATAGGATCTTTTTCTTCTTTGTCCTTTTTCTTCCTTAGAACTTACCTAACTTCCTGTGTATTATGCCTACATATCTTTTTTTGATCTGTCTTTCCTACTAGAAAGTAAATTTTGTGTGGACAAGAGTTTCCCTCTGTTTCATTCAATAATGTGTCCCTAGTGCCTAGAACGATGCCTGGTAAATGTATGCACTCAGTAAATGCTTGTGGAATGAGTGCATGTTAACCATAGTCACTAATGTGCCTCAGAACACTCATTATATTTCATGGTAAAATTTACCAGTTATGGTTATGTATGGTTGGCGTAGCATCATGAATTTGCATCAGAGGAGGTAACATAAGAAATCTGTTTTTTGTGTGTTAAATTAGAAACTTTAATCTCTGTCAGTTTTTCTTAAATGATTTCAACTAAGTTAGAAGTCTGGCATATAAATACCCTTAAGTAGTGCTACTTCAGTTAGATCAAGATATTCAAATCCTTCTTTTTTGTACAGGTGCAAGTGGCATGAAGAAAATGATATTCTCTTCTGTGCGTTAGCTGTTTGCAAGAAAATTGCGTAAGTTGGGGAACGGAGTTTCTTTATGATGCTGCCCTCTGCACTGAATTCTTTGCCATTTTGCTTGCTGTTGCTTTGTAGTTGGAGTGAATCACTGTTCACCTCTATTTCCACAATTCTCTTTTAAAACAGGGATTTTGTTTGTTTGTGTTTTACTTCATGCTAGTTTTATTATTCTGCCCATGTCACTACTTGTCTGCTGTAGTTATCACGTGAGCAATTTGGGCGAACCCTCAGAAGCACTTCTGAAAATTTTCCTTCTAGGACTCTTGTAGGACAGCGGAATTTCCTGCTCCCATTAAGGACAGCACTTCCTTGTGAAAGTGCTCAGAGAATGTAGCCCCTCTTCTTGTCCTTTTGTAGTGAAAGCCCCTGGAGCCTCTGACCTCTGGGTGCTCAGCCGTCCCCTTACACAGCGGCTGGTATTGGCTCTGAGGTTAGAGAAGTGTTTTTAAAGTTGTAGCCTTATTTCTGGTGCTCCCCTCTCCCTGCCTTAAACGTCTGAGAATTCTGGTGATCTTTACCCTTGTCCCCATTCCCTTATAATGAACCTGGAAGTTTATCCGGTAAGTGTATTGCTTACTAGTAACGACCATTTTTATGATATGTATTGCTGCCTATTCCCATTTCTTCTCTGAATCTCTAAATTTCCTTTTTTCCCCAATTGAGAACAGTACCTTTCACATGCTTTTTATGTTAGAAATCTTTAAAACATGAATGCTTTTAGGATGAATTAGATGAGATTCTTATAATGAGTTTTTTCTTATTTCCTTTTAAAGGTACTGCATCAGTAATTCTCTGGCCACTCTCTTTGGAATCCAGCTCACAGTGGCCCATGTACCACTCCAAGATTATGAGGCCAGGAATAGTGTGACACCCAAAATGGTTGTATTGGATGCAGGGCGTTACCAGGTCAGGAGCTGACTTGGGAGCTACTGATATCTTCTTATATCCTGCTCAGTGTGGTCCTGGCCAACAGCAGCTAAAGATCAGGCTTGTGTTTGGTTCTCTCTCTCCTTAAAGATTTTTTTTAATCCTTCCTGGAATGTGAACAGTTCTTAATCCAGTTGGATCTTGCATAAAATCCTTTTCCTTCCTGGTATATTGTCCCACTATATTTAACAAGGTTTTAAGAAAATTAAAATTGGCGGTTAGTCTTTATACAGAACACATCCAAACATTCCAAAAATTAAATATCTGAATGTAGATAATATAAATATTTAAAACATCTACTTCAAAAAATGTATAGGACCTGATTCAGGATTTGATTAAGAGCTATCTAATTTCCCTGCCACCTTCCTGCCCTCCTTGTTATTACTAGTAGGTCTCTCACTACTAAGAGCATAGCACTTAAGAGGATGGGCTCCAGGGTTAGAATTCCTGAATTTCATGTCAGGGTCTGCTACACACAGACTTGTGACTTTATGCATATTACTTGATGTTTCTGTGCTGATTCCTTATCTGTGAAACAAAACAATAATAAGGGCTAGTAGTTGTAGCATTAAATGCAGCAACATATGAAAGTGCTAAGAAACCTGCCTTTGAAAACAGTAGATAATAAATAAATGTTACTATTTAAAAATAGCTAATAAAACAGTGAAAAGGGAACCCCAAAAATGGAATGAACTATTGATGCAAACAACAATTAGAATAAATCTCAAAGACATTAATTATACTGAGCAAAAGAAGCTATACTATATGATTCCATTTACATGACATTCTTGAAAAGGCAAAACGATAATGATGAAAAACAGACCAGTAGTTCTGGGGGTTAGGGGTTGGGAGAGGGCGTGACTGTGAAGGGGTAGCGTGAGGGAGGTTTTTGAGGCAGTAGAATGGCTCTGTATTCTGATTGTGGTGGTGGTTTCATGAATCTATTCTTGTGTTTAAAACTTGTAGAAGTGTACACCCAAAAGAAGTCCATTTTACTGTATGATAATGTAAAAACATAGAAAAGGAAGTACCCTGGAGCTCTCCATATTCCCTGGGCAAGGGAATTCCTCTCTCCTTTCTATTAACCTATAGTCCAGTGTTCTTAACTAAGGCCTGTTTTGTGTGGTCCAGAGAGCATTTGGAAAATATTGGGAGACATTTTTGGTTGTCACAATAGGGGAGCGGGCACTGCTAACATTTAGTAGGTAGAGGCCGGGGATCCTGCTGAACATCCTACAATGTACAGGACAGCCTCCCGCAGGAAAGTGTCCAGCCTAAAATGTCAGTAAGGCCCAGATTGAGAAAGCCTGCCTTAGCGGCATTATCGCCGTCTAGCTGAGACCAGCAGAATGAATCTTATTCCCCTTTTCTTTGTTTACATCAGTCACTAATGCAAGCTCAGGATACCTGGATCCTCGCTCCTCTCCCAGACTGGTCTTGTTTGGTTGATCCTGTTTCCCAGTCCTCCCCAACTCCTGAAAGACTTTCCTGTGGGTCTTTTCAACCTCACTTGTCAGCAAGATCTCTAATATCTTTAACATCTTCTTGAGGTCTGTTTACCTTCTTGGTTCTAACTAACACTTGGCTGTCCTCTAAGGACACTGCTTCTCTGTTAGCCCTTTCAAATGGTGATATCTTTTTTTTTCATTTTTCATGGGCCTAGATTTGAGGTGGTTGTCCTTGCTTTAAACTTCTTCCTGCCTTCTCCCTAAAACCCCTAGGCTTTGAATCTCCTGCCCTTCAGGCTGTAGTACTTCATAACCCCTTTTTGGAGTAAGTAGGCCCTGAGTGGATCATCCTTGTTCCTAGAGCAACTCTGAGCCAGATCAGACAATATTCCTATCAGAATTCTTGATTTCAGTTTCAGCATAGGTAATTCTTCCAACTGCCTGACTTCTCAGTTCCTCAACTTCCCCTTCTCCAGTGATCCTGTCTCCCACCATACATCAAGTACCCACTCCCCTGGTCATTTCCTAGGCACCAGTGGCACCTCCTCCATAATCTCAATTTCAAGCATCTTGCTCTCTGACCACCAGTATCCTACCTCAGTGCCAACAATTCTTTGATCCCTACTGGAACCTGCAATTCATGTATGCCTCCACTGTTTTGCACTCCTTTACAAGACCACTGCATTGCACAACTCCAGGGGTACCATTCACACATGTGCAGTGCTGCAGCCTGTCTCCTCCTCTACTCCCTTACCCCCAACCTTCACTTCCTTCCTTCTAAGCTTAGACTCCTTGGTCTGTCATTTCCTCTCACTCACAGTATCAACTCCATTTACCGACCTTCTTTCATCGTGCTTGGTTGACAAATACTAACCCTCATTAAATCTAACTCTTCTACTCTATTCCTATATTTGTGAAGCTAAGTGAGACTGAAAAGAAACTACCATACTGACTGGTCTTATTAAAGACCCATCAACACCAACTTCAGGTGAGCCCTTAGAGTTGCCCGGCATTGTCCATTTCTCTAGTTTCATTATTCTCCCACTCTCCTAGACAGTTATTTCTTACCTTGGTTCACTTTAAACTTCCATCACCTCTTTCCTCACCCTTGTTCTAGCTGATGCCTGGCTTCCTGCTTCTATGAGAAAACAGAAACAATCAGAAGAGACTTTCTACATATTCCTACCACCACATCTCGTTGCATCTACCATGTACTCTGCTTCTACTCTGGTTTTAATGAATCAGTTGGCTGTGTTCCTATATAAGACCAGTCCTTCTATTTATGTATTAGATCCCATTCTCTTACCCACTCAAGAACATGGCTCCAGTAATTCCTCCTCTTTGCCTCATCAACAGGGTTTCTGTCTATTCTTAACCATTCTTATCAGCAAACATGCTATAATCTCATCTTTAAAAATAAAAACCCTCTCTTGACTCTATAGTTTCCCTCCAAAGACTATCCTCTGCTCCTCTTTACAGTAGTACTCTTCAGAAGTTGATCAGACGTTGGAAAAGTGTATGTTAGTTTGTATTTTTTAAAGAGTAATTTGAAATTGAAGTAGATGATCCAGTAGTAAGAAGGAAACATTTTTTATGGTATTTTTCTTTCTGTTACTTACAGAAGCTAAGGGTTGAGAGTCCAGGATTCTCTCATTTCAACTCTTCTAATCAGAAACAAAGATCAAATACACCCACTGGTAAGTATCTTATATTTTATAAGAGTGCACCCAGAGTTTAGGGCCTTAAAGCTTATTAAGATCCCAGAGTATGGTACTTAAACAGATGCTCTACATTAGCTTGAAGATATAAGGATCTTGTTGAATTAGGATTTTGATTTGGCGTTATTAGCACCTTAAACAGTTTGGATATGTACATTTTTGTGTCACTTTGACAAATTTGACTTACTCAGGGCATTTAAAATAAAATTGTTATTCTTTTAGTAGCTATAGTTCTATAGTTATGATGTGATGATGTCTTTAGGAAGATAGGAAGCTTGAAAAGCTATTGACATGAAATTGCATTTGGTTCCTAAAGACGTTCAGTTAAGGTTTCCAGGGCTGAATTACAAAAAGAAATACTGTTGTTCAGCCATTTTTTGCCTTTATTCTTAAAATGTTTGCCTTTTCCTCTAAGAATCTCTCTCTGATTAATGATCCATTTAGTTATGGCTTAGTGAGAGGCCTACAGTGGGATAGGAGTCAACTGAGGGATCTCTTTATTATAAGACTATAAAATTGCTGCGTTGCTTTTCTTGTATTTTCAATATCCTAGGTGACTACCCATCTGGGATGAAAATTTCTGGCCAAAACAGCAGTGTTCGCGGAAGAGGGATTACCCGCTTCCTAGAGAGCCTCTCCGGCTCCTCCAGCAGTATCCACCAATTCTCCAGCTGCGAGACCTCACTCTCACCTTACGTGTCCCAAAAAAGTGGATGCAAATCTTTCTCTTCTTTATCTTAATGGTGATACTTTTTTCCATTTCTGGAAAAATAACAGGCCCAACTTCCCTTCTGACTACAGTCATATTAAACAGATCACATCAATGATAAATGTCACTACTGTAAAACTGCTTAATTTGCAAGGAAATTCTGTTTCATAGATTAAAAATAATTGTGGTTGGAGAATATTGGCATTTTTGCTTTTTTTCTCGAGGGTTGGTTCTACTTCCTGACTATATGATGGGAATACCGTTAAAGTTTTGAGTCCTATAAGAACAAAACTGGCATTTTCAGAGTGCTTATGAGAATGTTGTATTTTGACAATCTTTTCCTCCACAATAAAGGTATTGAATATCTGTTATGAAAGTTTTGTAAATAGTGTTTATTTCTTTCCATTAGAAATGTGGGACCTTACCCTTGAGATCTGCAGGCTGTTTTCTTTGCAAATATCTAAGAAAATTAGCCTTTTACAAAAATTAAGTTTTGCTACTTAAAAGTCTTTGAAATATGCTGACTTTGGCAGAAGGAGTCATTTGAAGGATGAGAAGCCAAAATGAGATTGTGTAATTTTCTCCAAATCACATGGCTAGCAAGCGACCACATTCCGGGTCCATTTGATCACAAACTCTATGCATATACCAAGCAGATGTCATATTGAGTCAAGAGTCAAGTATTCACCCTGTTTGTGACTGACTTAAACTTGCTCATGTTCTCTACCTGGGCTGTTACATAACCCTGGAGTAGGAAAAGAAATGTACTAACCCTTTTTACTTGGAACCAGAGCCAAGAACACGCATGCAGTGGCAGAGACAGCATTCTAATTTAGATCCGTTTGACCCAAAACCCTGGTCCTTCTGATTATGGCGAATTTCTCCATGTCTGTATTGAGACCCGGGTTTTTCTTAACATACTTATTCTCCTTTACTAACTATTGAGTACCTACTTTAGGGACATATATACCATCTTGTGAGATCTTTATAACCACTCTGAGGAAGGCGATACCTCCATTTTACAAACATGCACACAAGAAGAAGACTTGGAAACTCAGGGCATATGGTTGCTAAGTGGAGGAACTGTTCAGCAGGTCTGTGACTCCAAAGACCACGTTTCTCGTCCACCACTCTGCCACCTCCTTTTCATCTATCTTTAATATCAGATCTTTGAGCAAGAAACACTTCGTAGAATCTAAGTGTATATATTGTGTTTTCTACTAGCAGACTTTTTAAAATTTTATATCCAAGCTTCAAGATCATTTTATCTTTCGTAAAAATGAACTTGATGGTAATTGGGTTGGCTGGGGAAGTGAAGGGAAAGCCTAAAATTATAATTCAGATCCATGGTTTCAGGTGCGTAAATCCTATTCTGTGCCATCTGAAATTAATCCTGTGTTAATCATTCAACTTACATTTTAAAAATTTTACAAGTGGTCTTATACTTCCAAGGTATATTATATGTCAAGTAAACCAAAACAACTCGATAGGCCCTAAAATAAGTTCATTAGTAGCTTATTTTAGGAGGATAGCTGATCTTTCCCTTCAGAGATAATCAAAACCCCCAAATGGTACTATTAGTAAAATTCAAACTTCCATCTCTTTTTTAGAAATTCTTTTGGCAGTGAATTCAAAGTATTAACTACCCTTCAAGAAGATTTGATGAGTGATTGGGATACTCATAGATCTCCTGGTCGAAGGTGACTTCTGCACCCTCTAACTCTAGTAGCATTTTCTTTGTGTTATCTGACAACACTTGGAGCTTTTAATTGCTGCTGTTTGAGTTCATGATATATCTTCTTTCCTCAATTGAAAACTTTGAGATGCCCATCTTTCTGTGTAAGAAGATGTTCAGTAAATGTTAAAATGAATGCTGTTGTAAGTAATGGAGAAGGGATGCAGAAGTTCAAATCCACCTCAAATGATAAAGTACTTCATGAGGAAAGGAGCCCACGTTCCTCCTGTTCCTCCCTTCCCATTCCCTTCCTCGAAACTCAATGATTACGTTCACTTACTCAGTGAGCATGTTTTGAGGGTCTGCTAAATGCTGGGTTAAAAATACTAAGATGAATAAAGATATGACCCTGCCCTCAAGGAACTCACAGTTTCATGGGGACAATAACCAATGCATTCTCAAAAGTACTAAAGTACAGATCAATGGAATAGAATTGAGAATCTAGAAATAAGCTCAAATCTATGGTTAATTGATTTTTGACAAGGATGCCAAGACCATTCAATGGTGGAAAGAATTGTATTTTCAACAGATGATGCTGGGATGACTAGACATCCACATCAAAAAGTGAATTTGGACCTTACATCATTCACAAAAAATAGCTCAAAATGGATGAAAGACTTAAATATAAGAGCTAAAACTGCACAACTCTTAGAAGAAAATAGAAGTGTAAATTTTTGTGACCTTGGATGAAGCAGTGGTTTCTTAATAGGACACCAAAAGCACAAATAACAAAAGAAAAAATAAATTGGACTTCATCAAAATTAAGTCCAGGAAAAGTGTCCTTGTGCATCAAAGGACAGTATCAAGGAAGTGAAAAGACAACCCACAAAATGCAAGAAAATATTTGCAAATCATTTATTTGATAATGGTCTAGTATCCAGAATGTATTAAAAACTCCTACAACTCCACAATAAAAAGGCAACCCATTTAAAAATGGATGAGATGTCTGTTAAGGTCTTTTGCCCCTTTTTTTTCTTTGCTGAAGTGTCACCCTGAGCTAACATCTGTTGCCAAGCTTCCTGTATTTTGTATGTGAGCTGCTGTCACAGCATGGCTACTGATAGATGAGTGGTGTACGTCTGCACCTGTGAACTGAACCCAGGCTACCAAAGCAGAGTGCGCTAAACTTAACCACTAGGCCTCCAGGGCTGGCCCATTGCCCATTTTTTAATTGAATTATTAATTTTCTTAATATGCAGTTTTTGATGAAAAAGATTGGCCCTGAGCTAACATTTGTTGCCAATCTTCCTCTCTTTTTTTGTCTCCCCAAAGCCCCAGTACATAGTTGTATATCTTAGTTGCAGGTCATTCTAGTTCTTCCATGTGGGATGCCACCACAGCATGGCTTGATGAGCAGCGCATAGGTCCGTGGCCAGGATCTGAACTGGTGAACCTGGGCCACTGAAGTGGAGTATGCAAACTTAACCACTTGGCCACAGGACTGGCCCCCAGAGTTAATTTTCTTAGTGTTGAGTTTTAAGAATTCTTTGTACAATTTGATTAACAGTCCTTTATCGGATGTGTCTTTTGCAAATATTTTCTCATAGTTTGTGGCTTTTCATTCTCTTGATACTGTCTTTTGCAGAGCACAATTTTTAATTTTAATGTGGTCCAACTTATCAATTATTTCTTTCATGGATTGTGCCTTTAGTGTTGTAGCTAAAAAGTCATCATCATACCCAAGATCATGTAGGTTTTCTGCTTTGTTATCTTCTAGGGGTTTTATAGTTTTGTGCTTTGCATTTAGGTCTATGATCCATCTTGAGTTAATTTTTGTAAAGTATGTAAGGTCTGTGATTAGATTCATTTTTTTTTTTTTTTTTTGCTTGTGAATGTCCAGTTCTAGCAGCATTTATTGAAAAGAACATCTTTTCTCCATCGTGTTGCCTTTACTCCTTTGTTGAAGGTTAGTTGACTATATTTATGTGGGTCTATTTTTGAGCCTCTACTCTGTTCCACAGATCTGTCTATTCTTTCAATACCACACTGTCTTAATTACCATAGCTTTACAGTGAGTGTTGAAGTCAGATAGTGTCAGTTCTCAGAATTTGCTCTCCTTCAATACTGAGTTGGCTCTTCTGGGTCTTTTGCCTCTCCATATATACTTTAAAATCAGTTTGTTGATATACACAAAATAATTTTCTGGGATTTTGATTGAAATTGCATTGAATCTATAGATCAAGTTGGGAAGAACTGATATCAACAGTACTGAGTCTTCCTATCCATGAACATAGAATATCTGCCCATTAATTTAGTTCTTCTTTGATATCTTTCATCAGAATTGCATAGTTTTCTGCATTTAGCTCTTATACATATTTTGTTAGACATATCTAGGTATTTCATTTTTAGAGGGTGCTACTGGAAATAATAATGTATTTTTTAAATATTTAAAGACTATTTTTCAGAGGAGTTTTAGATTCACAGCAAAATTTAGAGGGAGCTACAGAGATCTCCCACATAGCCCCTGCCCTCACACATGCATAGCCTCTCCATTATCAACAATCTCCACCAGAGTGGTACATTTGTTACAATTAATTAACCTATATTGATACATCATAATCACCCAAAGAACATAGTTTACCTTAGGATTCACTCTTGGTGTTTTATATTCTGTGGGTTTGGACAAATGTATAATGACATGTTTCTATTACTATAGTATGATCCAGAGTATTTTCACTGCCCTAAAAATCCTCTGTCCTCTGCTGGTAATGTTTTTAATTTCAAATTTCACTTGTTCATTGCTGGTTATAGGAAAATCATTGACCTTTGTATATTAATCTTGTATCCTGCAACTTTGTTATAATCACTTATTGTTTCCATGAGGTTTTTTGTCCATTCTTTTGGATTTTCTGCATAGATGATCATGTCATCAGTGAGCAAGGACAGGTTTATTTGTTCTTTCCCGATCTTTTATTTCCTTTTCATATCTTATTGGGTTATCTAGGACTTCCAGTATGATATTGAAAAGCAGTGATGAGAGAGGAGGACATCCTTGCCTTGTTCCTGATCTTAGCAGGAAAGCTTCGAGTTTCTCAGCCTTAAGTATGATGTTAGCTGGAGGCTTTTTGGTTGATATTCTTTCTTTATTAAATTAAGGAAGTTCTCCTCTAGTCTTAGTTTGATGAGAGGTTTTGTTTTTTTTCAATCATGAATGGATATTGGATTTTGTCAAGTGCTTTTTCTGTATCTATTGATATCACGTGATTTTTCTTTGTTAGCCTGTTGATGTGACTAATTGATTTTTGAGTATTGAACCAACCTTGCATACCTGGGATAATCCCACTTGGTTGTGGTATGTAATTCTTTTTATACAATATTGGATTTCATTTGCTAATATTTTGTGGATTTTTGTCATCTATGTCCATGGGAGACACTGCTTCATAGTTTCCTTATAATGTCTTTATCTGGTTTTGGTATTGGGCTAATGCTGGCTTCAAAGAATGAGTTCAGAAATATTCCCTCTGATTCTGTTTTCTGGAAGGGATTATAGAGAATTGGTACAGTTTCTTAAATGTTTGTTAAAATTCTCCAGTGAACCCATCTAGACGTGGTGCTTTCTCTTTTGGAAGGCTCTTAATTCTGTTTCAATTTATTTAATAGATATACACCTATTCAGATTGTTTCTTCTTGTGTGAGTTTTGGCAGATTGTGTCTTTTAACTAATCGGTCCATTTCCTCTAGGTTATGAAAGTTATGGGCATAGAGTTGTTCATAATATTCCTTTATTATCCTTTTAATGTCTATGGGATCTGAAGTGATGTCCCTTCTTTCATTTCTGATGTTAGTAATTTGTGTCTTGTCTTTTTTTTTCTTAGCCCGACTAGAGGCTTATCAATTTTATTGATAGTTTTCAAAGAACTAGCTTTTGGTGTTGATTTTGTCTGTTGATTTTCTGTTTTCAGTTTCATTGATTTCTGCTCTAGTTTTATTTTTTCTTATTTTCTGCTTAATTTGGGTTTAACTTGCTCTTCTTTTTCTGGTTTCCTAAGGTATAAGCTTAGATTATTGATTTTAGATCTTCTTTTCTAATATATGCTATAAATTTCCCTCTAAGTACTGTTTCTGCTGCATCCCACAAATTTTGATGTTGTATTTTCACTTTCATTTAGTCCAAAATATTTAAAATTTTCTCTTGAGAATTCTTCTTTGACCCATACGTTATTTATAAGTGTGTTGTTTAATCTCCAAGTATTTTGGTATTTTCTAGCTATCATTTTTGTTATTCATTTCTAGTTTAATTCCACTGTGGTCTGAGAGCAGACATTGTATGAATTCTAATCTTTTAAGTTTGTTAAGGTGTGTTTTATGGCCCAGAATGTGGTCTCTCTTAGTGAACGTTCCAGGTAAACTTAAGAAGAATATGTGTTCTGCTGTTTTTAGATGAAGCAGTCTATAGACGTCCATTATATTCAGTTGATTGATGGTGTTATTGAGTTCAACTATGTCTGTACTGATTTTCTGTCTGCTAGATTGTCCATTTCTGATAGGGGTGCTGATTAAAGTCTCTAACTTTAATAGTGGATCCACTTATTTTTCTTTGGATTTTTTATCAGTTTGTGCCTGATGTATTTTGATACTTTGTCACTAGGTGCATACGCATTAAGGATTGTTATGTCTTCTTGGAGTACTGACTCCTTTGTCATTATGTGATACCCCTCTTTATCTTTGATAACTTTCCTTGCTTTGAAATCTGCTCTGTCTGAAATTGATATACCTACTCCCATTTTCTTTTGATTAGTGTCAGCATGGTATATCATATATATCATATATGTATATTATATGTCATTGCTGTCATTTATTTCACTTACACATAAGCATAAACTAAATGTGGTGTCCTAGAAATTAAGAGAAAAGTGTATCAAGAGACGCTGATCATTTGCATCAAATTCTTCTGTTTGGTCAAATAAGATGAGGAGTAAGAACTGACCAATGTAGAAGTTTTTCATGATCTTGACAAAGACAGTGTCTGTGGAGTGATAGGGGCGAAGGCCTGATTAGAGTATGTTTATCGACCACAGAGTATAAACAACTTCTTAAAGAAATTTTGCTGCAAGGGGAACAAAAAAATGGGGCAGAACTGGCAAGGGAAGTGGGTTATGCTTTTATACTGCTGGAAATGATCCCTAGAGAGAAATATTGATATTGCTAGAGAAAGGCAATTGTAGGCAAGATGTACTGGAATATATCTCCTGAGATGCAGATGACGAAGGACAGTGTTCAATGGTTGAGAACTGAGAAAAAGACATGAATCATGGTTTAGGAGAGTGGGAGAGGGAATGGACCGGACCATGTAGTGTGACTGCCTGGCAGCATTAAGGGCATGCTTAGGACTTGTGGTCAAGAACTTAAAGTGAGACCAATCAACGTGGTTGTGCATTTTTCTTCAGCCATGTAAAGCTACATAGGTGCAAAGCTGGGGGAGAGCTGGCTTCTCCAAGTTTATGGTTTCACTGAGAAATAGATTAGAAAGATAAGGGCTAGGAGTCAAACGTTTATGCAAGGGGACAATTATAGTAATTTTTCATGAAGTTCAGGCTGAGTAGGGAAGTAAATGAAATATCATGGTGATTAGTTCGAGGGGTTGGAGGTAGGATTGAAGGACAGATGGGTTTTTGTGGTATCAGGAGGAGGGAGCTGGAAAAATAGGAAGGGGTGACTAAAGAGTGGAATTTATAAAATTGAGATTATAGAAGGATTACGGTTATCAATAATGACAGAATCTAGATATGGCCATGGGAGTGAGTTGCTGAGGGAGGTGGAGAACAAGATCATCAGAGGAGAGGAGTTCAAGGAACTGAGAGGGCAAGGTGTCGGAAGAATCTCCATATATTGGGACTGCCACTGGTTAAGACATGGGGAGTACTGGAGAGAGTGGTTGTGAGCCAGGAGCCAAAACTGTTGTGAAATGGGGGTGGGAGGTTTAACCTACAGGCTGGTAGATGACATCAAAATGAGAGGTAACAGGTGGTGTCATCTGATGATATGAAAGCCAAAGCTGGAGTTTTCCTTTAGGGAGAAGAAAGGGAGAAAGGATGAAAGTGGCAGTGAGGAACAAGGAGACACCACCCCGCTTCTAGCCCAGTGTCAGCGGAGGTGTGAGAGAGAAAAACAGCTAGCGTGTGAGAAGGCTGCAAAGAAACAGTGCTTTCAGGGGAGATTCAGATTTCAGCTATAGCAAGAAGGGAAAGGGAGCATTCAGAAGAAAGGGTGAAATTAAAGCACTTTTGCCAAACCATGAATTTTAAGGGGCGTGGTGAAAGGGTTCAGGAATTGAAGAAGAGTGGTAAAGGGGCAGAATAAGAGACATATAGAAGCTTAGGGAGATCTGAGTATGGGAGTTGACCTAGGAACCTGTGGTTCTTGTGGTAACGGACATAAATAGAGGGAAAGGGCATGAGAAAGTCGGTCCGAGTGGATTCAAAGCAGATAGTGATGTATGTAGATCAGAATGAGTGAGTTTTCTTTATTCGTGATGATGAGGGGAAAGAGCTGTGGAGGTGTGCTCCTAGACCCAGGACACTGGCTCAGGCTAGACTTCTGCCGAGGGAAGGGTCATCACTCTAAGCATGTCTGCTGCATCCTGACCCCCTGTTGATGGACTGAAGGAATTCTAAGGAAGTTGAGAAGTTGGGGATGGAGATGGGGATTAGATTTAGTGTGAACAGCAGCACGCCTATCGTTTGCTGTGCCCAGGCCCAGCAGCAAGGCGGAGAGTCTGAGCCTCAGACTGCTACTTCTCAGGGGTCTGAAATAACACCAAATAGTAATTCTCTCTGAGGGAACGTTTGCCAAGTTTAGTCCCCCAGGATTCCCACAGATTAAGATCAAGCAGTGAGCTCATTAAGCATATGAAGCTTAGGAAAAGGTGAAACGTTCTGACTGAGAGCAAAATCAGCAAGGAACAGAATTACCCACCGAAGGACTGCAGATGCTGGACTTGTTGGGTGTGGAGTATACAAGAGCTATGTGTGAAATGTTTAAATTTAACTCATTCACAAAGAAGAGCAAGCAATAATTATTTGAATGAACAGGCCTATTTGAAGAACAAAAAACAAAGGGAAATTCTAGAAATGAAAAAACAATTGTTGAAGTGAACCAAAAAAACCTCTCAGTGGAGGACTAACTACAGCTGAAAAGAAAATTAGCAAACCGGAAGACATTTCTGAAGAAATTACTAGAATGTGGCGAAGAGAGACAGTGGTACGGAAAATAAGAACGACGATAGCAGAGGTGGAGGAAAAAAATGAGAAGTCCGAACATTTGCCTAGGTAGAAGTCCCTGGAGGAAAGAATAGAGAAAATGAAGGAGAGGCAGCATTTAAAGAGACAATGGCTGAGAACTTTCAGAAATGGCAAAACACGCGAACGCTCAGGATATATTAAAAATCCTGTCCTACCAGGGAATAAGTTTCCTTAAAGGGGAACTCATGAACACCAAAGAAAACCTTGAAAGCAGCTTGAGAAAAATAGCACCTTTAAAGGGACAATGACAGCAAAGTTCCAACAGCAGCAATGGCAATCAGAAGATGTGACTAATGTCTTCAAAATGTTGAGAGAAAAGAATTAAACTAGAATTGTTACCCAGTAAACTGTCTTTGAAGAAAGAGGATAAAGTAAAGACATTTATAGATAAAGAAGAAAACATCAAGAGAACTACAATAAAGGACTTCTAAAGGAAAATGATCCTAGAAGGACAGTCTGAGATGCAACAAGGACTATCAAGGATAAAACAGCAAATGTGTATGTAAACCCAAACAAATATTGTTTGTAAGGAAAACTATAATTATAACCATATGTAGTTCTGGGGGATTGTAAAAGGACAGGACTGAAAAACTGGCTATACAAATGCATATAAGTCAGGTAGGGAGTTCACTGAAATTAGTGTTAGAATTGTTCATTAGAAAGTTAGCATACTGTTTAACACTAGGTCTTGTTAAATCAAATAGGTATGGCAAAATTTCCAGGGTAACCATTAAGAGAATAGAAGTAATGAATAATTTCCAAATTTATAAAGAGCAAACAATGGGAATATGGAAAAATATGATTGATCAATAACAACAAAAAATAAACTCACCCCTTGTGGTGGCAGGAGAGAAGAAAGGAAGAAACACATGGAGTTGGAAGACAGGAAAAATAGAAAGTACAAAGTAAAACGGTGGAATCAAGTGCAATATATCAATAATTGCAATAAATGTAAATGGAGTAAACTCACCAGTCAAAAGTTTGCCAGACTGGATTTTTAGAAACCCAGTTATACACTGTTTACAGGAAATATACTGGAAGCAAACTGACAAAGAAAGATGGAAAAATAAAAGGAAAAAAAATAAATATGTACCAGAGAAATATCAACTCTCCCAAATCTGTCATTATATCAAACAAAAGAGTGTTTAGGATAAAAATCATTCACTTAGACTTTTTTACATTTCCTGGTTAATGACTTTTTCTTTTACACACCTAATATAATAGTTTCAAAAAATGCAAAGTGAAAAGTAATAGAGCATAAGGAGAAACAGAGAAATCTACCACCGTGCTGAAAGATTTAGACACGTCTTTTATTGTTATGTCAAGCACACTAAAAATCAGTAAATATATAGCATATTTGAAAATTGTAATTAACAAACTTGAACTAATAGACAATTTAGCAAACTACATTCATTTCAAACACACATGGAATTTTTTCAAAACATGGTAATGGACCAAACCGTAAAATGTTTCAATAAATTTCAAAGGATTGACAAGTCATGTTCTTTCTCCACTATTCAATGATCAATATATATTTAAATTTTTTTAAAAAACCCATACATTTGGAAGTCATAATGGAATCCAAAAACTTCTTATGACTAAATGATAGTAAAAATCCTGCATAACAATTGAACAATAATGTAAATACTACACATTACATTAGGAATACTGAGAGGGAAAAATACAGCTTTAAATACTTACATTGGAAGAAAAGAAGGGCTGAAAATTAAGCAACTAAATATCTAACTTAAGAAGTTAGAAAAAGAACAATAAACCTGTGAAAAGTAGAAGGAAGGAGAAAATAAAGAATAAATATCAATGAAATAGGAAACAAAGATACAATAGTGAGGGTCAACAAAGTCCAGGTTGGCTCTTTGAAAAAACTGTTAAAATTGATAAAAACTGGGAGCTGGCCCAGTGGCACAGCAGTTAAGTGTGCACTTTCTGCTTTGGCGGCCCAGGGTTCGCCAGTTTGTATCCCGGGTGCAGACATAGCACCACTTGGCAAGCCATGCTGTGGTAGGCGTCCCACATATAAAGTAGAGGAAGATGGGCACAGATGTTAGCTCAGGGCCAGTCTTCCTCAGCAAAAAAAAAAAAAAAAAAAAAAAGAGGCTTGGCAGCAGTTAGCTCAGGGCTAATCTTCCTCAAAAAAAAAAAAAAAAGATAAAAACTGATGAGATGAACCAGGGCAAAAAGAAAGAAGGCACCAACAATATTAGGAATGTAAAAAGGGGCATAAATCCAGAGCAGCAGCTGTTAAAGTGATGAAATAATAGTATGAACATTTCACGCCAATACATTTGAAGACTTAGATGAACTGGAAACAAATGCCAAGAAATATCTCATTCACTAGACACACCTCGAGAAGCCGCAGAGACCCCACGTCTCCCGTAATGGAGAAACTGAAGCATTGGTGTAAAACGTTTTTAAGAATAAAATGCCAGAGGCACGTGGTTTAACGAGTGAATTCTACTAAACTTTCAAGGAATATATCATTCCAATACATTAAACAAACAAACATAATAGTCTGTGCCAGGTTGGCTTGATTCAGGTTGAGTGATTTGGCATTAGAAAATTTATAAATGTCATTAATCACATTAATAGATTCAAGGGGGGAAAGCATGGTATCATTAGAATAGATGGAGAGAGAAGCATTTGACAAAATTCAACACCTATTCGTGATAAGAACCCAAGCAAACTAGAAATAGAACTGGGACTTCCTTAGCCTGATGAGGAGCGTCGACAGTAGTTCTACAGCAAATATTCTTAACGGGAAAGCTTGAAAAGCATTTCCTTTAAAACCAGGAACAAGACCAAAAATGCCCTCTGTTACTGTTCTATTCAACACTGTACTGGAGTTTCTAGCAAGTACAATATAATCAAATAAAAGCACGAGATTTGCAAAGGAATAAATAAATCTGTCATTATTCACAGATATGGTTGTCTACATAAAAACTCAAAAGAATCTACAGGTAACAAGTAGAAGTAAGAGTTTGGCTGGCTGGAAAGTCTGTATAAGATGCATTTCTATACATCAGCAACAAATAGTTTAGAAACATAATTTTAAAAAGGAAAAAACCCAGCATTTAACAATAGCAGAAAACTGAAATACCCAGGAATAAATCTGACAAAAAAACTTATAAGACCTATATGCAGAAAATTATAAAGCTTTAGTAAAAAGCATTAATAAAGACCTAAATAGAGATTCCTAATTATATCTATTCCTATTCATATTCTTATCTGTTTATAGAAAGACTCAGTATTATAAAGATTTAGTTATGCCTGGACTGATCTGTAGCTGGAATGCAATTTCAGTTAGAATCCCAGACTTGTTTTTGTGGACTGCACAAGCTAATTCTAGGAAGCATTGAGGCAGAGAAAAGCCGGGACACTCTGTAGAAGAAGAATGTGGTTAAGGGGGATGGGGCTCACTCTGCCGGATCTTGAATTTATTATAAAGCTTATAATGATAATTAAGATTGTGAGATACTAAAGTGTTAGGATAGATAAATTAACGAATGGAGCAGAATCAAAAGACCCACGCATTTCTGGAACTGCTGACATATGACAGAGGTGACATTTCACACCAACAGGACTATTTAGAAAATCGTCCAGAAAAAATTGGTAAATGCATAAAGGGAAAAAACTGAAATTAGAGCTTTTCCTCCCCTTATTCACAAAAGCCAATTCCACTCGGTTTAACCACTTAAATATGAAAAGGAAACTTTTCAAATTTTTAGAAGAAAGTGTGTAATAATATCTTTCTGACTTTGAGGCCATAAGAAATTTTTGAACAAATAATACAGCAAGAGTTCACTTTAAAAAAAAAAGCAAACCAATTATTAGGGCCTGCCCGGTGGCATAGTGGTTAAGTTCGCACACTTTGGATCTCCGGCCTGGTCATACACACCGCTTGGCAAGCCATGCTGTGGCAGGCATCCCACATATAAGGTAGAGGAAGATGGGCATAGATATTAGCTCAGGGCCAGTCTTCCTTAGCAAAGAGAGGAGGATGGGCAGCAGATGTTAGCTCAGGGCTAATCTTCCTCAAGAAAAAAAGTGTTAACACAGCTGACTACGTAAATTTAAGAACTTGTGCTTATTTAAAAAAAAAAAAACCTACAGAGACTATGAAAAGACAAGCCATAAACTGGGAAGTATGAGCACAGAATCACGATGGCCGTTGCCTCTGGTAGAGAGAGAAAGCAGAGGAATGTGTGTGTCAAGTGTTGCATTTAAAGGGACAATAAAGAGCAAATGTTAATAGAGGCTTTTTGGTGACTTAGGCAGTTAATAGTGAAAGTGTTTCTTTCTCTCAAGTTGTATCTTAATCTTTCTTTGAGACAATTTCTGCTCGTTGATATGGAAAACACATGTTAATGAGTTACCTGAGACTTTAATTCTATTCTAGAAAATAAGGCAGGAGAGTTGTGTGCGCTGTGTCAGTAAATTGGATGTCTTTATCAGCTGCTGAGCTGAAACTTTGTGTCCTGACTTAGCTCTAAGAAAAAAACCGAAAACTTTCAGTCTAGCCCCAGTTGGAAGCCACCTCGGGGATTTATTCACCCACCACATCACGGTTTGAGGAAGCTAAATACAGTCCATTTCTCCACTTGAGATGACAGACAAGGAGGGCAATTTAAATAAATTTGGCTTCCCAGGAGCTGAGAGGCAAGCCTGCCAGCACAGTCCATAGAGCATCTACCATTCGTACTAGAATTTGCTAAAAATAGCCTGCGTTTGCTGTCTCGCGCTGGCGCACGATGGTGTTAAGCACAGCGGCTTTCTTTGGGAAAGGGCACAGGGGGCGCTGAGCGCTGAAAAAGCCTCTCGCTGGTGATGCTGGACCCTTGACCTTCACCAGGTGCTAGCAGTGCTGTTTTGGAACTCTTCACATCTCCAGGCACCTGCTTTTAACCAGAAAAGAACTTGTAGGAGGCCAAAGTCCTGCTCAACATGACCTGAACTTGGAGAGCAGCACACGGACTCCAGTTCCGTTTCAATATATTTGAGCAAAATACAAGCATACGCCCTCGCGCCTGCGTCTCCACCAGCCCTGCCTTTCTCGACAAGCCGGAGCATGATCTCGTCTCTGCCTCTCTTAGGACGCCTAACACTCTCCATCGTGTGGTAAAGCACTGCGTGTATATTCTGTCTCCCCAGTTTGGGAACAAAAAAGTATTCTTAATTATTATCGCTACCATTATTTGGAATACGTACTATTTTATAGACAAATTCAAAAGATAGAAAGCGCGCACGGTAGTCCCACGCAAGACGTGCATGACGCCACTCGGCCCCACGTGCGCAATCCTTTTCCCCGGAGGCAAACAATATTGCCACTTTCTTGGGTATCCTCCCAAAGTGTTTTACACCTATAGAACTATACCAAAGATGCATGCGTTCGTATATTCTTCATCCTCTCTTTCGAGAAATAGAAATGGTAGCATACGGTTCTGTACCTTGTTTTTCTCCTCTTGTGTCTTGGAGCTCATTCCCTGTCATTCTAGAGAGTTCCCTCATGCTTTGTAACAGGTGCTTATATTTATGTTGCCTATGGCAGCACACCGTTGTGTGGGTGTGGCACATCCCTGCCCAGGGACAGCTACGTGGCTTCCTACCTCTTCTGTTAGAAAAGCTGCAGTGAGTACCCTCATGCAGGTGCCTTTTTGCACACGAGCGAGCACAGCCGCGTGCCGGCTTCCCCGCTCTCACCACACCGTGGGGTATCAGGCTTGAGTCCTTGCCAGTGCGATAGGTAAACATGGTATGCGGTGTAATTTAAATTTCATTTCTCTTATTATGAGTTAGCCTGAGGACATTTTATATGCTGACGAGCAATTTATATTCCCTCTCTGTTAACTAAGCATTCCTGTCCTCTGTCCATTACGCTATTGAGTTGGTATTGTTATCTTGACTTTCAGAAGCCCTTTATCTATGATATGAGTTGCAAATATTTTATCCCAGCTTGTTGTATATCTCTTATCTTAAATAATTGGGGGTTTTGCCATGCCGAAATTATATTTATGTTGTTCAGATTTATCAATCTTTTATACTTTTGGGCTTTATATCACATTTAGAAATGCCTTTCCCACATTGAGATGAAAAATATATATTATATACCATGCTTGCTTCTCAGACTTCTAGAATTTCATTGTTTTATATTTCAATTTTTGATCCATCTGAACCGTATCCTGGTGACGGTGTGAGAGATGGATTCAGATTGTATTTTTTTCATATGGTTAACCAGTTTCCCCACATCACTTATTAAATAATCCAGATTTCCACACTAATTTCAAAATGCTGATTTTTCATATAATAAATTCCTATGTATCTTTAGGTCTAATTCCTGGCTTTTTGTTCTACTCTATTCATGTGCTTTTATGTCCTGTTTTACTTATAGCTTTACAACAAGTTTTTAATATCCGGTATGGCAAAGGAACAATTTCTTTATTTTTAACCCAACCTCTCCCCTTCCCCAAGGCCAAACTTGTTTATTTTATTCATCTGTTTGTTCATTCAATTCAGTCATTCACTTAGTTACTATTCAAACATTTATTAAACACCTTCTAATTACCTGGCACTGCACCGAGTGCAGGAGAGAAAACGACGAACAGCGGTCCCTGCTCTTACGGAGCCACAGAGAAGCGGGTACGCGAGCGGCGTCCAGGCAGTGTCCCGTGAGTGCGAACATCGGTGGAGGTAGCAGTGGTCGGGAGCGTGGCCCCTGAGGCTGGCGATGTCCATTCCTAGCTGGACTCTCCCATGTACTGGCTGTACGGCCTGAGGCAAATTATTTAACCTCTCTCTGCTTCTCATCTAAAAGTAGTGATTATAACACCTACCTTATAGGGTTGTGATGAGAGTTAAAAGATTTAACGCACTTAGAATATTCTTGGCACCAGGTAAATTCTAGGTGAGGCAATCTCACGCTGACCCCCTGGGCTTCCAGGGATCTCCGAATGCTCTGATGAGACTCCTCTGCCCCGCCTCCTCATCCCCGGTGGGCAGCAATGTTACCAAGGCCTGAGACCCTGCCCTCCTTCACATCCAACATGGAGCGGCTTCACCACCAACTGCCTTGAGACAATTAAGGCCAATCTCATATTGCACTTTGTTCCTGTTTACATCATCCACCTGCCCCCAACCCTGCCCCAAACACCAGACTCTTAGGTCACACCTCTTCCCCCACATTGGAATCCCCACGCAGCTCTGTACATTTATTTTCTGGCCCAGTATCCCAGCCCTCCCCATCTCGTAGAACCCTTCCACTGGGCTCTCTGGAGCTCCAGGGCAGCTGTGGGCCCCTCTTTCTGTATGCACCACCTCTTGTCAGAATATTTCCTTCGCCTTTATGCAATGTAGCCCTCTCCACTGCTGGCTGGTTCTCTCCTACCTTCCTCATACCCCCAGGTGTAGCGGTGAGGAGGGTGCCCCCTGGTGCCTCGTTCCTCTTTAAACACCATTCCCTCCCATCCCCCCAAAAACCTCCAGGTTTGAATGTCCTGTTGATAGATTATGTCACCTCCTTGTTGCTGTCGTCAACCCCACCAGAGCGCTCCCACTCATTCTTTGATGGTTTTAGCTCTGGGCTCACTGTCACACTCTCCTGTGCTGCTCATGCCAGGATTCTGGGTGATTTCAGTCTCCATGGAAATGATCTTTTCAAATCCTGATGTCTCAGTTCTTTGACATCCTCTCCTCAGTGAACTTGTCCTTCATCCCACTTCCACTACCCACTCTCCTAGTCATATCCTAGTCTTTATCATTACCAAGAACAGCCCGAGAATACATTCCATTTCAAGCATTCTACACTCAGCCCCACAACTGTTTAGCTCATACCTTCTGGCGCCCCAAGTTCAACAATTCTTCTATCGTATACAGTAACACATGGGACCTACAACCTGTTGATTCGATCACCGTTTCCCCCGTCTCTCTCACACACTGTCTTCACTTGGCTTCTTACCATGTTAAAAGTCCACAATCCAGCGTTATCATCACTCCCTTGCATACATTCGCCCCTCCTTTGCTCATCTTTTCCTTTCTTTGTTTGGCACAATCCAAGCCCTTGCTAAATCCAACCCTCTGCCTACTCTGTGTCAACACCCCCACGTCTGAATACAGCTGGAGAAAGACACACAGCCATGCTGCCCAGTCTCACTGTGAATTCATGGCCCTCCCCTCAAGGGGGCCCTTAACGTTGCTGTATTTCCCAGTCCACTCCCTAGGCAGGCTGTATGTCCTGGTCCCTCACTCTCCCACTCTTCTAGAAGACTCTTTCATATCTTCTCTTCTTTCCTTAAAACTCCGACACTTCCTTCCCTATCCTCACTCCCAGCTTCGTACTTCGCTGAGAAAGAAGAAGCATTCAGAAGAGAAGTTCTGCAAGCTCCCGTCACCATGACTACCCAGCCACTGGCATCTGTCTCCTACCTGTGTGTCGTCCCCTCCACCCCCGTCCCCGCCTGTTGGAATGGATGCCTTGCTCGTGCTCCTCCCTGAGGCCAGCGCTGCTTCTGGTCTGAATCTCCTCCCTCACTCAGAGCATTGCACCTGCTAGTCTCCTTTCTTCTCTGGTACCCTTAATGCTTCCCTCCCTATTCAGTCATTCCCGTTACTGCACAAACTTGATACTAGTTCTCTGATTAAAAATAAACAGAAACAATCCTTGTACTCTTCTACTGCTCCATTACTGGCTCCCTTTCAGAACTAAACTTCTCAAAAGAACTGTTTCTTCTTCCTGTCCTCAATTCCTTTCCTCCCATGGTCTCAAACCCAGTCAGGCATTTGTCCCTGTCACTCACCTGCAATTGTTCTTCTCAAGGTCACCAGTGACTTTCCTGTTGCTGAACTGAATGGTCAAAGCCTCTTCAGTAACTGGCGACGTTTCTTCAACACACTTGAAACGAGTTCCCCCCTTGGCTTCCAGGAGGCCACAGTCTCCCGAGTCTCTCCTGTCTCGCTGACTGTTCGTCGGTCTGAGCTGCATTATCCACCAGCGTCAGAATTTCCTAGTTCCTCAGGGCTCAGCTTCCAAAGGGAATCAACCCTTCTGACACCCTGATTTCCAACTTCTGGACTCCGGACTGTGATGGAGTAAGTGTCTGTTGTTTAAAGTCACCCAGTCTTTGGTCATTTGTATGGCAGCCCCAGGAATTTAATACATATTTCAATAAAGCTACTTAAAAATGAGCAAACAAAGCTTTAATGGTTTTCCATCTCAATTCACGTCTTTCTGTAGCTGCCAAGCCCTGCGTTACCTCTCTGACCTTGCTTCCTACCCTCCCCTTTGCTCCCTCTGCTCCGGCCACGCTCTTCTCCTTGCTCTTCCGGAAGCACTCCAGGCCTGCTCCTGCCTCAGCATCTGCGCTGGCCAGTCCACCTGCCTGGAATGCTCTTCCCATGGAACTCCGTGTCGCTCTCTCCTTACCTCCTTTAACTGTTTGCTCAAATGTCATTTTCTCAGTGACCTCTTCTTCAGAATAACTGTTCCCCAAGTTCTCCAGCTCCCCAGCCTGCTTTACTCTTCCCCGTTGCAGTTAGAGGCATCTGACTTCTTGATTTCACTCTCGTTTATTGATGATTGCCTTTCCCAGCACTAGAATGTGAGCTCCTTGGGGGCGGGGAATTTTTCTTTCTCTTTTGTTCCCTGCTGTTTTTATGTTGCTTGGCACAGAGTAGATGATCAATAAATATTTGTTGAATGAATAAATGAATTAATAAGTGAAGTTACCTGTTATTCCTTTTTTCAGTCAAAATAATGGGGCCATTTGTTATTTAATACAGCGTTTTTGTTTTTGTTTTTGTTGTCTTTTGTTGTTTTTACTTTTTTTTCCTGATTTTTATCCCCAAATCCCCCCAGTACGTAGTTGCATATTTTAGTTGCGAGTCCTTCTAGTTGTGGCATGTGGGATGCCGCCTCGGCATGGCCCGATGCGCGATGCCATGTCCGCGCCCAGGATCCGAACCTGCGAAACCCTGGGCCACCAAAGCAGAGCACATGAACTTAACCTCTCGACCACGGGGCTGGCCCCTTTACTTTTAATTACAGAAATTTTCAAAGATAAAAGTACAGAGAATATATAATGTACTTCTTACCCCAACTGAACAACTATCAATAAAAGTACGACCAATGTTGTTTCGTCTGTACCCCACCCATTCCCTGTCCCTCCCAACAGGTTATTCTGAAGCAAATCCCAAACATCATGTCTTAATTTATTTAACTAATTTCAATATATATCTCTGAAAGATAAGGAGTCTTTAAACAAATCACAATACCGTCACACCTAGAATCAATTAATAATGCTTGCTTAGTATCATCATATACCACATTCCCCCAGTTGTAAGTGTTTTGGTTTTGCTTTTCGTTTTCCGCTTTGATAGTTTGACTTGGGAAACAAGTATCACACATTCTAATTTGTTGGTATGTCTCTTTTATTCTATAGGTTCCCCCTTTATTTTCTGCAAATTTTTGGTTGAAAAAGCCAGCTCTGTAATTTCCCATAGGTCATTTCCCGTAATTGTACTGTCGTTTCCCATCATCCAGAGTTTGCTGACTGCATGGCTGCATTCCTGAGTGTCATCTGCCATGTTCCTCTGTCACCTGTGTCACCTATAAACTGGAGTCAGGTTTAGACTCCTGGGCACGTTTTGGTTCTTTTGTTTTTCTCAGCCTGCTGTACTGGAGGGATTTGTACTTCTACGAGGAGGAACAGACCCTTTCTCTCTTTTTTAGGGATGATGGTCATTGCCCAAATCCACTAGTTTAGTAGTGTGTGAAAAATAGTGATATTCTAATTTTATCGTTCCCTCCCCACTTTTTTTAGCTGAAACGCTTCCACAAAGAGAAGCCCTCCACATTCACCTCACATCAACTGTCTGGTTTCCCTGGTCATATAGGAAAGAGAGGGCAAATGCTTCATTTACCTATTTACAAGTTAATGATGTGGGTTGTTCTTGTGGTTATTTTAGTATCATTATGAACAGAAGATGTAAGTATGTTTATGTGTTTTAATCTACTGTAGTAATTATCTTTATTGTTCCTCAAATTGTCCTATCTTTGGCCAGTGAGAACTTATTTAGGTTGAGGTCTGAATCCTACTGACGCAATTGCAATGGTCTTTGATAACCCCCTTCTCTGGTATGACAATATGTTCTTGGCTTACCGTCTACACTTCCTGCCCTAGACCTGGATTCAGCCGTTTCTCCAAAGAGCCCGATTATCTTCTGTGGGCAATAGTATTTAAAGACCACGATCTGAGTACTAGTGGTACCTCATTGGTACTAGGTCAGTGTGTAGTAAAGAATTAACTCAGCAGACCTGAGTTATCCAAACCTCACACATTCCAAAGAAAGGTTTGGCCTTGACTAACTCCTAGGAAGTAGCCTCGAAGCCCTTGGAATGTCCTGCCTGATAAGAGCGTCTGTTTATCTAGCACCTTGGGGCACACCAGGTAGTCTATGCTAACAATGTGATTTATGGTGGAGCCTTGGGCCACGCAGTATCGGTTGACCTCCAGAGGTCATGTCTACATGACTGATCATCAATAAAAATTCTGACACCAGGGCCCGGCCCCATGGCCGAGTGGTTAAAGTTCCGTACACTCCGCTTCAGCGGCTGGGGTTCACAGGTTCAGATCCTAGGCGCGGACATACTCCACTCGCTAACTGTGCTGTAGATGTGTCCCACGTACAAAGAAAATAGAGGAAGATTGGCTCAGATGTTAGCTCAGGGCTAATCTTCCTCAAGGAAAGAAAAAAAAGAGGATTGGCAACGGAAGTTAGCTCAGGATGAATCTTCCTCAGCAAAAGAAAATCCTCACATCAAGGCTTGAGTAAGCTTCTGTGGTTGGCAATACTTTGTGCATGTTGCCACACATTGTTGCTAGGGAAATTAAGTGCTGTCTGTATGATCCCACTGGGAGGGGACAACTGGAAGCCTGTCCCTGGTCTTTCCTGGACTCTGCCCTATGTGCCTTTTTCCATTGCTGATTTTAATCTGTATCCTTTCATTGTAATAAACCATAATCGTGAGTACGACAGCTCTGCTGAGTTCTTTGAGTCCTTCTAGAGACTTTTTAAACCTCAGATTGGTCTTGGGGACCCTTGACTATAGTCAGAAGCTGTATCTGGTCCTCTTCAGTAGACAAAACTAGAAAACATGTATTTTTAGGACCATACATCATGATTTCATAGTGATGTTCTAACTGAAGTACAAGTCTTACTTAAACTCGCCAATCTTGCATCTGTATTTCCTTTCAACCACACCAAGAATATTTGGTTCTTAATGATACCAAATAATAACTCTTCTTTAATCCTACAATACAGTGATCTCAGAATAGCAATACCAAATCTACCACCAACAATACAATTACTGAGGACAGCTTAAAGTTTGATTTTTGTTTTTTGCTGTTATTTTTGTCCTTAGGGTTGAGCCTGGTGGGAATATATGATCAAATCATTGTTTTAAAGTCATTTTAAACAGGTCCTTTTTGTGCAGTTATGCTGTTAACTGGATACACAGATATAATCACTTGTTTTACTTTTGCCTTTTAGGGATTAAGTTTTCATTTAACTTTTTAAAAATATTTATGTTTCTAAAGATAAATTTTTAGAATATTCAAAGAAGTTCCTCTTTCTCCCCCTTTAGATAAAACCACTTAAAAATTTTTATTATTCTTTTATTGGTTCTTATAATGTGCACAAGTTCATACACGCATGTCTATCTATAGATTACATCGCTATCTACAGATATATACATAGATTCACATCTTCTCTTTCTTATGTAAATGGGAGCACACTATACACGTCTTTCTTCGCTTTGCTGTTTTCACTTGATCAGATGCCCTAGAGCTCACTGCCTGGTGGTATGTGGAGATACTCCTCGTTCCTGTGTACGTGGTATTCTATTTCATCGTTCAGCTGAAGCTATCGATTTAACAGTTTTCCTATTGATTCGGGTTGTTCCCAGTCTTCTGTTATTACAAATAGTGTTGTAACAGTACCTTGTGCATACATTTTGTCATATTTTTGTTAGTCTGTCTTCAGGATAGTGTTCTAGACTATAAATTCCTGAAATACAAATTTCCAGTATGATTGCTGGGTCAAATGCACAGATAATTTTGCTGAACATTGCCAGTTTCCGCTCCCTCAGGATTATGCTGCCGTCTTGCACTCCTACCAGCTCTAAGTGCTTCTTTCACCATAGCCTTGCGAATAGAGTGTGTGGTCCAAATTCTGGACTTTTGCTCATCTTACAGGTGGGAGATCTCAGTGTACTTTCAATTTACATTTATCCTATTATGAGTGACGTTGAGAATCTTGGTTAAGGGTAATTTTCATGCTTTTTCGGTGCATTGTCTGTTCATATCTCTGATGATGCTTTCTTCAGGGTTTTCTTTATGTTTCAAATTATTATTTTGTCTTTCTGCTAAATAACACAGCCTCAAATTCCAGCAGGAGCAGTGTACACCAAAGAAAGCTCAGGTCCTGGTGAAGCTTCAGTTCAAGGGTGGTATGGGGACCACGGAGAACCACAGACATGAACCTAGCACACGGACAAATATTTTCAACTATTGATTAGGGTTTTGAATTACAGGATAAGAAATATTGGATTTCTTGGGTGTTTAAGTTAATTTCATTTACTCATTATTTCAACTAATATTTATTGAGCACATGCTATGTCCAAACACTGTTTTAGGCACTGGAAATACAACAATGAATTTATTCTCTCCCTCAGGGAGCTACTGTGGAAGGGAGACACATTATTCTCCTGATTCAGGCTGAAAGATGGCCCTTAAAAGAACGTACTCTTCTTTCATATGATTTTCCAAATCATGTTTCCATGTGGAGTATCCAGAATTTGGGGATCAGCCCTACCAGGGAGTCAAAGCAGCGGTAAGTAGCCTCGTTTATGCCTCAGAGATGACTGTCAGT